>NC_140169.1:95318636-95663636 GCF_963971535.1 Notolepis coatsorum | reverse complement strand
TGCACTGAGGAATGAGCGGCAGTACCGTGACCTATGCAGACCTATTAGCAGAGAGCGATGAGATACCTACCAAGACCTGTGTAATACCCTGGAGCCAGCACTGAGGAGCCGGACCAGATGCTCAAACCCTGTGCCACCACACGTCCAGTACCTGGGCACGTGCGCATCAAGGCACCCTCCCCAGATGCGTTTCCATATATCAACAGAAAGCAATACCACTCCATCAACGTTCAAATCATCTGCGACGCCAATAACCACCTGCTCAACGTGGTCCCCCGCTTCCCAGGAGGTGTACATGACTCCTACATCTACAGAGCAGATCTGTGGGTGTGCACCTAACAGTAACTGCACACTACGTCACCCCAGAGTGGAACATCGAAAGCTACGTTCTGCAAACTTTCCCCCACTGTACCGAAATTAACCGTGAACCATGACTTCAAAACCGAGGTACATACCGGACCGCGTGTCTGTACATCTGTCTGTACATACCTGCATATAATCCTTTTTACATATCTTTAGAAATTATATATCTGTATATCCCTTACCTACTCTTACGCTGCTGGCCAGTATGACTTACTACTATAGGGTCTTAATACCTGTATCACTGTACATATTAATACTACAACTATGTACATCCATCTCATGAGCACTATTACGCAGTAGTATTTATATATTTTATACCCAGTTTAATCACCTGTGCATTGTATGTTACTATTGTACATTAGTTTTACATTTGTACTCTGGTTAGATGCCAAACTTATTTTCGTTGTAATGTACTTGTGCTGTATAATGACAATACATTTTAATCTAATCAAATCTAATTTAAAAAGTGGCCATTTTTATTTTTGTTTTTGAGGACTGCATACTTTTTTTGCAAAGCTTAGCTTTATACTTTATACTTATAGCACATGCGTGAGCTTGGTCTCTTTTGAAAGGTAACATTCTGACGTTACTAAAGCAAAAAAGGAAAATCACTTTTAGTGCTAATGAAATAGAGTAACAGATGTTTGAACTTGAACTTGAACTTGTACTCACATTTCTCTTTAGTGGTTGCCAGATTCCTGTTTTTAAGTTCTGTTTTAATCAGTCGCAAAAATCCTCTTCTTACAAGGCTATTTACGAGGAAACTTACAAGAATGTTCGAGAATGAGGTCCAATAACCTCCTCACTTCCTACAAGGGCTTGTAGTAGAGAACACGGTAATGTTAGTGACAACTAGGGATGGGCCCGAATTAATTCGGGGAAAGCACAGATAATGAGATGGACACAAATATTTTCATTCCACAGATATTAATATTATTATTCAGGGGGAAAATAATTATGTTATGAGCTCCATTGATGCAGCACACTCCGCCTAGGTGCACCATCTGTTTGCCATAAAAAACGACCTGTAGGACTGCCGTATGTCTTAGGTGGAAGGTGCTAAGGTTCTAGATGCTAGGAGTAAGGTGAAGTGGTAGTTGTTAGATGGTCTTACCCTGGTGTGTCCCTGGAGGATGGCGAGAGGCACGCTGGTGGAGGGCCACTTGTCCCTGGGAGGTAAAGGTTTGTCACAGTTCCATAATACTACGATCTAGAGAGAAGATACACATATATACAGGTCCATAATACTACGATCTAGAGAGAAGATACACATATATACAGGTCCATAATACTACAATCTAGAGAGAAGATACACATATATACAGGTCCATAATACTACGATCTTATTGAGTTTATTGAGTTTATTAGGATCCCCATTAGCTGTTGCATGACAACAACTAGTCTTCCTGGGGTCCACACAAAACATAAAACATTACATTCAACAAGACTTTTACAGAACAGTAAATAAATAGAATGAAAACTGATTTCCAAAGTCCATTTTCCTTCAAGCATTGACTTTCATATTTTCCATCATATACCACTTATTTTCTGATTTTCATTTCATTGGAAAGAAAATAATGATAATAATAATAATGATAATAAAATAAGAATAAAGTACTTATATCTGCATTTACAGATGCCAGTCTACAATTCTCTTACGGTACAACTACCTGAAATGAAAATAAAAGAGAAAAATGAATCGCACTGATGAGGGCTCACTCACGTGTGTTTGTGTGTGTGTTTGTGTGTGTGTGTGTGTGTGTGTGTGTGTTTGTGTATGTGCGTGTGTGTGTGTGTGTGCGCGTGTGTGTGTGTGCGTGTGTGTGTGTGTGTGTGTGTGTGTGTGTGTGTGTGTGCGTGCGTGTGTGTGTGTGTGTGTGTGTGTGTGTGTGTACTCAATGGCTGTCATGCTTACAAAGGGCTCTACATTTGTAGGCATGATAGGATCGTGGACCTGATTGCAGACAGTGTCAGTTCCACACTCGGGTCACCTGCAACATATAAACTGTATAAGCTTACCAGTGTGAAGCCATATATGCTCAATCTGTGTAGGGACAATTCACTGTTCTCTGATATTTCAGCAAACACCCCCGATGTTGTTATTGTTAATGAGAATAACAGAGAGGTTCTCATCCTAGAAGTTGGTTGCACGTTTGACTACAGTCTAGAGGAAGCCTTTACAACCTAAATGTTAAAATATCAACTGTTAGACCATACCATATCACAACTCGGCTACAACTGTAAACTTTTAGTCTTCATATTTGGAAGCCTGGGTCATGTCCGTAAATTGGGTGTTAGAGGCTTTCAGTTGGCCGGTCTTCCGAAGAGAAGAGCCAAACAATTAGCAAAATATTGCTCAGTGTCAGCAATTATTGGCAGCCGGGCAATTTGGAGAAGACGCTGCTATCTGTATCCATGAGCTGTGTGTAGATTGTCAGGTTCATCATCCATGTGAGTCTGTAACTTTGGTTGCCATTGTCAATTTGGGCACGATTGTATCGGAATAATCCCACAATGTACAAGTGCACTGATAATATTTGTGTCCTTTAAACATTGTCTTTATGTGGACATAAATAAAGATTCTAAATGTGTGTGTGTGTGTGTGTGTGTGTGTGTGTGTGTGTGTGTGTGTGTGTGTGTGTGTGTGTGTGTGTGTGTTTGTGTGCTAAATGTGTGCTAAATGTGTGCCCTGCTGTGTCATTAACTTACGATCTTTGGGTTTCTAGATGCCTTTTCATTTGTCTTTTGAAACTTGATTTAGTTTTTTCTTTAGAGATGTGATCCGGCAAATTGTTCCATTCAGTCATGGCTCTATACAGCACTTTTCGTTGCATTGAGCCTGTTTTTGCTTTAGGGACTTGATAGCACCATCTTGTGGCATGTCTCGTCTTGTATGTGTGTATTTCAGAGCTGGGTGTTAATTGGCTATATCTGTGACGGATCATATTGGTCTGCGTTGTGTTGATGTTAAATGTTAATGTCCCGAGGGGGAGTTGAACAGGGGAGCTCCCGCGCCGCGGGCGACGACACAGGCCGCTGCACTAAGAAGTGAATTCACTCCTAACTACCGTACCTATGCGTCTGTTAACCCTGTTATGAGGAAGTGAGTTTACCAGCCCGTAATGCCACAGTCACTTGTCAACACCCCTGTTTCTGTGACTGTGGATAGACTCACGGGCTTCCCCGTTACACGTAGGATGACTCATCAGCTTGATATTTCTTAAAAAGACAAGGAGTGATACCGTCAGCCTCTCTTGGACTGTCGACCAGGAGAGCTTGACATGCATTTTTTTTAACATTACAACGTGATGTACAGCTTAGGGCAAGCCGGGCTGCTCTGTTTTGAACCAGCTGCAACTTTCCCAAGTCTCCCTTGTTTGCCCCTGACCAAATCATTGAGCAATAGTCAAGATGTGAAAGTACTAGAGTTTCAATGACTTGTTTGGTTAGTTGCTGTGTTAAAAACTCTGAACACCTCCTTATTACCGATATATTTCTCCCCATTCTTATCACCACTGATTCTATGTGTCTCGTCCATGATAGTTTGTTCACTAGAGTAACTCCTAGGAGCTTAGTTTCCTCCACCTGCTCAACCATTACATTATTTAACTTTAGATTTAACTGCGGTTTATGACGTAGTACATGATTTGTTCCAAATACAAAGCTTGTAGTTTTTTTTATGTTGAGCACGAGTTTGTTGCTATTCATCCATTTGAGTACCGTTTCCAGTTCTTTGTTCAGAATCTCAGTTAGATCTAGAGAGAAGATACACATATACAGGTCCATAATACTACGATCTAGAGAGAAGATACACATATATACAGTACAGGTCCATAATACTATGATCTAGACACACATGTGTTGACTCACAAAAAAACATTTGAAACATTTGTGAAAATGTATAAACATTCCAGTTTATATAATATTATCAAGAAAAATAAATGTTGTTTGGTGACAGACTTCTTCAGACAAAGATTTCTGAGTAAACTTTAACTACTGACATGCATTTATTGTATCGTCTGTCCTTCTCTCTGTAGCCTGTGTCTGTCCCTCTCTCTGTAGCCTGTGTATGTCCCTCTCTCTGTTGCCTGTGTCTGTCCCCCTCTTAGCAAGTGGGGGCCCATAATTATGTGGGCTCTCTTGAGGACGATTTGCCCACTGGCACTTTGGTGACCACTAGTGGCACGGGTGTGCATATAATACAATATATATATCGAATTAAAGCCCCATTTGTTGCCTGTCGATAGCCCTTTCAGGTGACAAAATCTGTTCAGCGGTTCTCGAGGCTTGCTCAAAGTACACGGTATTGCGCAAATACCACTCCCGACTCTTGGGGTTCTAGTTCGGTCAATCATTTGGCAATCTCGAAGATTACTGGACGGGGTTGTAGCCACTGAGTGTGGCTTTCCAATGATACCCCAACTGGGGATGTACGAATCAGGGATCTAGGTGAAAAGTCACAAGCGAAAACAGGAAGAGAAAAACCGCAGAATGAATCTATGAGAAATCTGAGCTTTTCTTTTGTACACAGTTTACCAGAATCACTCCTAATCACTCATTTCTGAATGGATCTTTATGACATTTGTACATGTACTACATAAGACTTGAGGCTATGCATCTCAGGAGTTTTTTAAGCCTCCAGCCATTCATGGGAAATACTACTTCTGGAATACTAACTACTAAAGAAAAACATGAGTAACAAGTTTTTCTACAACTCAAGTTCAGACCAATGTTACTCTATTTCATTAGCACTAAAGGTGAGCTTTCCTTATTGTATCGGAAACTTCAGAATGTCATCTTTCAAAAGAGACCAGGCTCATGCATGTAGTATAAGTATAAAGTATTTTGGTTTGCAAAAAAAGTATGCAGTCCTCAAAAACGAAAACTAAAAACAGGGCAGTTTGCTTCTTCTGAACAGTATGTCCAGACAATGAAAATAACGTCACACATGGTATTGTGTGAGAGGAGGAGAGAGAGAACTTCAGTTATATATCATACTGGCCGCTCGCTCTTCGCCATTATGAGATATCTCTTATCTCCTAGCACCTACTTTGCTCACGAACAAACAATTGCACTCACATGCACGTGACCAGGCCACGCCCCGCGGTCTACTATATGACGCCGGACATGGTCACACTCTACCTTCCTCTTTTTTTGTTTCCAACACGGACGTTGCAGTGCACTCCGTGAACTAATTGTTATGAAACGCAGGGAGAAATTACACAATGTCGGCCCGGCAGGTGGCTCGTGGGCTGTTAAAGCCTATACCGCCGCGGTATAGAATTAGCAGCGACTAGCAACATTGTTCGAATTGCTGTTTTTTCTGTCAAAAATGGTGTCGGGTGGTGGGGCCTTAGGGCCAGCCGACGTCGAAACATTGCGCAAGGTTTTGGGGTTATTAGCTTTTGACCTAGCGGCAAGCTATAACCGCAGGGAGGGCTAGGATGCTGTCAATGCTTGTTTACAGACATCTTTGGTTGGATCAGTCTCCCCTTGATGAGGAGAGAAGGTTTTTCCCTCTTCAGGGCTCCCCTTTCCGCAGAGGGAGAGCGGGCGGTATTTGACTTAGGCCCCACACCGCCTCACACTGCGCAGCCATGCTGATGACACAGTCCTGTACACCTCTGGTCCCTCCCCCGATGCTGTCCTGAAAACTCTCCAGGAGAGCTTTCTAAAAATCCAAGCTGGTTTCTCCGCCCTTTGCCTGGTCCTAAACACCAGCAAGACCAAAGTTATGTGGTTCGGCCACAAGGGTACCTCCCAGACTGGCACCATTGTAGCCGCCGATGGCAAAAAGCTTGAACTGGTCACCTCTTATAAATACCTGGGAGTGTGGATCGACACCAAACTCTCCTTCTCTGAACACCTAACTAAACTGCAGGCCAAAGTCAAAGCAAGGCTTAGCTTTCTGTATAGGAACCGTTCCTCCTTCACTAGATCTGCTAAACTCACCCTGGTCCAGATGACTGTCCTGCCGCTATTTGATTTTAGCGATGTAATCTACCGCTTGGCCCGTAAAGGTGATCTAGAGCGCTTAGATATCCTATATCACTCCGCCATTCGCTTCGCTACCAATGCCCCCTACAGGACCCACCACTGCGAGCTATACTCCCTAGTAAACTGGCCCTCCCTGGAGATTAGACGCAACATCCACTGGCTGGCCTTTGTATATAAAACACTTCTAGGCCGTAATCCCCCTTACCTTACTCGCCTAGTCCACCCTCGTCCACTCCCAAATTACCACACCCGGTCAGCCTCACATATCCTGGTAAACGCCCCCATGCCAACTCCTCACAAGGCCGTTCCTCCTTTCAGTACGCAGCAGCTGATAGCTGGAACACACTACAAAAAACCTTAAATATGGAAACGTTTATTTCAATTCGATTGTTTAAGGAAACTTTAACAAACTCCCTAGAGCACTCATGTAGATGTTTCTCCATGTGCTAACACCATGCTGCCACTATTGTTCTGTTGTCCGCCAGTTGTTGTTCAGTTCAGTTGTTGCTCTGTATGTATGTCCTGCCTTTTTAATAATGTTCCTTTGTGTTTTATTTTTATTTATTTGATTTTATCCCCCATCCCCTTTCCCCTAGGGGGCTTTTTACCCCCAAATAGGCCGTTATTGAAAATAAGAACTTGTTCTTAATTAACCTGCCTATTCAAATAAAGGTTTGATGAACCAGCGGCCATGTTTCCCCCGCCTGAGGTACCCTGGACACAAAGACAACAGGTGATCACAAGGCCGACAGCCTTGGCGGCCGAGGGATCGGCTACATT
Source organism: Notolepis coatsorum (assembly GCF_963971535.1). Lineage (NCBI taxonomy): Eukaryota > Metazoa > Chordata > Actinopteri > Aulopiformes > Paralepididae > Notolepis > Notolepis coatsorum. Next base: position 95,656,496 of record NC_140169.1, on the reverse strand, counting down.
AGATGAGCACGCCCTAAAAAAACGTTGCCGTCTAGCTGTGTCTAGCTCGCTCTCCGGTCACTCCCCCCCCCAACACCAGCGGGATACAGGCTCTGATTTGTTCCCTTTAGCTGCGGGCCGCGTGCCTTCAGTGAAGCACGAGCGGCCCCACTTTTCGCTTCTCATGGGGACATGGGTTGACACCCAGTTGCTGGCTAGGCCTGGGTCTGTCCGTGAGAATGCTGTGCTGTCAAGCGGCTCCCATGCCACACGTTCTGCGTCTGTGTTTGGTGAGCCTGGTGTTGTGTCTGTCAACGATGAAGGTTGTCAGCGGGGGAACTCGAGGCCCAGGGGGTCGCAGCGCGAGTTCCCCCAGCCCCGCCCTCGCCAGGCCGGGTATCACGTTAGTGCCTCGCACGGCCGGAAGACCGGCGGTGGTCAGTCAGGCGCACGTGATTTGGGTGGTAGTAATATCACTACAGGGCTATGGTGTGTAGGAACCAACCCTATCTGGCAGTGTGGGGACCTCACACCTTGCATGTCCAGCGGTGGAACAGTTCCTCAGCAATCCATGCCGGGGAGGTGTTCAGTGGGGGAGCTTTTGTCACCCAGTGTGATGTCAGCTTCCCCTGTATCAAACCGGCCCTTTCTGTCGGGGTCCCCCCTTGGGTGCGATTGCCTCGTTGGTAGTGTCAGGGTGCGATATCCCAGCTCCACGAGACGCCCTGCTCGCGCGGTTGGCGAGTCCAGTGTTGGCAATGCACAGCGGGTGGGACCGGGCCGCCTATCTACGGTTCCTGGTGGACCAGCGCCAAATGGCGGCGGGTGCGCTTGGGATTATCATCACATATGGCTACAGCAGTGCCATATGTCGAGGTGGATGGAGAGAACGCTGAGGCGGGGACTTGTGTTGCAGTTTGCACAACCGTTTTCAGGTTTGGTATAGACCCTATTGTCAGGGTCAACAGCAGTGACAGCTCTGGCCGACGAGATCCAATCTCTGTTGGCGAAGCAAGCCATCGTCGTGGTCCCAAAGGAGGACGCGATGCGTGGCGTTTCCTCCCGGTATTCTCTGGTGCCCGAGAAATCAGGGGTGGGGGGTGTCAGACCCATACTGGACCTGTCCCATGGAAGGTTCAGAATGTTGACCGTCTCCCACCTGTTAGACGCTGTCAGGTGGGGGACTGGTTCACCTCCATAGACCTGTAGGATGCGTATTTGCATCCCGATCTTCCATCCTAGGGCTTACCTATGCTTCCTTTGCAGGGTTTAGCGTACAGGTACCAGAGGCTGCCGTTCGGCTACTCTCTGGCTCCCCCCATCTTCACCAAGTGCGTGGAGACCGCGCTGGGGCCTCTGCGTCGTCGGGGGTTACGAATTGTATTCTGCCCTGGACGACGTTCTTGGCCGGTCAGGGTAGATCGTCAGGTCTCATACCAGGCAGGTGGTGTCTCACCAGCCTGGGTTTTGCTGTAGACTGGAAGTAGAATGCTCCTCTTCCCAGTCAACGGGTGGAGTACTTGGGCCTTTTCTAAGCTCAAGGTCTATATGGGCATCCCTCTCGGAGCGGCGGCAAGTGGTTGGTTCTCGGCGCGCTCGGGAGGTTCCGTCCTAGGACGGTTACGGCGCTGTCCGTGATGCGCCTGCTGCTGGGGTCCCTCTTGGCCTCCTCTTCATGAGGAGGATACAGAGGTGGTTTTTCCAGTATGGAAATGGACCCGGTGTGTGACGACCCCCACCCTACCTGCTAATGGAGAGTCTGTTGACTCACCAGGAAGCATGGTGGAGTGGGTGGCTCGTTAACTGTATGAGACTCACCTGTGCAGTGCAGAGCTGCCTGCACCTGAATATATGTGTCTCTGTCTAATTTCCTCTCTGTCTGCTTTCTCCACTCCCAGGCACAGGTTGTACCAACACCCAAGCTGCATCCTTTGACATATTATAGCACTGATACTTACACCAAACACACACCACAGCATACTTACTCACTCATCCACACACTGCACTCACCACTGATTCTAATACAAAACATGTCCTTATGCTTTTGTTTGTTTATATAGGTTTAAATAAATACTTTTTTGTTAAATTGTTATCACGTGTGGACTCCCTATTTGTCATAAATTACCTGTTTGTGACAAATTGGGGGCTCGTCCGGGATACTGAGAAGTATGATATTGAGATTCCTGTTAGACTGTCAAAAGTGGCAGTCAAGGCCAGTTTGAAGGCAGAGTTGGTGGAGAAAGGTGTTCTCAAGCCAGCTGGGGTACCGCCTCTCAGTTTTGAGCAGCAGAAGGAACTTCTGTTACTGCAGCAGCATCAAGAGTTGGCTTTGGAAGAACTTAAGCAGAATAGTAAGCACAGACAGGAGTTTGCTTTGGAGGAACTTAGGCAAAAGACTGAGCTTGCCAAAGTAGAGGTGCAGAATAGAAAGCTAGATTTGGTCGGGGTGGGAAAGTGGCTCCGTTGCGATGTTACTGATGGTACTGGGGATCCGTCTCAGGGGGGTAAATTTGACGTTTTACGTGAACTGCGTTTGCAGGGGGGGCTCCAGTAGCTCACTGCATATCTCGGCGCTATTTCTGCGTCGGGGGAAACCGTGCTGCGTCACGGATCTGGTGGACTCCGAGTTCGATTCCCGGACCCGCCGCCATTTGCCAGAATGTCTTCCCCTGCTCTATATCCCGTTTCACCCTGTATCTGTCGGTCATGCTTGACCAGAAAAGCGATAAACGCTAAAAAAATAAAGTAAAAAAAAAATAAAAACTGCGTTTGCTTCCTCAGTTTAATGAAAAGGACCCAGATGTTTTTTTTTCATTGTTGGAACGTTTGGCAGATGCAAGGCACTGGAGTAGTGAGGATAGTTTTATGATGTTGCAGTGTGTTCTCACTGGTAGAGCCCAGGAAGCATACTCTGCATTGAGGTTGCGGACTGTAAAGTTTATGTACGGGTGAAGTCGACAGTGCTTAAGGTGTACGAACTTGTACCTAAGGCGTACAGACAGCGGTTCCGTACGTGGAAGAAAAGGGACAAACAGTCTCATCTTGAATTTTCACTGGATTTGAGTACCCAGTTTACCCGTTGGTGTGTAGCGTCTGGTGTCGATACCTTTGAACAACTCTCTGATCTGCTGGTATTAGAACAGTTTAAAAACTCTGTTCCTGTAAATGTGGCAACTTACATTACACAGCAGGGAGCAGTGATGCCGGGGGAGGCAGCAGCGTTGGCAGATGAGTATGTATTGATTCACAAGGGTAACTTCGTGGTTTAGCTATAGAGAAGGCTCATAGCAGAGAACATTTTTCTCCTCGTCCAAAGATGGGATCAGAGAAAAGGGGTGATTATGACACACGGTATAGACAGCCACCTGCATCTGACACACGGTATAGACAGCCACCTGCATCTGACACGGTATAGACAGCCACCGGCGTCTGTCAAAACATGTAACTACTGTAAACGTTCTGGACATGGGAAGGATGAGTGCCCACTTCTTGGCTCGAGGGGTGGGTTTAAGGCACAAGAAAAACCTGCTCTGCTGGCCAATTCCCTCACCCAAAGGATGGTGTCACCATCGGTACCGTCTGCTAAGACCATAGGACAGACGTGCCTGGAAGAATATGGTGCGTTTCTTTCTGATGGTTTTGTGTCTTTACAGGGCAGTGACGTTAGGGTGCCGGTCAAGATACTGCGGGACACTGGCTCAATCGATTAGTTTGTGCGTGAGTCGGTGTTGCCCTTTTCAATTGATTCTGACACAGGGGATGTTATCTTGATTCGAGGGATGGGGATGTCTGTGTTCCCATGTCCTGTGCATAACATTTATCTTGTTTCAGGTTTGGGGAATGGTGATGTGCAGATAGGTGTGCGTGCTGAGTTGCCTGTTGATGGAGTGGACATCATTTTGGGTAACAATCTGGCCGGGGTACGAGTGTGGGCCGATGGGCCTCTCCCAAATGTAGTCACCCAAAAGTCACCTAGTCCAACTTTGTTAGACACTTCATCTGATGTCATTGTGTATCCAGCCTGTGCAGTTACACGTGCCATGACAGCGGCGGGTGACACACCGGGTGCTACCCAGGCGACAGGTGTTGAATAGGTTCATGTGGGTTTGATTCTGCCTGAGTAACTCCAGTCCATGTTGAAGGCTGATTTGGTTGCAGAACAGGTGAATGATCCAGCTTTACGAGAGCTGTTTGAGAAAGCCGTGCCGTTTGAAGACATAGGTAGCTTGGCGCAGGGATACTGTCTTCATGACGGTTTATTGTTTCGGAAGTGGATACCGCATGAGGATGCTTTCGTGGGTGACCCCATTTTTCAGTTTGTGGTACCATGCAAGTTTCGTCCATTGGTGTTGCAGACCTGTCATGACAATGTGACAGGGCATCAGGGAGTGAGGAAAGCGTATGACCATGCGCTGATACACTGTTTTTGGCCCCGTTTAAAACGTGATATTTCCGCATATATCAAAACGTGTCACACGTGTCAGTTAACTGGGAAGCCGAGTCAGACCATCACACCGACTACGCTCTCTCCTATTCCTGCTGTTGATCAGCCATTTGAACATTTGATTATTGACTGTGTTGGACCATTGCCGCGTTCCAAACAGGGACATTTGTATTTGCTTACGGTAATGTGTCAGGTGACCAGATACCCGGCAGCGTTTCCGCTTAGGTCAATAACGACGAAGTCTGTTATTAAGGCGCTGACACAGTTAATTTCTGTGTTCGGGGTACCCAGGATCATTCAGAGTGATCAGGGTTCCAATTTCACCTCACACATGTTTGCGGCAGTTCTCCGGCAACTGCACATCAGGCACAACAAAGCGTCAGCGTATCATGCCCAGTCTCAGGGAGCGTTAGAGCATTTTCATCAAACATTGAAGTCGTTGCTGCGCTCCTATTGTGTGGAGTTAGGGGGTGACTGGGAGGAGGGGCTGCCCTGGCTTCTATTGGCCTCCAGGGAGGTAGTCCAGGAGAGCACGGGGTTTAGCCCTAATGACCTGGTTTTTGGTTACAAAGTCCGTGGTCCCATGGCTGTGTTGAAAGACAGCTGGGACATGACAGAACCCCCTCGGAAATTGGTTGATTATGTCAATGGTTTCAGACGCAGGTTGTTTTTGTCTGTTGAGTGTGCGAAGGAGAAGTTGGGGAGGTCTCAGGGAAAAATGAAGTCCCTTTATGATCGTTGCACTGAGCTTAGGCAGTTTAAGGCTGGCGATCAAGTTTTGCTTTTACAGCCGGTAGTAACGTCTCCCTTTCAGGCGAAGTTCACAGGCCCTTACACTGTTGTGCGGCAGGTGACTGACCTGAATTATGTTATTGCCAAAGGCAGGAGGGCAAATAGGGTATGTCATGTGAACCTTTTGAAACCCTACTACTCTGGCCATCCTGATGGGGGGGAGAATAATGGGGAGACTGAGAAGGTTTCTCTTTGTACCACTACAGTGCACAGGTCCACCTCTCCAGTAGCCGGCCCTGAGGAAGGAGTAAACCCGGATGTGGTGTTGCAAGGGCGGTTGAAAAATTCTGAGTCATTGGGAAAGTTGTGATGTAATTTTGGCAGATTTGGATGACTCGAAGCGTGTTGAGTTAATAGCTCTGATTAACCGTTATCCTGCTTTATTTTCAGATGTACCCTCACGCACACATCCAATTGAACATGATGTGGATGTGGGAGAGGCAGCCCCAATAAAGCAGCGCTTCTATCGTGTCTCACCCGAGAAACGCAAGCATTTGGACAATGAGGTTCAGTATATGTTGGACAACCAAATTGCCGAATCATGTTCGTCAATTGGGCGTCGCCTTGCCTGTTGGTCGGTAAACCCGACGGAACCTATAGACCGTGTACTGACTTTCGTAAAGTGAATAACATTACCAAACCAGATGTGTTTCCTCTTCCCCGCATGGAAGACTGTGTAGATCAGGTGGGATCGGCTACTTACGTGAGTAAGTTTGACCTTTTAAAAGGTTATTGGCAAGTCCCGCTGTCTAAGCGTGGCCAGGAGGTTTGCGCTTTTATCACTGCCTCTGGGTTGTACAAATACTTAGTTATGCCGTTTGGTCTTCGAAACGCCCCCGCTACTTTCCAGCGCCTTATGAACAAAGTAGTGGCTGGTCTGGATGGGTGTGCCGCAGTGGCGGCTGGCCACTAGGGGCGCTCGGGCGCCGACCCCCCTGGGTAACCCTGGTTAAAAGAGAGAAGAATAAGAAATATTTTTTTTGTTTTTTTGTTTTATAGCCCTATAAATAATATAAACATGTTTAAAATGAATAATATTTACTCATTTTAAGTATGTTTGTGTTTCCAATGCACAATATAACGTTAATATATCAAATATATATAATCGTTTTCCTGAATAGGAAGTGACTCACTGTCTGATAGAGAATACGTTCCGTTACCGTAGCCGCATTTCTCCTCGCCGCATTTCTTTCGGGCTAGACGCAATAGCGATTTGAGTGCGCGTGCACGCCGTGCACTGTTTCATCGCTGTATCCGTCGCAGCCAATCAGTGCGTAACGCGCTGTGCGTTGAAATATGATGTATTATGATGGAACACGGGCGCGTTTTGAAGCGGTCTAAGCAAGAGGCGTCTATAATTTCCGTAGCCGCATTTCTCGTAGACGCTCTCTGATTGGCCGACGCGGCGACGACAGTACTTTTCCGTAGCCGCATTTCTCGGTTTTGCTTAAAAGTGGACGATAGAACGCCAGGTAGTTTGCAGGATGTTCGATGCTGTGTGTTGTGATGCAGTCTCGAGTCTGGACAGTGGGCAGTGGATATACATCGACAACAGTCTGGGGGACAGTCAGTGGACATACACTTTATCAAGCCCTCCGGCTTGACCACGTTTCAATTAAACAAAGTGAGTTAATTCTCTCTCTCTCTCTCTCTCTCTCTCTCTTAGCCACTCAGCTAACGTTAGCCGCTGTTAGCCACTCAGCTAATGCTAAACTAACTAACTAACTAACTAACTAACTAACTAACTAACTAACTAACTAACTAACTAACTAACTAACTAACTAACTAACTAACTAACTAACGCTCTCTCTCTCTCCCTCTCTCTCTCTCTCTCTCTCTCTCTCTCTCTCTCTCTCTCTGGAGTGGAGTTTCGTTTGGATTGAAAATACGTGGATTATGGCTTGTTCAATATCGTCTATGTTTGAATGAATGAATGAATGAAAACTTTATTAACAGATTGCAGAATGGATGGGTACAATACAGTACGGCTCAATACACACAATTGTTAAGGTGATGCAGACCAGAGAAAGACGTTTCTCTTGTTTACATCAGGGTCCCCCGTTTTCGATTCATATCGATAGTTTAATAGCTAGCCTTGGCTCGTTTAACAATATGCAAAATATGTGTACAGCCCTGTACTCATACTGAAGTTATTCTTGGTATATACTACTACACATACTAGGTCTGATTGTGTAACGAATCGATTCCACGTCGCGCTGTGTGTGAGAGAGAGAAAAAGAGAGAAGGAGAGATAGAGGGGGATACTAATTAATTCCGCCCCCCCGTGAAGAATTCACGAGCCGCCACTGGTGTGCCGTCTACCTGGATGATGTGGTGATCTACAGCGACACATGGTCTGAACACCTTCAGCGTATCCGGGCACTATTCAAAAAATTGGTCTGGGCACGGTTGACTATTAACTTGGCCAAATGTGAATTTGCAAGAGCCACTGTCACCTATTTAGGAAAGGTGGTCGGTCAGGGCAGCGTGCGCATGGTTCAGGATAAAGTTGTGGCTATTGTAAATTATCCCCCTCCAACGACAAAAAAGGATTTGATGCGTTTTCTGGGTTTGGTGGGTTATTATTGGAGTTTTTGTCGCAACTTCTCATCCGTAGTAGAGCCGTTGACTAACTTGTTGAGGAAGGACTCCAAGTATGTCTGGTCAGGCAGATGCCAAGTGGCATTTGAAAATGTGAAGGCCCTATTGTGCTCTGAACCTGTGTTAACTGCTCCACGTTTAAATGACTCCTTTTCATTACAGGTGGATGCCTCCAACGTGGGGGCAGGGGCAGTCCTCCTGCAGGTGGATGTGTATGGGGTGGATAAATCGGTGGCCTTCTTCTCAAGGAAGTTGAACACCTACCAACTTAACTACTCAGTTATCGAGAAGGAGGCGTTATTACTGATTTGGGCACTCCAACATTTTGACGTGTATCTGGGGTCAGGGTTGACTCCCCTGGTGGCGTACACGGATCATAATCCTTTGACCTTTTTAAAGTCCCTCCAAAATCCCAACCAGAGGTTGATGAGGTGGGCTTTGTTTTTACAGCCCTATTCTTTGGACATTCGTCACATTAAAGGGTCTCAGAATGTGATTGCGCACGCATTATCCCGCATACCCTAAGTTGGTCCCATGAGGATACTTTGTTTTGCCTCTCTCTATCTGTTCCCCAATCCCTACTGTCGCAGGCTCTCTTAAATAGCTTCTTAGGGCCCTATGTTGCTGAGAGCGGAGGCAGGATGGTGAGGGGAATGGGTGAAGGGTAAAACAATGTTTATTTTGATTTGAATATAGGGGACACAATATTGTGTTACTTGAGTTTATGTATTGATTTAGTTTGGTTAGTCACTTATAAATAAAAATGTAATTTGTTAATAGGGAAGAACCCTTTTCTTTAGGGGGAGGGTGTGACGACCCCCACCCTACCTGCTAATGGAGAATCTGTTGACTCACCAGGAAGCATGGTGGAGTGGGTGGCTCCTTAACTGTATGAGACTCACCTGTGCAGTGCAGAGCTGCCTGCACCTGAATATATGTGTCTCTGTCTAATTCCCTCTCTGTCTGCTTTCTCCACTCCCAGGCACAGGTTTTACCAACACCCAAGCTGCATCCTTTGACATATTATAGCACTGATACTTACACCAAACACACACCACAGCATACTTACTCACTCATCCACACACTGCACTCACCACTGATTCTAATACAAAACATTTCATTGTTCATGTCCTTATGCTTTTGTTTGTTTAGATATGTTTAAATAAATAATTTTTTGTTAAATCACGTGTGGACTCCCTATTTGTCATAAATTACCTGTTTGTGACAGGTGTGAGACATGTGGAAGCGGCTGAAGGTTCCCATGTCAGTACTGGTGGACCTTGTCTTCTGGGGAGGGTCTGGTGCCCTCACCTGTGGGGTCCCCGTGGGCAGCAGGCTGTCACATGTCACGGTCTTCACCGACGCCTCCCTCATGGGATGGGGGGGACGTGTCGGGCCAACGCAGCAGGGGGCAGCTGGCAAGACCATGTTGCCCGGTCTGCGCTACATTCAATGTGTTGGAATTGAAGGCAGTCCTTCTGGTCCTCAAACGGCTCGACCACCTTGTGGTGGGCAAGCATGTTTTGGTCAGGACGGACAACACGATGTCAGTGTTGTATATTGTCAGACAGGGAGGAGTGCGCTCCCCCCGTCTTCACCGGGCGGCGGTCGGGCTCTGGCTATGGGCGTTCTCCATCTGCTCTGCCTGAGGGCTCTCCACATCCCCGGCAGGGAGAATGTGGGTGCAGGTGTGATGTCGCGGGGCGGTCTTCACCCTGACGAGTGGGGACTACGTCCAGACATAGTCGGGCAGGTCTGGGACCGATTCCGTGGCCGTCCGGGATTCTGTACGCATTCCCCCCCTTACACCTGATAGCTCAGCTGTTGGGGCGGGTACGTCGGGAGCGCGGGACTTGGTCCTGGTCGCGCCGGGCCGGGGCTCAGCTGTGTGGTCCCCGGCCCTGATTCAGCTCTTGGTGGCCCCGCCGTGGCCTGTTCTGTGGTCACCGCGGGCCCTCTCTCAGGCACGCGGAACTCTGTTCTGCCTCCTGTTCTGGGGCAGCCTCTAGGCTTGGCTGCTGACAGTGTGAATCTGGTGGGGATGCGTCTTGACTATTCTGTGGTTAACGCTATCCGGTATGCGCACGCTCCGTCCTCTACCGCGGCTTACGCTGGGGAGTGGCGTATGATGGTCGAGTGTGGGGGCGGAACATTGTTCAGCCACCCTCTCGTGGAACATTCCTGCTTGGCGCTCGGCATCTCAAGCCTGTGGAACGTTCTCTGTCTCCGAGTGGGACCTCCTGGGCCGGTTGTCGGAGGCCCCGTTTGAGCCTCTTGAGCAGGCGCCATTGGATCTGCTGTCTTTGAAGACAGCATTCTTTTTGGCCATCACCTCCACTAAACGCGGGGGGTGAGCTGTGTGCTCTCTCGGTGCGGCCTGAGTGCCTGTCTATTCGGCCGATAGCGGTGCGACTCTGAGGCCTAATCCAGTCTTCGTGCCAAAGGATATCCGGAGCTCTTTCGCGCCAGGGATATTGTGGTTCAGGCGTTCGTCCGCCTCCTCACGTTGGTGAGTTGGAGGCGGGCCTTCACCTGTCGTGTCCTGTCCGTGCACTGGGGGTTTACCTCAGGACTCTGGCTCTCAGGGCTTCCGTTCAACTGTTTGTTTGTTACGGTGGCCCTTGCACGGGTGAGGCGCTGTCCAAGCAGCACCTGTCACATTGGTTGTGTGGGGGCGTTGCCTTTTGCTGCACGTTGGCTGGACAGGTCCCCCCTCGGGCTGCTGCCCTGTTAGGGGGGGCCTCGGTGGAGGACATCGGTGCTGCGGCCTTCTGGTCCTCCCCGGGCCCCTTCTGAGGAAGGTGGAGTGTGACCATGTCCGGCGTCATATAGTAGACCGCGGGGGCATGGCCTGGTCACGTGCATGTGAGTGCAATTGTTTGTTCGTGAGCACAGTAGGTGCTAGGAGATAAGAGATATCTCATAATGGCGAAGAGCGAGACGCTCAGCCAGTATTCATATAACTAGGTTATAGGATAACCTTTCGTTTTACTGTACAAAAATATATTAGTCTGTAAAAGGTGGCAAGAGACTAACATTGGACTCCATTCAGTTAGATTTGTGATTGTTTTGATTCCACATAGTAGAAGTGGAGGTTTTCGTGACACGAAGCAGGTCAATATGGCCATTGGACGTTATTATTATTTGCAGCATTTTATGCTAAATGCAGTACCTTTGTTTTCCCAGACAATATTTGTCATTTTGGTTAATAAACATAAATGTGCATAAAGCAAGCATATCTGTCTATTAATATTTGAATAACTATGACTATCTGCAATTAATCCTGATTACATATTTTAATTGATTGACAGCCCTAATATATATATATATATATATATATATATATATATATATATATATATATATATATATATATATATATATATATATATATATATATATATATATATATATATATATATATATATATATATATATATATATATATATATTATACCATAAAGTATATATATATATGATATAATATATATGTTCTGAAGGATCAGATTAAACCGAATATATATATTTATTTATATATATATATATTTAATTGTATTTGTATATCCCCTGATATCCCTTGTATATTCCTTGTACAATATGCATTGAATATCCCTTCTAGTCTACTGAACATCCCATAATAGTCTCCATTCTACCATTGGACGAGACCTTGGTGCCAGGTCGCCATACCCCTCAGACCAGGTTCAATCGTACCGCTCAACATGTATGGACAAGTCCTAGTTCCGCGTAGGAATATGTCTACCGCACCACTAATGGTACTATTTATTCATAGTGCGTATATATACTGCGCTATTAAAGTAGAACTTTCTTTTAGTCCAGTTCCTTACCCTCCAACAGAGTGACAGACGCAAAAGCCTCCCCGCGAACCACGTGTGGGCAGTAAGGCCAATTCGGCCCAGTATCGGCATTGAGACATCGTGTATATTAATATTTGAATAGTCATATTTGGCACTATATCGTCGAGTTGGACGTATTCTATTAAGCTAATAATAGTCTATTCATATATAGTGCCTCGTGCGGTAAGAGTTCTATAGTAATCAGCACCCCCATCGTTTCGGGCATCAGCTGGACGCTTATCCAGGGTGGTTGACCCCACGTGAAGCTGCACCCGAGGAGCTCCAGGCCAAAGAGCGAGTGGACCTGTATATTGGATTATTCTACCGACGACGGCTAGCCTTCCCCGGCTTGGATTATGCTTTGAGTACTTATTCTATGGATAAAGGCCAACACTGCGGTGTGTTGGAAATACCCCCCCCGGAGAGGACGACAGGTGAGACGGCGCTCTGCACAGTGAGGTCGCCTCACGTCTCTCCGTCGTGGACCGGAGGACGCCGGCCACAGAGGGTCCAACTGCATTCATCTGTGGATCGAGGATCGTTGGGCACCGTGTCGCACAACTGTGGACTCTCCCAAGATACCCTCGGCCAGACGGGATCCAGCCAGTGACTCTCTAACCCCCCCCCCCCCCCTCCAGCTGTCCTACAAGCAGTCGGAACCTTCCCCTAGTGTATCCAGCTATATAATCATTCAAGTATCATCGCTATTGTTCCCTAAATATTCCAGGTTGTATATTTGCTTCCTGCGCAATCAGAGATTGGACATTCGATATTGATCTACCTACGAATACTCATTTGCCATAAAAGTGCATACTATTTCAAATCATAAATGTAATTAAGTGATCGTTGTACATACCTTTTGCTATGTATTAAAACTCAAACTTTCGATTTGGTACATTTGTGTTGGATCCGTTTATCAGGTGGGAGTGTTCAACATATTCATACCTAGTACTGGGTGGCCAGAGTCTAAAGTACAAGAGGTAGTGGTAGTAAGTATCATATCTAACCATACAGTCAGGGAATTGTACCCCTCAGTTACAATATATATACCATATTATAGCTATAGGCTCTTTTGCCTATAGAGGTCGCTGTTTGATACCATAACAGATTATACTGTTAAAGATTGGATTAGTCTTTACCCACATTGAGGTGGCTAAACTTGATTTATGTTAAAGGTCATAACGTCTAATTCTGACTTCTCTGACTTCTGGAGGTCGCCCCTGTCTTTAACTGATGCTGTGTTGGTAGGTGTATACAGTGTGTGTTTTAGCTGATATCATACTAAACGCAATTCACGCTGCCATTGATGATGAAAAGGGGTGAAAAATACTCCATGAGACTTGAAAGTAGTTTGACTTGCTAGGCGCAGGACAAAGAGAGAGAATATCACAGCACCATTTTACTTTCTCAAACTACTTTCTACTACAAGCAGTTGTACATACTGTGGCAGATATCACCCCCCATCCCATGGCTATGTGAAGGATGGACGATACTACTGCCACGGGAGGAGTGGAAGCAATTAGGTAGCTGATTAGGACTGATAGAACACACCTGTGCATCATTAGACCACATCCCACACGCACACACACCAGACACACATACCATAAAACACTAGGACAGATAGAGTATCATTGAGAGGAGGTGAGGTTGGAGCTGAGTACGTAGAGAACGAGATTGTTGGTAACGGAGTTTTGTGAGGTGAGAGGTAGTGAGAGGAGAGGTGAAGGTGAGAAGGTGTTCATTGTGTACTGGACCCTAGACTGGCTTGTGTACTGACCCTGGACCGGAAGACTACTCTGAGTATTGAACAATCCTTTTTTTTGTACAAGAGCCTGTTTTTGTGTTTTGGACATTGGACTGTATTACGACCATTCTATTTGCCCATCGGACTATATTCTACCTTAATCAATAAATATCCGTATTGATTGATATTGCACTTGTGTGGACAGTTGAATTATAATTTTTTTTTATAACCGTAACGAGTCTGAACACCACCAGGCTCGTCACAATACCTAAGTAAATGGAAGATTGCTCCACTTCTAGTACATTTGCATGTTCTTGGTATCTAGGAACATCTATGGATCTCGGGGAATGTATTCCCAGTGTCAGAAAGATTGTGTCTGTTACTAGGCTTGAGTAAACTGTAATGAACCAAAGGAGAATATCAATAAGAAAAATGTATTAGAATTTTTTTTAATCTTTGACAGTGATCATCATGCTAAAAATGACCAGACATGAAAAACTGCCACTGAGCTCATTCAGCACGTGTACAAAAAATCTAATCAAATGAATAAAGGGAAGATGATTAAACAGAAGGTTTTGTAGATACAGTACTGAATTATACCATCCGGACACATGCAATTTGAAATATGATCATAGAATATAGAATATCAGGCCTATAAATTACCATATTGAAGTCGCACATCTATGGATCGGGCCAAATCTCCCCTTTCCAATGGCAGAGTTCAATCTGGATTTAGTATCACCAGGCGTGCAGCAAAAACCGTGAATGAAATCTACTGTAAGTACAGTTACTTGTTTATAATGTACATTTCTCCGCCATTTTTCACCAGATTGCAACGCAGTTTTTTTTCACAGAAAGGTAGAGAAACGAACTGCGTTCTAATTTATGCAATAACATTCAGGTTTGTGGGAGATAATCCCAAAAAATAAGATAAATAAAAAAGTAAATCCACAAGTCAGATGATTGTCAGGGGCTGGCTTGAGCTGGGTAGTGTAGTTTTTCGAAATTACAAAGCCCATAAAAAGCCCTGGGTCTCCTCTCCTCATAGGACTACAAACAAAATGATGGGGCGCATTTCATAGCACCAATATTCACCTTTTTCCGACTAGATTTATATAACTCATATTTCACTTATAACACTTGGTAAACAAACGTATTGCTCAAATACACGTTGACTGCTGTTTTTACAGGGTTCTTTACTCTTGGCTACATTTGAAAAAGAAACGCAACATTAATTCATACATTCTGTAGAGATGGATTTATGGCGTGATGTCATTTGCGGTCCAACACCGGCCCGCTCGGGCTTAAGAGGTTAAAGCTCTTTCTAGGCTTTTGATAATGTAGGGGAGACCTTGCCCAACATGGAACGGCCAAGATACGAGAGAAAACTCAAGAAAACGCCTGCCTTTTTCTTTCTCTCATTTGACGCACAACTTTAAAAATAGAATTACTGATATTTCAGTGGGTCCAGGCATGCAGTCGTGCACACACGCGGTTACACGCCGTTGTAGTAGGTCACTGAGGCAGAAGTGCGCGCAATGATATGCACGTGCGCACAGGGCCGCCTCAGGGGGTGTGCGAGCAGTGCGGTCGCACAGGGCCTCGCGGGAAGGGGGGCCTCACACACAAAAAATAAATAAATAAATAAATAAATGTATTTATTATTATTATTTCTTTTTTTTATTTTTAATTTTTTTTTGTGATGCCCTTTTTCACCACAGACCTAAAATCTAGTTTTGCTTATATGCTTATATATTTCACATTAGACACGTTTGTAGAATGTGTCTGACTTGTTCCTGCCTCTGCGGCTCTGCAGACTGCAGTGTTCCGGTTTCTGCGGCTCTGCTGCTCTACAGATTTTAGAATAGTGTTTCCGGGCTCTTCCCGGACCCACGAGGTACAGGGATCTATTCAGCGCTATTCAGAGGAGCGAGTGGATGTCTTTTCAAAAGCAGCATTGATCAGAAGAAATTACACCGTGGGCCAAGACGAAGAGGATGTTCGGCAGATGGACTGAAGATGAAAGTTGTTGCATGTTAGAAGAACCTTCAGTCAGGCTATAGCTATGTCGGCTAGTAGTAGCAATTTGCTAAGGGCAGGGACACGTAACTAGGCGTTAGCTAACGCCAGTTAGCTAGCGTTGCTAGCGCTAGCTAGCGTTAGCTAACGCTAGCTAGCATTAGCTAACGATAGTTACGCGTCCCTGCCTTTAGTTAATTGCTAAGTTATCGAGTGCTAACGTGTGTCAGATAAACTAGGACTCCCAAGGGACTGGTACTTTTCATCTCCACGGAAAGTCTCCTTCCAACTTTGCCATTGATACTGCGTTATGGTGAGTTCATGCAACCTATTCTATTCCCGCCGTTGAGCTCTCTCTCTCTCTCTCTCTCTCTCTCTCTCTCTCTCTCTCTCTCTCTCTCTCTCTCTCTCTCTCTCTCTCTCTCTCTCTCTTTCTGTCTTTCTCTCTCTCTCTCTCTAAAACACAGTGCTTCCCAATCCTCTCCTCGAAGCACCCCAGCCGTTCCTTGTATTTGTTAAATTCCACCACCAGCACACCTGATTCAACTTAACAAGCCCTTTATTAGTTGAATCAGGTGTGCTGGTGGTGGAATTTAACAAATACATGGAACGGCTGGGGTGCTTCGAGGAGAGGATTGGGAACCACTGCTCTAACACACACACATACATGCCCTCTCTCTAACACACACACACTCTCTTAGCTGTCCATCGTGTTCGATGATGACGCTTGCTCCAGGGATGGGGAGAGGGGGGGGGTGGGGAGGGGAGTTAGCGACACTGCCGCTGGTGCCACTTCTCGTGGGCGTTGAGTCCGATCCTTGAGCCGCACACCCGTCCACAGATGGCGCAAGGGATGCCAGATACCTGGGGGATGCCAGCCGCCCGCTGGTGTCGTTGCGTGCGCCTCTCAGATCTTCGGTCTTGGTTCGTTTGGTGTATTTGGGAAACTGCAGTGGCACAAGTGACTTGCCAGGCTGATCTGTCGAGTGCCAGAGTTTCAAGCTGCGTGATGTTTGCACACTTTAGGAGGTCCCTGGTGTAGTCCTTAAAGCGTCTCTTTTGGCCTCCAGCAGCCCGCTTTGCTCCTCTCAGTTGGCCATAGAGGACTTGGCGGGGCAGGCGGTGGTCAGGCATACGTATGGTGTGCCCTATCCAACGAAGATGTTTTTTTGGCCACAGCTGCGGCCATACAGATTGAGTTGGTGTTGTTGAGGATGTCTGTGTGGGGGACTCGATCTTCCCAGGTCAGGCCGAGGATCCTTTGGAGGCAACGGATGTGGAAAGCGTCCAAGTTGGTGATGTGCCGGCGGTATGGGGTCCAGGATTCTGCTCCATAGAGCAGAGTGGAGAGACATACTGCGTTGTAAACGGCAACCTTGGTGCTGATCTTCAGGTTTCGGTTTTCAAAAACCCTGCTGCGTAGGCGTCCAAAGGATGATGCCGCTTTATTGATACGTGTGTGTATCTCCGCGTCAAGGGAGCAGCATGAGGACAGAGTGGAGCCGAGGTAGGTGAAATGATCCACTGTTTTGAGTGGAACACCGTTTATGTGAAAACTGGGAGGTGTAGAGGTTCGGGAAGTGAGTTGGGACATGACTTCGGTTTTTTGTATGTTGACCTGGAGACCGAAGGATTGGTACAGGCTGGATATGGTGTCGAGAGCATGCTGCATAGACTCTGGACTGTGAGCTAAGATGGCACAGTCATCAGCGTACTGTAGCTCACATACTTGGCAGGATTTTGTCTTTGTGTGTGCCTGGAGCCGGCGGATGTTGAAGAGGCTACCATCAAGGCGGTATTCCACATGGACACCGTCTTCATGTCCCATGGCTCGGCGGAAGAGGCAGGTGACGGCAGAGAGGAGGAGATTAAAGAGCACCGGAGCCAAGACACAGCCCTGCTTCACCCCAACATTAACCTTAAAGGATTCTGACTGGAGTTTCTTTCTGTCTTTCTCTCTCTCTCTCTCTAAAACACAGTGCTTCCCAATCCTCTCCTCGAAGCACCCCAGCCGTTCCTTGTATTTGTTAAATTCCACCACCAGCACACCTGATTCAACTTAACAAGCCCTTTATTAGTTGAATCAGGTGTGCTGGTGGTGGAATTTAACAAATACATGGAACGGCTGGGGTGCTTCGAGGAGAGGATTGGGAACCACTGCTCTAACACACACACATACATGCCCTCTCTCTAACACACACACACACACACACTGACACACAGACATGCTCTCTCTCTCTAACACACAAACACACATGCTCTCTCTCTCTCTCTCTCTCTCTCTCTCTCTCTCTCTCTCTCTCTCTCTCTCTCTCTCTCTCTCTCTCTCTCTCTCTCTCTCTCTCTCTCTCTCTCTTTCTAACACACAGACATGCTCTATCTATCTCTCTCTCTTCAATTCAAATGGGCTTTATTTCACATTCTTGTATTTCTCCCAGTAGGTATGGGAGTTTTGAGTTATTGTCCATGTTTTCAAAGTCTCTTTGGGTGTTTGCAATTTGTGGGAAGTATATGTCTCTGATGTCTTGGTATAGTGGGCAGGTTGTTAAGAAGTGGAGCTCGGTTTCCACCTCATCTTGTGTGCAGTGGGTGCATAGTCTGTCTTTGCTTGGGAGCCAGGTCTGCCTATGGCGGCCTTTCTCGATGGCTAGGCTGTGCTCGCTGAGTCTGTACCTAGTCAAGGATCTTCTTAGTTTTGGATCAGTCACAGTGCTCAGGTATTCTGCCACTGTATACTCTCTGTTTAGGGCCAAATAGCATTTCAATTTGCTCTGGTTTTGGGTTGTTTCTTTCCAATGTCTCTCTCTCTCTCTCTCTCTCTCTCTCTCTCTCTCTCTCTCTCTCTCTCTCTCTCTCTCTCTCTCTCTCTCTCTCTCTCTCTCTCTCTCTCTCTCTCTCTCTCTCTCTCTCTCTCTGGCCTTGCTCTGTTGGAGGGTCAGGGGCATTGTCGGGTCTGTGCAGCGATAACACTGTATATTGACTGTAGAACGGGAGCTCTCTCTCGCTCTCTCGCTCTCTCTCTTGCTATATGTTGACTGTATCATGCCCAGCCTCGGGCAGCGCTATTATTTAAGAATATGTTGACTCTATGAAAAAAAAATATATATATATATATATACATATATATATTTTTTTTTACCTTTTAGGGGGGGGGGGGGGCTCGCGTTTAAATCTCGCAAAGGGCCTCGCATTTCTCCCAGGCGGCCCTGTAGGCTACCAATTGGTGGGGGGTTGCTTGATCTGTGGTCCCGACTGGAAGGATGAGACAAGTTGTGCTTCAGTCTGAAGGAAACTGTCCTTCTGTAAACTAACTCTAAGTTACATTGTTAATTTAGTTTGTATTTACTTTTCTAGTTTAAGTTAATTCAATTAAAGAAATTGTAACTACAATTACATTTAAAACATTGTTATGCATAATAATCATCTGTTCTGTGCGCAACTGAGGGAACATGTATGCGCGTGCGCGGGAGCGTTTGGGCAGTTCCCATATTACGACTGCATCACTGAGTGGGTCCAAACGAAGAAACAGGGCAGTCATACAGGTCCTACAGGTTTTTGACAGCAAACGGAGCGCTTAGGTGGAGCACACTGCGTCAATGGAGCTCATAACATAGTACATATTTTCCCCCTGAATAATAATATTAAAATCTGTGTAATATTTGTGTCCATTTCATTATTTGTGCTTTCCCGAATTCAGATTCGGGCTCATCCCTACCAGACAGTATAGTAAAAAACATGCACCTTTGAGGTGCCCTTTCTCTTTGGTTGAGAACCTGCCCCCCAATGTCTGTGCACAATTGCACATACTGTACATACAGGATTTATACAACCTTCAGGACAATATCAACACTTGTATATTCGTTCTTGGTACATTTCTTAATAAGTATGTTCTCTGATTGTGTAAATAAACCTTTCTCAAAGCATTACATTCATTGCATTTCTGTGTACACATCTAGGATATTTTTAACACATTATACTTAAAATGTGGTGGGACAAAATGTACCATTTAAAAATGTGGTGGGGACATCTTCCCATTGTAAATGACACCTATGCCTATACCTAGCTACTTTCAAGTTTCAGTATATTTTCACCCCTTTTCAACATCAGTGGCAGTGTGAAAGGTAGGCTGAGATCTACCAAAACATACACTTTATACACCTATGCTCACAAAATTATTTAAAGACAATATCTGATAATGACCAGAAGTCAAAATTATGATGGTACAGTATGGTCATTTAATTAGCTAGGGTGATAACAGTGGGTGTGGAACCTTCAGTCATCAGCAGATCTCACCTGTCCCTAAGATCAGACTCCACCCACCGGATCTCACCTGTCCTGAAGATCAGACTCCACCCACCAGATCTCACCTCTCCTGAAGATCAGACTCCGCCCACCGGATCTCACCTGTCCTGAAGATCAGACGCCACCTACCAGGTCTCACCTGTCCTGACAATCAGACTCCACCCACCATATCTGAACTGTGTTACAGATGAGACTCCGCCCACCAGATCTCACCTGTGCACAGAACTTGGACTTTGCTACCGCAATGATGAGCTTGATGACGGGGGAGATCTGGGCCTGGAGAGGAGTCACCACATGGATCACCGCCGTGAACTGCCGACATGGACTCTTACCTAACACACATACACACACAGACAGACAGATTTAACCCCTTAAGCCCGATCAGCCCAGTAAATAAACCAAGATTTATTTCACGTCATAAATAGATCAATACAGTCCGTATTAATTAATGTTGCGTTTCTTTTTCAAATGTAGCCAAGAGTAAACTCAAAACAGCAGTCAAAGTGTATATTTTCAGCATTACATTTGAAACCGGATGATTTAGACGTGAGGAAATTATGCCGTCATGAAATCATTGTAGTCCTAAGAAAGATGATACCCAGGGCTTTCAATGGACATCGCAATTTCATAAAACTACACTACCCAGCTCACACCAGCCACTGTCAAAGCTGCAGCCGGCTGACGTGAAAAAATATTGACGTTATTTTCGTGATTATATCTCATGGGTCGAACAAACCTGAACGTTATTGCCATAAAATACAACGTATATTGTTTCTTTACTTTTCTGTGAACGTCTACCAAAAAACGCATCGCAATGTGGTGAAAAATGGCGGAGCTATGGACATTATACAAAAGTAACTGTACCTACACTAGATTTCATTCACAGTCTTTCCTGCCCTGTAACGGGCACCTAGTAGTAGCAGCAGTAACTCTTCCATTGGCAAGAGGAGATTTGGCCCGATCCATAGATGTATGACTTGGCCATATTAAGGTAATTTATAGGCCTGATATTCTATATTCATATTTAAAATTGCATGTGTCCGGATGGTAAAATTCAGTACTGTATCTACAAACCCCCCTGTAAATCATCTACCCTTTATTCATTTGCTTAGACTTTTAGTACACTTGATTTCAAGAAGGTGCTGAATGGGGCGGCCGGGTAGCACAGCGGACTAAGCGCCTGTCTAATACCGCAGAGACACTGGTATCGAATCCGGCTGTCAGCGGTGCCTCCGGCTTGGCCGGTCGTCATACTGGCACAATTGGCAGTGTTAGCGGGAGGGAAGCCGATGGGTGGTAATCTGGTCGTTGTAAACAGCGACTCTTACAGGTCGGTCAGGGCGCCTGCACAGCGAGGGAGGGAAATGGTGTAACGTGTGACCTCCCACACGTTACACTTCACCAATGAGAGTCATCGCTGCCAGGTGAAAAGAGGCTGCTGGCTGTCTCCTATGTATCGGAGGAAGCATGTGATAGACTTCAGGGCTCCCTAGACCGACCAGTGGGGGGCACATGCACGCAACGACCAGGAAGGGGAGGGGGGAATTGGCATAACGAGTCGACTAAATTGGGATGGGAGGAAAATACAGAAAAATAGGAGGAGAAAAAGTGGATACAAAAAAAGAAGGTGCTGAATGAGCTCAGTGGCACTTTTTCATGTCTGGTCAATGTTAGCATGGTGTTATTCACCGTCAAATATGAACAAAAATTATGATAATAATAATTGTGACCTATTTTTACAGATTGTGAAAGTACAGAATGATGTGTCATATGTTGCAATCTGTAAATGTTTGAAGAATACAGTATGTGCTAATTTGAATCTTGTAAAACGTTTTTTTCCCTTGTTTGCTTTACGCTGAGAAAACGCCTCTCGAAGAAAAGGCTAGAATTGAACACCTCTGCCGGTTTCTGATGGGCGTGAACAATAGCCCCCTACAACCTGCCTAGTCACTCCCCTCACTTGAATAGCATTAATATATGGTAAGCTGTCAGTTATGTCACAGTAAGTGCTGTCATGACTGTGGAAATAGCTGTTATACAAGCTTATACAAGTAGAAGAATAAAATAGAATAGAATAGAGTCTTTATTGTCATTATACAGACAGCATTATACAGCTCAGACTCAACAGTGCACAATTAAGAAACATCAATGAATACAAGAATGGTAACAATAGGTAGTAGTAGTAACATCACAATAAAATTAGTGTAGCAGGGTGGATTATCCCTGCTTTGTGGGAACGGTTGTTGGCAGTCACAAGGTAGCTAGACACAGCAGAGCTCCGTCTGACTGCACCCTCGTCTTTGGGCCTGGAGCGTCAAACTGGGGCCCGGTAGTGGGAGTCAATGGGGCCCGGGATTTACCAACCTGGTTTGGTACTCTGGTCTTCCTCGCCTCTCCGGAGCGGTCAGCAGTACTCCCCAACTCGCTCTCACTTCCCTGAATACCTCCGTTAACCCTCCCACACCTAGTGACTGACATGCATAGATAGATTTGTTCCTCCCGCGAGCAGTACCCTCCCTTGATGACCACTAGAAACCATATAATGAAAAGGGGGGAGTTGGATAGGAAGGGGTTAATTGTATTGACGTTACCCACACCAAAAGAGTTGTTAATAGGCTCAGGAATGGACACGCACACAGAACCCCATCTAATTCTTTATATTAATTGTACTGTTCAGTTACAAAGATTTAATAGGAATGGTCAAATAGAATGAAGTCCTACTATTACTCAATTTGTAACTCAATACCTTATAGACACTTATATTATACACCCACCTCTGGGTTAGTACCAGGGATAATATACTTCAATGTGCTTGACTTATCACCCACGTCTGGGTTAGTACCATGAATAATACCTCTCTCAGGCTTTAATTATATGGTAGGGATAATACCTCTCTAAGGCTTTACTTATGATACAACTGGTCTGTAACCTCCCCACAGGGAAAGGGTTAATTAGATGGGAAAATATTATTAAAGAACAAACACGTTATCACACTCAAAGAAAATGAAAAGGTGGGCCCACTGTACCAAAACAAAAGTCCTATACTAATGCCGGCATGTAATGTTTATGGGGTACCCCTATGCACTGTAGTTAGCAACGTTAGCTTCACCCGTAGGCCGCATCACACTGTGTACTGTGCAATAAGATCCTGGGCACCGAAGCCCTAATGTACTCAACCAAGATGGCGGCCTCGCCGCGCCACCACCGTCCGGGTAGCAAGATGGCGTCGAACGCTCTCGTCACGGGCGTTAGCAAGCGGGACTGGGGCAGAGGGAGCAGTAGTGGGCTGAGAGCGCGTGCTGGGTGATGGCGACCTCTGCTGGTCGGGCTGAAGACAGCCGGTGCAGAGCAGGTGTCGAACGCCGGCGAAGACTGGTTGTTGACGGCCGGCGCTGGGTCGACACGCGACAATACTCTGGCCCTACCTTAACTGAAGCTACTCTGCGGGTCCCAGACAGCCCTCCTGCTATTCGGTTATACTGTTAACGCAGCGTGGCTGGCTACACCACCGGTCTCTTCAGCGCCTCGCGCCCGGTGTATACTGGAGTCAATATAGCCGTTAGCGGCATGCTAATACACCGCACACACTGCTACTATAACACGTTATCTATGGACGTTAGTCCTTGGATTCGGTTTCTCTTACTCACACACTATCACGGATACTTCTAGGATAACCCGTCATATACTCAAGTTCAATACGTTCACCCGTGTGGTCCACAACGGGGCTCTGTCAACAACACGACCACCCAGACCGAAGTCCAACATTGAAGAGAACTTCCTGTTCCCCTCACCTCCAGGTGATTCCCTCTTCCTCGTTGCTTGCATCTCTCTCTCGTGCGCTCCGCCTGCCACCTGCCGCACCCTGCTGGAACCGCCACCTAGCCCCACAGGAAGAGAACTGGACGGATCGAATATGATTTAGCTTACTGTTTATAATCCATATTCCAGCCGGGGAGAGAAGGAGAAACTTGCGTCATTGTTCGAGAGAATATCAATGGAAACTAGTCAACATGTCTTTGTGCACAAAGGGGAGATAAAAGGCAAGTCAGCACTTCTGAATAATATGCATATATTCAGGGTGCTACATTTCCCCCCACTTTGAACTTGCTAAGTCCTCTGCAAGTTAACTCAATGAAACACCAACCAACGCATGCTTGAAAACGGTCCTGAGACCAACAGTTCCACACATAGATCGACACTCACACATTATGCCAACAGTTTCACACACTCCTTCATGAATTGGAAACACTGTTCAACAAACACTCTCTTGAGCACGTAGTCCTGGCGATACCAAGCGGGTAGCCGACCTCTGGTGCTCCTCTGGGGCCGGGTGGGTTCCACTTCCCCCACCTCCGACTCCGTGTCGGATTCTTCAGTGCCCGTCGGCGGGTCATTGACCACAGCCTCGCCCTCCGGGGCCATCGGTGGACCGCCAGCGGCCTCCTCTTCGACTCCGTCTCCGCCGTCCTCCCCATCCTCTCCTGAGGGGGTCGACTCCACCTCTGACTCGGCGTTCGCTGCCTCTTCAGGGGCGTCCCGCAGGGGCCCGGGGTGGTTACACGCCCTAGGATGCGGTTCCCGCCGGTACTCAAAAGCATCTCCGATGTCTGATTCGGACGAGCTCCGCGGTGCCACAGGGATCTGTCGAGGGGCCCTCGCCCGCACTTCCGGGTCGGAGGCCGGGAAGGGACAGGTCTTGAGCTGGTCTCGATGCATGGTCCTTTCTGGACCCCCTGCTTCGGGCCTGACTGTGAACACGGGCGTCCCTTCGTGGCTCTGCTTAACCACCACATAAGACGTAGGCTCCCACTTGTCCTGTATCTTATTACGGCCCCGGATTCGGTGGTCGCGTATCAGGACCGGGTCTCCGCCCGCAAGAGTGCGCCTCTGCTCTTTCGGTCGTAAATCCTCTTGCGTCGATGAGACGCATGCTTCGCCGTGGCCTCGGCGGCCTTTAATCGCTCGTGGTGACCCTGCACCCACTCGTCCAGTTCCTCCGCCCCTTCGTCAATGACGTATCTGCCCCCCAGGACATCTCTGGGCATCCTAGCGTCCCTCCCGAAGAGCAGGTAGAAGGGGGAGTATCCCGTGGAGGAGTGCACGTGGCAGTTGTACGTAAGTACCAACTCGGGTAGGTGCTCCTTCCAGTCCCGCTTCTTCTCTGCGGGCAGACTACGCAGCATGTCATGCATCGTCCGATTGAACCTCTCACATTGCCCATTCCCCTGGGGATGGTAAGGCGTGGTGCGGCTCTTTGAAATTACTTGACGCGCTCCCACTCCAGACGTCAAGCCGGTGCGCATCGCTTCCTATTCCACGGGAGGATGCGTCTCTTCGCCCCGGTCCCCTGGGACCCCGGTGTTCCACGCTGCCCGTCTGCAGCATCCGAGGGGGGATCTCCGTGCCAGGCCTGGAGTGGTGTTCCCACTCCAGACGTCAAGCCGGCGCGCTCCCACTCCAGTCCAGACGTCAAGCCGGCGCGCTCCCACTCCAGACGTCAAGCCGGTGCGCATCGCTTCCTATTCCACGGGAGGATGCGTCTCTTCGCCCCGGTCCTCTGGGACCCTGGTGTTCTGCGCTGCCCGTCTGCAGCTTCCGAGGAGGATCTCCGTGCCAGGCCTCCGCCGTCGGAACCCTGCCATCCCTGTAAGCAGCTCTGGCCCTCGCCCTGTCCAAGGCCTTAACCCTGTTCTCTGTCCCTGTCTCCAGCCCGCCTCCCCGGGCCTCTGTCCCTGTCCCCCTCTCCAGTGCCCCTGGTCCTGGTCCTTGACATTCAGCCCTGGCCCTGTCCCTTAGCCTGTTCGCCTCTTAAAGGCACAGTGCCACATTTCCCATATTCTTTGACCCTTGTGTTTTTTGTGTTCTCCCTTAAAGGGACAGTGCCGCTTTTTGTTATGTATTGAATAAATGCCCTGTTTTGGCTCACTCTCATACCTGTCTTGTGTTGTGCAATTGGGGTCGGTTACAAACCATAACAATTATGTTTTTTCCCTTCACATTCATAGCATTTGCACAATGAAACAAAGGAAATGTCACCTAATAAACAATGCAAACAATAATGAAACAACCAACTGAAAACACTTGTAAAATAAGCACCAGTAAATCAACAAAGACATAATAAGTAATAGGTCAAATAGTTAATATTATGTCTTTGTTGATTTACTGGTGCTTATTTTATAAGTGTTTTCAGTTGGTTGTTTCATTATTGTTTGCATTGTTTATTAGGTGAGAGTTCCTTTGTTTCATTGTGCAAATAAATACATCCTTTTCTCACCCCCCCACCCCCCCTGTGTATTTGCCCTCCTTTGCGTTGGTGTGTGTTGAGAGGTCCAAAGAGTCTGCAGATTTAAAGCCATTAGAGGATTGAGTTAACGGTAGACCTCGGGGAGGCATGATAGGAAGTGTGTGTGTGTGTGTGTGTGTGTGTGTGTGTGTGTGTGTGTGTGTGTGTGTGTGTGTGTGTGTGTGTGTGTGTGTGTGTGTGTGTGTGTGTGTGTGTGTGTGTGTGTCCATAATATTCGTGCCAAAGCAGCTTGACTAAATACATGCTGGAAATCCAATTGTGTTTCTGAAGCAGTGGGCCTGCAGCTCACATAGATGCACAAACACACACACACACACACACGCACGCATGCACACACACACACATAAACATATAAACACATAAACACATAAACACAAACAGACACATATTTTAGAGACACACAGATTAATACAATGTGTGTAATACTAGATTCCCCCTGGGAGGGGGGGCAGTGTGCTTTGTGGCCAGAAGGCATGCTCCTCTCAGCCAGGCTTATTGATCCAATTAATTGTATTTGATTAATCTGTATTGTTAATACATTCACATTTATCATGGAGATCTGTCTAGATGCATAATTGATTGATTCGGCTCCATGACACCCCAAGTGGGTAACTAATAACTATGTCAGTATACACCTCCCATTGGCTGACTATTTCAGTATACTTGTCCCATTGGCTGACTATTTCCGTATACACTTCTCATTAGCTGCCTATTTCACTATAAACCTCCCATTGGCATGGCTATTTCACTATAAACCTCCCATTGGCATGGCTATTTCACTATAAACCTCCCATTGGCATGGCTATTTCAATATAAACCTCCCATTGGCATGGCTATTTCAGTATAAACCTCCCATTGGCTGACTATTTCAGTATAGTGTGTCAATTGGGTATGGCAAGCTATTCATGGTTGTGACGTATGGTGCTGTGTTCACCTGGATGAACATTCCCTTTCTGTTTCCCCTGGTCAGGTGCGGCCCGGGGGGCAGGTGTATAAAGCTTGAGAGCCTGCGCCAACACAGGACCTGTTGACATTGCCACTATAGTATGGACCGGATATTGGCCTGTTGCCATTGCCACTATAGTGTGGACCGGATATTGGCCTGTTGCCATTGCCACTATAGTGTGGACCGGATATTGGCCTGTTGCCATTGCCACTATTGTGTGGACCGGATATTGGCCTGTTGCCATTGCCACTATTGTGTGGACCGGATATTGGCCTGTTGCCATTGCCACTATTGTGTGGACTGGATATTGGCCTGTTGCCATTGCCACTATTGTGTGGACCGGATATTGGCCTGTTGCCATTGCCACTATTGTGTGGACCGGATATTGGCCTGTTGCCATTGACACTATTGTGTGGACCGGATATTGGCCTGTTGCCATTGACACTATTGTGTGGCCTGCATATTGGCATTTTGCCATTGCCATTGAGTGGACTGGATTGTGTTGGCCTTATTGCCATTGTGTGGACTGGATTGTGTTGGCAGGTTCATTTGGTTCACACTGCTACTCTTGGTAGCTTCATTGCTTTGTACTGCTGGTGTGCTTACCAAGTAAGCTGGATTGTGTCTCGTGGCACGAGTGATTTGTAATAACCTTGCGTTTGTTGTGCTGGGTGGTTTCCCAGTTTCCCAACCATGTGGGTTGCGGGTTGTGACACTAGGTCACTGGTGTTGCTTTAGTGTTTTCCCTTTTAGTGGGGTTATTGGTCCGAGGGTTACCTTGTACCTGTTTTGGTTTGTCTTCTTGTACAGTATATCCCTGATTGTTCTCCCTTACCTTATCCCTGTTCACCTGTTGTTTGTGTGTTAACGGATTTCATTCCCCATTGTGAAATAAATATAATTTACTTTTGAAAACACTTTATTATTTCCTCCTACCGGGACGCGTGTAGCTTTATGCCAAGCAAGCAGTGCAAAAATTTACCGTAGTGGCGTGCAGTAATGCGCCTTTCATTTTCCGCCGCCCAGCGCCCAGGTCGTGCGGAAATAGGCTGTCTATTGCCATTCTCTTTGACAAACTCTAACCTTAACCAGCTCCTTAACAGCGCCTAAACTTAACCGTTCTAACCTTAACCAACTCCGAAACAATGCCTAACCTT
This sequence comes from Notolepis coatsorum, assembly GCF_963971535.1. Lineage (NCBI taxonomy): Eukaryota > Metazoa > Chordata > Actinopteri > Aulopiformes > Paralepididae > Notolepis > Notolepis coatsorum. The sequence goes on along the minus strand of NC_140169.1, from coordinate 95,628,354 downwards.
AACCTTAACCTTAACCATGCCTAACCTTAACCATAGAAATTATATTGCCATTCTCTTTGACAAACTCTAACCTTAACCAGCTCCTTAACAGCGCCTAAACTTAACCGTTCTAACCTTAACCAACTCCGAAACAATGCCTAACCTTAACCTTAACCTTAACCATGCCTAACCTTAACCGGCGAAAGAATACACGTTAAAAAAAAATCACGTTAAAAAATATTTTCGATGGGATTCGAACTCGCCAGCAAACGAGCCATAGGATCCACAGCCATGTGGCCTTGCCAATTGAGCTATTTCTAGATACTGAATAAGGGGCGGTGACTTATATATATTGAGCTCCGCTCGTGTCGAACCAAGGCGGGATCTCATGCGCATGCGCGGGCACCTCGCGCGAGCACGCCGGCGCACGCACGCACCTGAGCGAGCACGCCGCCGCCGGTGCACGCACGGTAGCATTTGTCTAAGCGGGGCCTGAAAAGAAGGGCGCTTTACCGCACTGGCGTGCGGTGACGAATGCGGAAGCATTTTTGCACTGCTTGCTTGGCATAAAGGAAAACGCTACCGGGACCTGTGCTAAATGCACTCACTGAACGGGTTGGCTTCACAACAACCCAGTTCAGGTACATTTATATCATTTATAGTATGTGACAATGGTATATATATATATTTTTCTTTTTTTATTATAAATGATAAATAAATTAATTATGAATCAATAAAAACAAGAAACTAATTATAGCCAGCCCAATAGAAGAGTTGTGTTCCCTTTTCCAGAAATCATTTAAAAATGTATGAGCATTGTTCTCCGAAAATGTTCTTGCTAGCCCTGCGTAGCATAACACTGGTATGAAGTATGAGAAAATAAGCTCTCAATGTTGCCAAGTTCTGAACATTGAATAAAGCTAGTGTAATAGTAATAATAGACTAATTGATTAATGATACAATTATTAAAAAACTACTAATGATAATTTCATTATAATTCACAATGTTAAAATAATCTAAAATGCATAATTTTCTAATGTATAAATGATTAAAATGTAGCTTACATTCTATGCTATGCCATCACTGTGTTTTAGCTGTGGTTGGATGTTACCTGGGTCAGTTTGGAGTCAGATATTGATGGAAGCTACACAGCTTTTTGACAATGCTTTGGACAAGTAAACATTTTAAAACAAAGGAAAGTTGTTTTCCAACCATTTATTTCTAAATTCAAGGGAGCCAGGCTACAAAGACAACAGGAGCTTGTTAGCTTTTTGCTGTGTCCAGAGCCACAGTGATCTGAGCTGCTGCTATTAACAACCATCCTTATGTATTTCATTACATGTATATATACATACATACCAATTATTCGCCTGTTCTATTCTCCATCCATCTATCCTCCATAGCAACACTATTATCACCGACATCCTGTTGGGGGATCCTGTGAGGTTTCGCCTGTTCCCTGGACCTTTAATTCCCTGTTCTCCTCACCTCACCAGCCCCCACCCTTGGACTACCTTTCACAGCTGTGATAAGTTATGATTAGCGCCCCAGAGGGCTTTAAATACCTGGACCTCCCCTCCAGTCCTGGTCGGGTCGTTCTGTATGCTGGTTATTTGTTCTGGACTCTTTATCCTTTTCTGTGTTCAGTGTTCATGGAGTCCTGGACGTTACCATCACCTGCCACGTCTCCGGCGTGAGACGAGGTGCCAGCCATCACCACCTGTCGCCGTTTGCCTGGAGTGGGACACCGTCTGCGCTCTCTAATCCTCTACGGGAGGTTTTCGTGTGTTCCCACTCCAGACGGCAAGCCGGCGCGCATCGCTTCCTATACCACGGGAGGATGCGTCTCTCCAAGCCGGCGCGCTCCTACTCCAGACGCCCAAGCCGGCGCGCATCGCTTCCTATACCACGGGAGGATGCGTCTCTTCAAGCCGGCGCGCTCCTACTCCAGACGCCCAAGCCGGCGCGCTCCCACTCCAGACCTCAAGCCGGCGCGCATCGCTTCCTATACCACGGGAGGATGCGTCTCTCCAAGCCGGCGCGCTCCTACTCCAGACGCCCAAGCCGGCGCGCATCGCTTCCTATACCACGGGAGGATGCGTCTCTTCAAGCCGGCGCGCTCCAACTCCAGACGCCCAAGCCGGCGCGCTCCTACTCCAGACGCCCAAGCCGGCGCGCTCCTACTCCAGACGCCCAAGCCGGCGCGCATCGCTTCCAAGGAGGTTCTCCTTGCCAGGCCTCCGCCGTCGGAACCCTGCCATCCCTGTAAGCAGCTCTGGCCCTCGCCCTGTCCAAGGCCTTAACCCTGTTTCTCTGTCCCTGTCCCCAGCCCGCCTCCCCGGGCCTCTGTCCCTGTTCCCCCTCTCCATTGCCCCTGTTCCTGCCCTGACCTTTTGCCCTGGCCCTGTCCCTTAGCCTTTCCCCTTAGCCTGCTCGCCTCTTAAAGGCACAGTGCCACATTTTTCCCTATTTCTTTGTTCCAGTGTTTTTGTGTTCTCCCTTAAAGGGACAGTGCCGCTTTTTGTTTGTATTGAATAAATGCCCTGTTTTGGCTTACTCTCATACCTGTCTTGTGTTGTGCGATTGGGGTCGGTTACAAACCATAACAGATCCCCTTTGAACATCCGATCTGAGGTTTCTCTCCCCTGGGAGGGTTGTATGTATGGATCCTTTGGTGGTTTTTGTTCTGGATCTATTGTGATGTTTCTTCTTGACTTGCAAAGCCCATGCGGGCAATTCCATGTGATTTTGGGCTTTACAAATACATTTGATTTTGATCCTATGTATTTATGTACCTTGCAGGCTATGGTTAATAAATGTTTTAAAACCTACAGGTAGGCTACTGTACCTATGATGACAAAAAATAGGAATGTGGACCGGGTCATCATTCACAGGCTTACTTGGTGTGAGAGAGGAGACCTGTTTGAACACCCTTTGGTTACCTACTAGAAATTATGTAATTCAATGCACTTCTTTATAAAGCAAATGACTAATGATGATAATTAGATCTCTGTTCTCTCGTTTATTTTGTCACCGAAATATGCGCCAAAATAGATACTAACCCATCTATAGTCAGTAAGTATTAGATAGGAACTAACCCGGGAGACAGATGACAGAGTAAAAGATGAGGTTCTTGATTCAGCATTTGGAATGGGTGGGGGTTGGGACAAGCAGCTGCGGATGTTCGGAACATTGTTGAGGGGGATAGGTGTTAGTAGCAGGAGGAAAGGTGAAGTTCTCAGGTGAAGAAGGCAGAGAATTGCAAAACAGGACGGGAAAGGAAATAATTCCAGAATAGAGTAATCATTTTTGCATTTTGTTTAGCATTTTGTACTTTGGTTTTGTATATTGTATATTTTGTATAGTGTTTGGTCTTTATTATTTAACTTTTTTTTACTGTATGAAGCACAATTTCAGGAGGATCCTACAGAACCAAGCATTTCAATGTAACTTGAACTTAACATAAATAATGGTCCATTTAGCACTCTGAAAACTCCCTGTCCTTTGTCCGTATTCGTTTGTCGGCGCTTCGCTAATGTTCACCCAGCATGCATTTAAATCTCTATTTCTAGTTACTAATGTCAGACACCTGTGGATGACGTAGAACCTGGGTCTGCCAGTTATGACTCAATTATCAGAACAAAAGTAGATGGCAGTTTGAACACACCCAGTTTCAGGTCAGTGAAACCAGACTGTTAGATAGGAACTAACCAATCTAGTAAGTAAGTATGTTAGATAGGAACTAACACATCTAGTAGATACGGTAAGTATGTTAGATAGGAACTAACCCATCTAGCAATTAAATATGTTAGATAGGAACTAACCCATCTAGCAATTAAGTATGTTAGATAGGAACTAACCCATCTAGTAAGTAAGTAGTATGTTAGATAGGAACTAACCCATCTAGTAAGTAAGTATGTTAGATAGGCACTAACCCATCTAGTAAGTATGTATGTTATATAGGAACTAACTATCTAGTAAGTAAGTGTGTTGATCCCACTTAGCAAACTACAGTACACCAGTAACTAAAGCTATCAAACCAGCCAGGCACAACAGCTGAGCTTTGAAAAGTACAGAGCCAAGTACCTACCAACTGCTTCGCCATCAGACAAATGTGGACGGTTAGCAGAGTGAGACTGTCACAGCGCTACCGTTCATGACAAGTTATTCCCCAGGCAGGACTGTCACACACAGGAGCAGATAAAATGGTGATTTACTGCTGTGGTATATAAAATATCCATATCCATCCCTCCGTCTCTCTCTCCACTACATCTCCCCCTCTCTTTCTCTCACTCTCTCAATCTCGCCTTACTCCATTCCTCCATCTCCCACAACCCCTCAGAGTAAGACCAATATCTATCAGAGTTACGGCCCCTCAGCTATCTATCTACAGCTATCTAGTGATTTGTGTTCAACTTCAAGTGACGGCATAGTGATTTTATCAAAATCGGTTTACAACTTATGCCTTACATTCACCCATTCACTCACACATTCATGGCAGAAGCAACCATGCAAGGTGCAAACCTGCTCTTCGGAAGCGGTTAGGGGTTCAGTGTCTTGCTCAAGCACACTTCAACACACTGGCAGGGGAGGAGAAGGAATCGAACCGGGAACTTTCAGGATACCAGACAACCCCTCTACCTCCTGAGCCACTGTCGCTCCCCATTAGGAGGCTGGTAACACTGAGGCTGTGGACAGGAAGCACCAGAGACAGACTTTACTTCCTGAGGAGGCTGAGGATGTTTGTTTATTCCAGCGCTCGAGAGCGTTCAAAGTCAAACCTAGATCCATTGACATTCTTAAAGTCATGTTAAAGTGTTATGTAGTCCAGTTCTGTTGCTTTGATTATGTCCTTGTAACTAGGGATGGGTACCGAATACAATGGTTTTTCAACACAGGTTCTCTTTTATACGTTTCAGCTGGGACAACGGCGCTGTGGCTTGCTTGGCGCTGCCCACGGTGCTGAACTAAACAGCAGAGAGGCAATTGAAAAATCTAATTTCTCTCTATCTTAAGAACATTCACTTATACAAAAACAGACTGAACGGATATATATAACAGACCTTCTGGTGCAGCGGACTGAGAGCAGGAGACACAAACAGGCTGGATAAGATGGTCAGGAAGGCCAGTAGCGTGGTTGGGGTGGAGCTGGACTCTAGCGAGGCTGGCGGACAGGAGGAACCTTGCTAAGCTCCAGGCCATCAAGGAAAACCCCTCCCACCCACTATACACAGACTTGGCTGACAGAAGGAGCACGTTATAGGCTCACACTACCTAAATGCAGCACTGAACGGCACAGGAAGTCCTTCATTCCGACAGCCATCAGACTATACAATGCATCACTGTGCCTCACTGCATCACTGAGCACAGAGTGACAGTTACCATCTTCCTGGACTCTTACTTTTTAAATAGCATTGTGCAATATTACACCTACTGTAGACTTCAGTATATTTTTACTGTATTTATTTACTGTATCTTTTATTCTATTTTTATTCTATTTCATTTTATTCTATTCTTAGGCCATTTGTTTTGTTATTCTTATTCGTGACTTGTTCTGTCTAAATGTTTAATGTTGAGTGATTTGCAGTGTCAAATTTCCCTCAGGATAATACATTTCTATTCTATTCTATTCTATTCTATATACCACTCTTGAAGAACAGGAACATGACATGCTGTAATGAGGCTCTTAGAAAATTGTGTTGTCTATTTTTATCTACTTGTTGTATCTATTTTATCTTAACTCTTTCTTTGTGATTTATTGTATTTTTCTTGGGACCATGTTGGAAACAAGTCGACAGACTTTCACATGTTATCCTTGTACCCCTTGTTTTTATACTATTGTATAAATTGTATGTACTAAATAAAAATCAAATCAAATCAAATCATATCTTTGAAAAGTCTCCATTTATTCAACACTTCTGAATTCACTGACAAACTGAACTGAACTGACAAAAATAAGGTGCATAAAAAAGCAAACAAAATTCCTCCACAGGCTACTCACCATCATTAGTAGAGCGTCAAGCGGTGTTTGGGGAATGGGGACAGAGTGAAATCTTCTTAAAACACTGTCCCTCCACTCATTCCTGAACTTTTTTGTTAAGTCCTTCTCAAATGCCAACTGAATTAAATTGGCCTTGCGTCGATGAAGCATACTAAGGCGATGTTCTGTAAAGACGTTCTTGAGGGTAGAAAACGAATTCTGAGTGCCGTGCTAGCTTCAGTAGTGTTGTTGTTGACATCAGTGCCCACTAGGGCTGTCCCCGACTAAGGATTTGGATAGTCGACTTTGACAAAAAAAAAATTATTTAAAAATTTACTTTTTTTTTCAGGGTGGGCACAGCTGGCCCAGTGGGCGGGCCCGGCCCCCTAATGCCCGCCCATGGCGCCGGGTCTGCGTTCATGTCTCACGGCTGGTGCTAATGAACAATTAGAGAATGCTGCCTCTTCCCGGACTATAAACACGTCCTGACCAGCCCCAGCAGTCGATGCGAGTTCGTTCTGTATAGGAACAGTAGTCTGGAAGACGCCGTCTCGGATACTCGTCGCATTCATCCGCCCGTTAATTCCCTTGTTATTTTCTCCCCCCTGCCTCGCCAAGTCCCTCGTGTTATTTTCCCTCTCGAGAATCAGTTATTGTTTCGCCCCAGCGTGGCCGAGGCCACATGTTCCACTACATCTTTTCAACACGGTAAGACTTTATTTACATATTAAGTACACACACATAGTCTGCTACATCACACATACTTCGGGTTTTAACACACACCTCATAACCCAGGTCCTCCCGACCTGCTGACACTACATTTCCACCGTTCATTGTTTGTATGCCTTGTACATTTTTTCGTATTGTTGAATTTGTCTCCGTTTGTAAAAATAAAATACACGCTTGTTTTAGGGTTTAAGCTGTTGGACTGTTTCACTCTCTTATTTGGGTCCCGTTCCTCTGTTCCCATAACAATATCGACCGAATTACGTCGGTACTACCGAGTATTGAGTATGAGATCCATAGATGTCCCTAGATACCAAGAACATGCAAATGGACCTTGTAGAAGTGGAGCAATCTTCCATTTACTTGGGTATGTACTTTCATGCGTATCTTCTGAAAATATGGCTAGGCCTAAGAGGTTAAACACAGTGAACTGTTCCTTTAAAATTTGTGGAAACTCTCGTCTCATGCATCAGTGGTTGACATAAATAACCGGAGGACCTTTGGGAAACACTGCTTGCCCAGTATAGAGTAAACAACCTTTGGGAAACACTGCTTACCCAGTATGGAGTATGTCACCGTTGGGAAACATTGCTTACCCAATACAGAGTACAGAACCTTAGGGAAACAGTGCTTACCCAGTATAGTGCTGCAAGCCATAGGGAAACACTGAATATAGAACCTTAGGGAAACACTGTTTATCAGTAGAGAACCTTTGGGAAACACTGAGTAGAGAACATTTTTGAAACACTGCTTACAGTATAGATTAGGATACCTTTGAGAAACAATGAATAGAGAAACTTAGGGAAACACGGGTTACCCAGTACAGAGTAGAGAACCTTAGGGAAACACGGGTTACCCAGTACAGAGTAGATAACCTTAGGGAAACACGGGTTACCCAGTACAGAGTAGATAACCTTAGGGAAACAGGGGTTACCCAGTACAGAGTACAGTGGCGTAGCGGAGGCCCCCGCACTCCCCGCCCCCACTGTAGACTATCCTCTTAGATTTCGTAACGCGCGGGAACAGGGTGCAGTGTGAGGAGCCCAGTATGGTTCTGCGGGGCTGCAGCTGGATGCATCTCGCGCAGAGGGCGGCCCCCTCCCTGCTATGTTCTAATTATTTGCTCACCTGCGATAGGGCTAGGCTGATAACTAATGTTCATTGGCAGGCTGTAAAATGAAAAAATTAAGCGCAAATATCCAAGCGGTGCTCAGAAAAACAAGATGAGAGCAAAAGCCGAACAGGAGACGGCAAAGCTATGAAAAAGAACATCATTGTTCCAGCAGGCAGCAAAGGTAGACTGACTCTAACGTTACTGAAGATGCATCGGCAGTAAGCTCCCCACCCAGGCCGTCCGCGTCCACCGCTATCAACCCCCCGGTCAGCTCCGCATCGAGTCCAGGCAGACACACAGCCCAGCCAGACCCCAGCCACGCTACAGCCGCCGAGACAGGTTAGAAGAATATAACGTTTTATTCGCCATAACCAGTACGAGTAGCCTACAGGTTACATTGGAACTGGAATCTAATCCGTAAATTTTTTAGTACATGGTTTAAGTGGCCGCGATGTCTATCCCATCTCACTTTATTATTGATTTAGGGGAGTGGGCGGGGCCCCATGGTCTGACCTGCGGGGGGGCCCCGACATATTGCGCAACGCCACTGACAGAGTAGAGAACCTTAGGGAAACACGGGTTACTCAGTATAGAGTAGAGAACCTTAGGGAAACATGGGTTACCCAGTACAGAGTAGAGAAGATTAGGGAAACACTGCTTACCCAGTATAGAGTAGATACTTTCTGGGAAGCACTGAATTGAGAACATTAGGGAAACATGGGTTACCCAGAATAGAGTAAAGAACCACAGGGACGGGGAGCTCCAGTAGCTCACCACGTACCGCGAGTGCTATTTCAGCGCCGTGGACAACCGCGCTCGCGCGGATCTGGGGCTGAGCGCGTTCGAATCCCGGACGGCAGCCGTGCCTTTCCCAGAGTGTCTACCCCCCCATCTGAACCCTTTCAGCCTGCTTCTGTTGGTCGAACTTGACCAAGTATGAATGAGAAGAAAAAAAGCGATAAACGCTAAAAGAACCAGGTGACTGGTCAAAGTTTAAAAAAAAAAAAGAACCACAGGGAAACAGTGCTTACCCAGTATAGAGTTGAAAACATTGGGAGAACACGGAGTAGAGAACCATTTTGAAACACTGCTTACAGTATAGAGTAGGGGACCTTTGGGAAACAATGCATACAGAAGAGACAACCATTGGGGAACAGCACTTACCCAGGATCGAGTAATAGAAGGGGAAGAGGGCTGGGTCAGTGGAGAACTGGGGCAGGACATAGAGCCCTCCAGGCAGGGAGTTCCACATCAGTTTGGTCCTGGACACATGGGAGTGGATCCGGTCCTGTATAATCTGTGGGGGTGGAGGAGGAGAGGAGGAGTAGGGGGAGAGGGAGGGTGTGAGGAGGAGGAGAGTGAGAGGGAAGGAGGGAGTTGAGTAGGAGGAGAGGGAGAAGGAAGGGGGGAGAGAATAATGAGAGTGGAGCAGAAAGAAGAGGAGTGGGGAGAGGAGAGGACAACAAGAAGAAGAATAGAGGTTTTCCTTCCATACTGGAGGAGACAATGGTTGCTATGTGGAAAACAATGATTGCTATGTGTTGATCTATGAGAAATATATGTACAAATGGGTGTTGGTTGTAAACAACTCACAGTGAAACAGTAATATCATGCTTTTCAGGTGTTTTACCTACTCTACCACTGCACAGATGTTTGGCATTTACTTTCAAATGTGGTTACCAATGATTACACGCAGCCATGTTGGAAGGAATTGAATATTTACTGCAAAGCCTCTAATACTGTGTAACACGTGAGTTGGAATGTGTCTTTCCAGACAGCCTTCCTAGATACAGAGCACCAGAACAGAGACTTCAGAGAGCAGGCTTGCCTGCAGTGCAGCGCCCCCTGGAACTGTTTGTGGTTCAGTGCCTTGCTCAACGGAATCTCAGCCTATGGTGATGGATGAGAGATTGAAGAAGTAACCTTCTGATTATTAACAATAATATGTACCTAATATAAGCCAGTGGTTGTCAATGTGGGGTTCAGGGACCCCCGGGGTTCTAGGGAGTCCCCAGAAAGAAATAGACATTAGACCAATGAGAGAATATATAAGGCATTGAAGGCCTGTATTGAACGTTGCTCGCATATGCCCCCCACAGGTCGGTCGTAGGGAGGATAGAAGCCTTGCATCACGTGTCCCCTCTGGTACACGAGGAGGCAGCCTGTCACATCTTTTCACCTGCCAGCGCGGATTCTCATTGGCGAGATGTAACGTGTGGGAGGCTCACACTACCCCCGTCATTTCCTGTCTCTGCTGTGCAGGCATCCCCCAACCGACCTGTAGGAGTCGCTGTCCACAACGTCCAAATTACAACCTATCGACTTCCACCTGCTGGCTCTGCCAATTGAGCCAGTATGACGGCTGGCCCAAGCCGGAGGCAACGGTGACAGCCGGATTTGAACCCGGTGTCTCTTGCGTTGGTGACGAACGCAATGTCCGCTGCGCCACCCAGCCGCCTCTTCAAGTTCCAAGTTTTAATTCTCTTATCAACATGAGTCAACAAATGGTTGCTTTATGCAGCCATTTAACACAAAACGATGACCCTCATTCAAAACAGAGTGATGCACAAAATAACTTAAAAGAAAATAATCATTTAAAACAATGAAAGTGTGCATGAAATAATATGGGAAAGAAAACGTTAGGAACTTGTTACATTCACCCACACAAGGGCTGAGTACTCACACCCCCCCCTCTCTCTCTCACACACACACACACACACACACACACACACACACACACACACACACACACACACACACACACACACACACACACACACACACACACACACACACACACACACACACACACACACACACACACACACACACACACACACACACACACACACACACACACACACACACTCTCCCAGCTCTCTTTCTCTCTCTTGCCCCTTCCTCATCTCTCTCACCCCCCCTATCTCTCTATCTCTATCTCTCTCACACACACACACACACACACACACACACACACACACACACACACACACACACACACACACACACACACACACACACACACACACACACACACACACACACACACACACACACACACACACACACACACACACACACACTTTGAGTCAGAAACAAACATGGTATCAATGAGAGTATCAATAATACACCTAAGTGAAGTCTAATAAAGATTTTTTTTTTGTATTCTAAAAAGTTAATCGTGAGTTAAAAAAATTGTGCTGTTAATAGAATTGCGTGTTAGCGCGTTAATACCGTGTTAACTTTGACAGCCTTAACACATTGGACGCCATACCCGAGATAAGTTGGGTTAACTTGCCATCGCTTGAGCGCCAAAGCCGAGAAAAGTCGGGTTTTAATCGTTATTTCTTTTATTTGCTATATCCATTCATAATTCATCCATCCAGCCTGATGTTATCATTGGGAATGGCTCTGAGATCGCAAACGGCCAATACCGCCGCCTAACGCCTTACAGTCGGTATTGCACATTATTGGAAACCCTCTGGCTTGGGCTGTATGTCGATGTTACGGACTGTGTCCTTATGTATATATATATGGGAGTAATGTATGTGATCTGTTGTGTATATAGGCATGTTTTGTTTGTTGTTGTCTTGTCTCCCTCTTGTGTCTACATATCCCCAGGTTCCCAGTGGCAGCAGCAGCTGGTCAATCACCCACTCACCCCGGTGCAGCGGCAGCTGAGACTCGTCCCACAATCAACATCCACTCCCTTCATAATACCCTTTGTGTTTCAGTGTTAGTTAGCTCCCTGGTTCGTTTGGTCTGTGTTGGTGGTAACTATGGCTCTAGTGTGTTGGTGCTTTTGTAGGTAGAGCTCTCTGGTTCATTGATGTGGTAAAGTAGAGCTCTTGGTGTCTTTGTACACACTCTTTGTTACCCACTCTCTTTTGTGGCTTTTGGTAATAGAGCTGAGGCTCTTAGGGTACATTTGTGTCAGAGCTGGTAACAGCTTAATTAGAGCTAATTCTGTGTGTGAGCTCATTGTGTGTGAGAGCTGGTCAAAGCTCTAGTTATTTGGGCCATTGGTCTATATAGCATTGTATCTTTTTGTGTTGTTGTACATTTCTGTACTAATCCTTTGTATATTTGTTTGTCACCCAGCCTATGGTGATTGTGTTCTTGTCTAACCTTTTGTTTCGCACACAGGGACATTGAGGGCAGAAAGATACCCTGGGGTCTACATCTGCATCACGTAGGAGAACTACTGTTAAAGACACCAGCTTAGTGTGAGCACCACCTCCTGTACTTTGGGGCGTCCGCGCCTGTAAAGGGGGGGGGGGGCTTTTGTTTCATTTTGATATTATTTGGTGCTCACTGGTAGGTCCTCTTTGCTCTCTGTGTTGCTGATCTCATTTGTGTAAAATAAATATTGTTATTTTACAATCTGTCTCCGGTGTTTTGTGTCACTGCATCCTCACCTATCCTGTCTGTGGCCTAGTGTTGCGTCTCCCCACGGGGGCACGTAACAGTCGATCTAAGAAGTCCGGTCCAGGTTTTCCTTCTCGGGCATGAGTAACGTTTATAACACATGGATTGGGGAGACTCGAGCACCGCCGGTTCATGTGTTTTGGTGGATAACGTTGGACACACGATCGCAATCAGTATTTGGAATGGCGATCAGTTAATTGGATTATTATTTTTGCAGTACATCATAGACAAGGTAAGGACTATATATTATCAATCTTGTGTTGATCCGATATTTTTTTCGCCGCGATCGCAGCGTGTGTCTGTAATGTACTGTCTAATGTATGCCGTTGGTGGCGCTCGAAGCATAGAAAAACATCCTCTCCCGCGACCCTTTTGTGCATGCATGATGAAACATAATACCAATAATCTAGCGTTGATTTCAGATTGATTCAATAATCAGGCGAGAAATGGCACGATTTTACGAAATGCAGTAAAGCGCTGTTTGGCGGAGTTTCCTGGGATTACACAGGATCACTCTAAAACTATACTCATATTCACCACAGTATAAAACGGAAATGTATGGATGACATTTTTTTTTGTTTTTTGCATGTTGACTGGAAGAAACTCACTGACAATCAACGTTGTTATTAGATCCATAGCTATAATATTTAATATAGGTTTAGCACTGCAAACACCGGAACTTATCCCCATTGAACAGAGCGCTGGCACACAACGGCCCAACGCCCATAGCGACCCCTGGCGCTGAAAGTGTCAATAATAATATACAACACAGCGGCTGACACTTAAAATGGTGCACATCATTTCACACACATCTAAAAACACTAACTGGTTTTGCACACATTCGTTTAGTGACCGTACATTTGTTTGAATATGGCCACCAGTGATGTCATCAGGGACATTAAATCATCATGTTGTGTTAATTACAGCTCAATGAAAGGATAAGGGAGCAGTTCCTCTAAGACAAGGTATTATCATCTACATAATTTCATGGTGCTGTAATTAACAGCTGATTAATTCTCCAGAATTGACTAGCACTTTTTTCAGTAACAGTAAAAGTCAGATTATGAAAAACAGCTAGAATGACTTGGAACCCCTGTGTCAAAATGAGGAGAAGAGAGGATGAGGGGGGAGAAAATGAGAAGTAGGGTGAGGAGGAGAGGAGGAGAAGGAGGATTAGGAGGAGGAGAAGAGGGATTATTAGGAGAGGAGAGAGGAGGGATGAGGAGGAGAGAAGAGGAGAGGTAGGGTGAGGACTCTGAGGAGAGGAGAGTGGATGAGGTAGGATGAGGAGGAGAGAAGAGAGGATGAAAGGTAGGATGAAGAGAAAGGAGGAGAGGTAGGATGAGGAAAAAGGAGGAGCGGTAGGATGAGGAGGAGAGAAGAGAGGAGGAGAGGTAGGATGAGGAGAAGAGGAGAGGTAGGATGAGGAGAAAGGGAGAGGTAGGGTAAGGAGGAGAGGAGAGGAGAGGAGAGGAGAGGAGAGGAGAGGAGAGGAGAGGAGAGGAGAGGAGAGGAGAGGAGAGGAGAGGAGAGGAGAGGAGAGGAGAGGAGGAGGCGAAGACAGAAGGAGAGGACAGAGGTGAGACAGAGACCAGAATGGAAGACAGGAATACACACACCGTCCAATGCTGGCAGGTGTGAACAGTACCAATTACTGAGCACACTGTACCTGTCATGTAGCTAATATCACACACAGACACACATCAACACACTACTACATTTACATTTAGTCATTTAGCTGACGCTTTTATCCAAAGCGACTTACATGTTCTGTACGACAAGCCATCAGGAAGGGCACAACTCTATCAGCTGAGCAACAATGTTCATCAAAGTGTTGAGTGCTACAGTGTAGGTTAGTTTATTAGGACAAGTGCATGACAGTAAAATTAGTTTTTTTTTTTTTTTTTTTTTAAATTCAGATAATGGTTGAAGAAGTGCGTCTTTAGTCGATGGCGAAAGATTGGACGTGTTTCGGCTGTCCTAACTGGGGTGGGTAGTTCATTCCACCATTGTGGGGCAAAGACTGAGAATAGGCGACTTCTCTTTGATGACCCTCCCGGAGCTTGGATAGGAGTAGGTCTGAGGCGGCCAGAAGATGCAGAGCGTAGGGGTCTTGAGGGTGTGTAGTTAGAGACCATTGACCGGAGGTAGGCGGGAGCGGTTCCCTTTGCCGCACGGTATGCTAGGTCGAGGGCCTTGAAGCGGATTCGTGCAGCAATGGGGAGCCAGTGCAGGTCCCTAAGAAGTGGGGTGACATGGGCCGACTTCGGTAGGTTTGAGATCAGGCGGGCCGCTGCGTTCTGAATGAGTTGAAGAGGCTTAGTGGCAGTGGCCGGGAGGCCAGCGAGCAGTGCGTTGCAGTAGTCGAGGCGGGAGATGACTGTTGATTGGACGAGGAGTTGGGTGGCTTCTTTTGTCAGGAAGGGGCGGATCCTTCTGACGTTGCTCAGGAGGAATCGGCAGGTTCTGGTTGTCGCTGCGATGTGAGCAGAGAAGTTCAACTGGTCGTCGAGGACAACACCAAGGTTCTTGGCGGTCGGGGACGCGGTCACAGCTGCATTCTCGACTTTGATGGAAAGGTCGGTCACACACACACACACACACACACACACACACACACACACACACACACACACACACACACACACACACACACACACACACACACACACACACACACACACACACACACACACACACACACACACACACACAGTCCGTTCCGCCCGACTATGTGGGAGCCCTAAGACTGAAGAGTGCATGTGCACAAGTTCTGGAAGACCTCTGTGTCTTGGTACCAAAGAAGGGACCAAGACTGGACCAAGAGAATGGATTCCCAGTGTCAGGGAGAATATCAATTATTATTATTTATTTTTCATCTTTGAAGGTGAATAACACCAAATGCTAACATTGACCAGACTGAGCGCATTCAGCACCTTCTTGAGATCAAGTGTACAAAAAAATCTAAGCAAATTAATAAAGAGCAGATGATTTACAGGAATTTTTGTAGATACAGTACTGAATTTTGCCATCCAGACACATGCTATTTGAAATATGAATATAGAATATAGAATATCAGGCCTATAAATGACCTTATTATGGCCACGTCATACATCTACAGTATGGATCGGGTCAAATCTCCTCCCATCTACTGTAAGTACAGTTACTTTTCTATAATGTAATGTATAATGTAAAGAAACAAAATATGTTGTATTTGATGGCAATAACGTTCAGGTTTGTTCGACCCATGAAATATAATCATGAAAAAAACGTTCGGCTCCAAGTTTCACAGTGGCTGGTGTGAGCTGGGTAGTGTAGTTTTATGACATTTCTACGTCCATCAAAAGCCTGGGTCATTAATTAACATTAACATAACATTAATTAATACAGACTGTATTAATCTATTTATGACGTGGAATAAATCTCGGGCCGGTCCCGGGCCGGTCGGGCTCAAGGGGTTAAATGACTACAGGCCAGTCGCTCTCACTATACATGTCGTGAAGACCTTCGAGGGGCTGGTCCTGCAACACCCCAAGCACCGGGTGAGGGACCTCCCTAGACGTAGGTGGTCTCACCTCTAGTGTAGTAGAGACTATCTTCTCCACAGAGGAGAAGTAGGCATCCCACAGGAACTGGGTCTGCTGGCGCAGAGAGAGGATCCGCTCCTGGCCCACAGAGCGACTGATGGAGGGAACCTGAAATAAGGGAGGAAGGAGAGAGAGAGAGAGAGAGAGAGAGAGAGAGAGAGAGAGAGAGAGAGAGAGAGAGAGAGAGAGAGAGAGAGAGAGAGAGGGGAGAGAGAGAAAGAGAGAGAGAGAGAGAGAGGGAGAGAGAGAGAGAGAGAGAGAGAGAGAGAGAGAGAGAGAGACGGAAAGAAAGGTTAAACAGACGGAAAGATAGACAAAGACCTGCTGACAGAAAGACAGATGTATATATATATGTAGCAGCCTGAATATTCTTCAAAGTATTCAGTAGTGCTAACTAACTGTTACTTTCCCTGTCTGTGTATAACGTGTGATTTACAGTGTTCCTTTGGATAGCCTAACAGTGTTCCTTTGGATAGCTCGCCCAGTCTAACGACGAGGTGAGGTGCTACTCTTCTCCGGATGCAGTATGGATTACTAGCAATAACATTGAGCCCTTTTTCCCTTTCTGGAGCGGTCCTTGAGTGGGACCAGTGGAGGTTGCCAGCAGGGGGCGGAGTGGCAGTGGTGGCAGGTGGAGCAGTGGAGAGAAGCAAGCAACGAGGAAGAGGGAGTTACCTGGAGGCGAGGGGAGCAGGAAGCTCTCTTCGGTATTGGACTTGGCCGTGAACGGTCACAGCCACAACGGGCGTGTGCTTTGGAATAGCCCCGTTGAAGAAGTTAACGAAGGAGAGCCCCGTCGGAGCGAGCGGCGGGTGATGAGAAATACTTGCTAGTGACGGGTTATCCTAGAAGTATCAGCGATAGTGTGTGAGTAAGAGAAACCGAACCAAAGGACTAACGTCTAGAGCTAACGAGACTAACGTCTAACGTTATCGGGTTATAGTAGTTACTGTGTGCGGTATAGTAGTATGCTGCTAACGGCTCCGTCTGACTTGAGTAGACTACCGGGCGCGCGGCGCTGAAGAGACCGGTGGTATAGCCAGCCACGTTGCGTTAGCAGTGTAACCGATATAGCAGGAGGGTGCGTCGAGACCCAAAGCTTAGCTGTGTTTAGGGTAGCCAAAGTATTAGCATGCGCGACAGAAGCAAGCCAGCAACAGCAGCGGTGGACGTTTCCCAGACGGTACAGAGGACGCCTCTTCCCACCAGCAGAGGACGCCATACAGCACGCTCCTCCAGCTAACCACTGCCTGCTGTCCGCCCAGCCTGCTGGCTGTGCTCGCGGGATCGCCGACGCCATCTTGTCACCCGGACGAGCGGTGACAAGATTGGGTCCGCCATCTTGGCTAAGTACTAACAGTACCACGTGTATCAACAGCAACGTCCATTGAAGTGAACGCTAACAACCAGTGTCTAAGGGGTACCCCGAACAATTTAAGCCGGCTTAGGTTAGGTTTTCTTTGGTAACGTGGGCCCACATTTACTTGGTTTTATTTTGTTATTTGTTTATTTGATTATTTGGTTCTTGAATTCCCAATGTGTCTACATTTTATGCCTGGGTTCCCCCAGTACAAGCGGGGTGTTTTAATGTGTTGAGCACTCGGTGCCTATGGTGGGAAGAGCTTCCCCTACATTGATAACAAGAGCACCCGGTGCCATATATTAAGGATTAACATTGTAATGGATAACCTGCCCAGGCTTCAGTAAAGTAGACCTAATCGGGATCATTGTGTGTGTCTGTTTCTTCAAGTTCCATTTGCTATTCTAACCTCTGGGTAAATATTGTGACTGCATAATTATTTAACCCTTACACCCCATTTACAGAATAGCATTTGAAGGGTCTATACAGGTGGTCAAGGAAGGGTACTGCTTAAAGGGAAGCCCAATAATACTATTGAACTGACAGTCACTGGGTGTGGGAGGGCTGTCGGAGGTACTGCGGGAGTGAGGGTGTGTGGGGAGCTACTGCTGACCGCCTTGTAAGGCGAGGGAGACCAGAGTACCAGTCCCCAGGTTAGTAAATCCTGGGCCCCATCCACTCCAGCTGCAAGCCCTCCAGAACGACGTTCCGGGCCAAAGACGGGGGTACATATAGGTCCAATACTATAGTATCCTACTACCCAGTGTCTGTGTACTACTACTCCCACAAGCAGGGATAATCCACCCTTCTACACACCCTTCTACATATATATATATATTAGGGATGCTCGATATTGGCTTTTTTAACCGATACCGATATACCGATATGTGTCCAACTCTTAATTTCCTATACCGATATCAACCGATATAAACGATACCGATACAAGGTTCCCCCCCCCCCCCCCCCCCCCCAAAAACTGAATCATTTCAGGTAATTAGCATTACAATATCTCTTGTCGTGTAATTAACACAACATTATGCATACTTTGACAATAAATAAAATAATAATTAGTTCTTACTTGCTTGCCTGGGTAAATAAAGGTTAGATAAATGTAAAAAATTTGAAACCGATACCGATATTTTCCGATATCACATTTTTATGCCAATATCGGTAGGCGATAATATCGGACATCCTAATATATATATATATATATATATATATATATATATATATATATATATATAGTAGGGGTGTAACGGTACACGTATCTCGTACCCAACCATTTCGGTAAGGACCTTCGGTTCAGTACGTGCTGTGTACGGAACGAATGCAACGTTACTTTAACCACTAACAAATGCACATGCAAACCTTTTTTTTGCATGTGGAAATTCATTCAAAACTCCACAGTCCTCCCCTTCCCAAAACATTGCACAACTTGCACAAAGGGCGGATGTTGTTCGTTGAGCCCACTCAAACCACTGAGAGATTACCTGTAATTGAGCATAGCCTCATAGTACAGTATGACGAACGCAACGACAAGCCAGAGCTTGAAGACCGCACCCCCCCCCCCCTACAGGGATTGGTGCTAGGTGCCATGTCGACGATGACTTTTGTCGATTTGCATATTCATGATCGACGCATCGTATTGTTGTTATCTTGTATGTATTTTGCGTGGAAATGGCAGACGTCAAAGTCATAACATTCTCAACGTATCATCTAACTAGTGCGCAATGAATCACGTTCAAAATATAAATAACTTCTCTTAAACCACTATTCGTGATTTCGCCTAGAGCCAGGACTCGACAGAGCACGTTTCGCTCGCATTTGATAACTTCCGTGTTTTACGTCAACTCCAGTGGAAGGGAGGGGCTGAGCCCGATACCCCCCACCTTCAATTTTAGAAGCTATAGCAGCTCTTCAGCCCTGCGTTCTACAGCCTGTGGCAACTCCTCTTGCGAGTCGCGCTGTTTATATGATAACTCCGTGAGCCACAGGTCAATAAATGCATATAACATGCTTTACATCCTCACCATTCCTATACCATGTTGCAGTAAAAACCTGTGTCGTATATTCTATGTAAATTTCTAGGTTAATTACAGTATACACAGGTTTTCTAAGCCGGATAGAAGAAGGATAGAATGTTGGAATGGTTCCCCCTCTATGACTCCTAGCCAGAGGGAAAATAACTGTGCAGTCAGGACCAGTGATGCCACAGATTACTTGTAAAAGTAATCTGATTACTGATTACTCCTTTAAAAAGTAATCTTAGTTACTTTACTGATTACTTGATTACCAGAGTAACTTAGTTACTTTGAAAGTAACTAGGTTACGAAGTCGTCCCCCCATGCTGCTGCCACAACATAAGAATGACAAAAAAATTTAGTAAAATGTACTCAGTTTGAGTAAAATGTACTATAGGGCAGGTAGGCCTATCTATATCTATATCTAGACACTGAGGTGTCTGTATACGTATATGTGTGTGTGGATATGGATATGGTGCGTCTGTCTATGTCTGGTCTCTTAATATGTCATGATGTGCTCTGTCCTTGTGTCCATGACTGTATTGTGACCTGTATCCCTACTATGTCTATGTGCTTTTGTTGTGTTTTTATTCTAATGGTATTTATCTTGATTTTATTCTGTTTTTATTGCTAACCCTTTTTTTTACACAGGATTTTAGCCTGTACCTTCTGGCAGGGGGACTACCAATGGAAATTAGCCTTTTGGCAAAAATTTGTGCATTTACATTTGTAAAATGTTTTATTAATGTACACTGTCCCCCTTGAACAAATAAAGTAAACCTAAACCTAACCTAAACCTATAGATCTATAGATTTCACAAAGATTAATGGTCAATAACACCACATGTAGGCTGATATGTAGCCTACCTTTGAGGCCTGCCCCATTCAGATATGGTTCTAATGTTCCTAGTGAAACAGGGGAGAGGGGTGAGTAAACCAGTGATTATATCTCAGTAACAGAATCTTCTCAAACCTCTTGTCAGAAAGTCTGTTCCTTCTGCTACTGACAACCTACATACTGCAGTATGTGTTCCATGTTCATGAATAGTGCAATGCAAAAGATGTTTAACTCAAAGGTGGAACATACTGTTTGGCTGGTGCAGCTCCGAGTCCTGTAGAAGTCGATGGTCGTGCTGTGCTGTATATTTCCATATGCGGTAGACAGTATTTTGTTTCCTCCGCAAAGTGAATGTTTTTTTCACCCGGCTTAGCTGACACAAACGTTAAGTAGACTAGTGAACTTCCAGTGCAAGAAAGCGTTACCAGCGCGAGCGTCTCCCTGCTAGCTCGCTATGTTTTGGTCAGCCTGATAATAACAATAACAGCCGCGCCCACCAGCATGGCTCAACATGCGAGGTTGCGTGCTGTGACGTCACTCCCCAATACAAGGAAAAGCTCTCCAAAAGTATATTTGACTGTCGAAAACGAAAGAAAATACTGCATTCCGCCTGCATTATGATGAGATAGTAACGAAATAGTAACGCACAGCCACTTGGACAAGTAACTGCAATCAGATTACTGGCTTGTAAAGATTAACGCGTTAGATTACTATTTTCGGGGAAAAGTAATCAGATTACAATAACGCGTTACTTAGTAACGCGTTAGTGGCATCACTGGTCAGGACAACAGAGCTCGAATTCAAACGCATATTTATTGCCAAGAGGCCCAAAGGTGGAAAAGCAGGTTATTACATACAGGGATTATTTCATATTACAATCATAATGAATAAATTGTCATTGATGCTTTCACATTCTTTGAGCCCATCATATTGGCTTTACACATCAAACAAGTCTGTACACACATATTAGTCATGTTTGTAAATGAAAGGGAATACACTATGCAATCACATGGTTTATCTGGTCCCAACTAGGGACCTTACCTTTAAACTAAACATCACCAAAACAGTGGTTCTATGGTTTACTCACGTACATTGCAAAGTATACTCTCTGGTGGCACGCGGTGGAGGCGCAGACGGGGTGTCTGGCCTAATGAATTAACACTGTTTTCTCCTTTTTATACTAGACATGACATCATAAGTTTAGACTAGGTTTAACCAATCAGAGTCACATCCAAGTAGGTTTTCCTCCAATGAGGTTCTTGACACCAAAACAAGAGGTTTGCTGTTCTTGGGTCTGTCTGCCCAAAGATCTCCCATGTCCTTATATGGGCTGGTTCTCAGTCCAGGGGGGGTCCTCTGGTCTGTGGCAGAGAGGCTTCTTCCCTCAAGAGAGGATGAATTTACATTTGACATTTCGTGTGTGTTGGCAGTTTAATACTAATGAAAACACTTCTATTTTCATAACTTTCAATGTAATATTCAATGTGTATGTAATTTCCTTCAGTTGGATACCAAGCACTAATGTGCTACCAGATTGTTGGACCGTTTACCTTAATCCAATATATGTATAAATATGAATGTTCTTATATGTATTTTGTGAAATACATGATACACAGTTCTACACATTAATATCCTGTTGTCTACACCATATACATAATATATTTTGAAGAGAGAATCACTTTGTGATTCTGCTCCTCTCAACCAAACGATCCTCTCAGATCCCGGAATGTGATGCCTATTTACACAGATCAGCAGCTGGTTTGTGGGGGTTTTATGACCTGTCTTTACTGTTCTCCAAAAACGCTCCTTATTGGCAGTTGAAACCACTCTGCTCTAAAAGGGCTCACACCATGTTTTTGCATGGTTGCTTTACACAGACACATTTTCTCCTTGAACTGCACAGTTTTATCAAGTCAATATACCATACCTGAACTAATGTTAGCTGCTAACGCTAGTGCTAACTAAGCTAAGCTATGGGCACAGGAGAAATCGGTTCCAATAGTGAGAAAGGGGGGGGGGGGGGGGGGGGGGGGCGGGAGGCTGAGCCCGTCTCTCTCTCTCCCTCTCTCTCTCTCCATCTCGCCCTCTCCCTTTCTCTATTTATCTGTATGTTCAATGATGATGATCAATGAAGTAGCTAAAAGTTACACTATAAAAACGAACTGGATAGTTGATGATAATAAATATTTCACTTTCACTGCTAGTGCTATAAGCTATTCTCCATCTATCTTGTGTGTGTATACATTTACTATAGTCTACTCTTTTTGACATGGATTAGCTTTAACAATCCTGATTCCTGAGCCTATTTTATTCAAAGGAAGATATTGATTTAAATATGTATATAGTGTGGTGGACAATAGATGGAGGTGTCTCACTTCAGAATGGACACTGATTGGGTGGCAAGAGGGAGTAGACTTAAGGGTGTGGCTGTACCTTGGTTCTGTTGGATTTGTTTGGAAGTAAAGTTCAGAGACTCGATACTCCGTCTGCTCGTCTCATTGATTCACTTCCACAGTGGTGACCCTGACTTGTGAAATATGAGCAATAACGAGAATCCACCGGCTGTGGTTCCCACAGTGTATGCAGCTACAGTCAAGTTGCCAGAGTTTTGGCAGCATGACCCGGCCCGTGGTTTCAACACATCAAGGCACAATTTCACCTCCACGGAATAACGGCGGATGACACTAAATATTATCATGTTGTCGCAGCATTGGATTCCTCCACTACACGCCGGGTGATGGGATTCCTGAGAGAACCACCAGCAGCCGGCAAATACAACGCGCTCAAAGAACAGCTGTCAGATGCAGAGCGCGCGGAGCGCGCGGAGCGCCTATTGTCCCTCAACGGATTGGGGGACAGTAAACCAACAGAACTGATGGAGAACATGCTAGCACTGCTCGGTTCAGGTGACGCTACATTTATTTTTGTGCAGATTTTCCTGCGTCAACTCCCGACTCCGGTGCGCACGGCTCTGGCCAGCTCGCCTCTCGTGCGCACCAAGGATTGCAGAGGATTGGCGGAGGAGGCGGACAGAATACTACTGGCCTCCCGTCAGTACTGTGTGGCTGCTTTGTCTGATCAGGTGTCTGATCGCAGGGATCAGACACAGAGGGATGATAGAGGGCTTTGTTACTATCATCGCCGTTTTGGCAACAAAGCGAAGAGTTGTGTTCCACCATGCAACTTTGGTAACCAGGGAAACGCAAGAGCCAGCGCTTGTTAGCGGCTATGAGCGCTGGCGTCAATATCAACAAGCTGTTGTTTATCGAGGACACGTTGTCTGGAAGGTGTCTGTTGGTGGATTCGGGCGCCCTGAGGAGCATCCTGCCTGTGTCGGCCACGGACGCCTTGGGAAACGGACATGGACCACCCCTGGACGCGGCTAATGGGACTTCCATCCATATGTTTGGTACCAGGTACGTGACTATGTGATTTCTGATGACATCAGCAGAGGGGGTAGGATCTTTTAACTGAATAATACTGTGTACATCATTTTGAAGTGTGTGACTAAATTGTGTTGTGGAAATAGTTTGTAATTAGTTTCACCTAGCTGACAGAAACTGGAGGTGTGGCCTTTGTGCATGTGGCTTTTGTAGTTAAGTGGGCACTTGTGACAGTTTTTTTTTGGTTAAAAACCAGCTTTTTCTCTGTTGGAATCATTCTGATGACAGCAGCAGAGGGGGTAGGATCTTTTAACTGAATAATACTGTGTACATCATTTTGAAGTGTGTGACTAAATTGTGTTGTGGAAATAGTTTGTAATTAGTTTCACCCAGCTGACAGAAACTGGAGGTGTGGCCATTTGCTGCAGGTGTCACTCATCAGTAATTAGTGATAGTGATTTAAGGACTTGCTGGCTTAGCGTCAGCGAAGCGTCGAGAAACGAAGAGGGACAAAGAGAGGAGTTTTTCCTGGAGTTATGCACCGAGGGATCCACCGATCCACCCAGTGCTAAGCACACCATAATCCTATATTTCCCTCCCACTCTGCTATTTCCCTACTATCTCGCTTCCTCCCTACAACCTTCTCCCTGCCACTCTTGACACCACAATGTGCCTCATACCTATATCCACAATCTGCTCCTCCAGAACTGACTCTACCCATCCACGCCAGTTTGCTAGCAACCCGGCTAATCTCTCCTACCCTCCTACAGCCACTAATACACCTGTCACAGTACGGGGAGGCTTATGGAATTGTCAATCAGCAGTCAAGAAAGCTGACTTCATTACTGCCTACGCCCATAGTCTAAATCTGCAGCTCCTGGCTCTAACTGAGACCTGGATAACTCCCAATAACTCATCAACACCTGCAGCATTATCTACAAACTATAACTTCACTCACACACCTCGACCCTCCAGACGGGGTGGAGGCACTGGCCTCATGACATCTCCTTCATGGGCTACAAACCTAACACAACTCCCAGAACTGTCACTCTCCTCCCTTGAATACCATGCAATATCTGTCTCTAATCCTTTCAATCTCACCATTGTTACACTCTATCGCCCTCCAGGTCCCCTCGATCACTTCATAGATGAGCTGGACATGCTTCTAAGCTCCTTACCGGAAGATGGTACCCCGCTCCTTCTATTGGGCGACTTCAACCTGCCTGACTCATCTCAGTCGGTCCCAGTGGTCTCCCTCCTACAACAATTTGGCCTGACTCCCACTGCCATGCCTCCCACCCACAAAGCAGGCAACTCCTTGGATCTCATATTTTCCCGTAAAACCAGCATCATTAACACCACGGTAACTCCCCTACATGTATCTGACCATTCCTTCATATCCTTCTCACTAACTCTCATGCTTAACCGAAAGGTCTTCACCCCAACTCAAACCGTCTCACTCAGACGTAACCTGGCCTCCCTATCCCCCTCCACCCTCTCCTCTGACATAATATCCGCTCTACCTTTGAGTGACACCTTCTCTGCTCTCCCCACAGAGATGGCAACCTCCACCCTCCTCTCAGCCCTTGCAACCTCCTTTGACAAGCTCTGACCCCTCATTGAGAAACCTGCCTGCCGTTCCCCACCCAGTCCATGGCTGACGGATGCAGTGAGAGAACAAAGACAGGTCCTGAGAGCGGCTGAGAGGAAGTATAGAAAGTCACGCCTCACTGCTGACATCGACACATATCACAACCTCTTGTTAACATTCTCCAAAACCATTACTAATGCCAAAGCTTCTTTCTTTCACCATAGGATCGAGGCCTCTGCCAAGAATCTACGCAAACTGCATGCTACCATGTCCTCCCTCCTCACTCCCCCCCCACCCCCTCCTCCCTCATCTTTTTCTGCCGAAGACTTTGCAATCTTCTTTGAGGAAAAAGTGGAGAACATCCGCAGCGCCTTCTCCCAACCCCCACCCATTCCAAACGCTGAATCGAGAACCTCATCCTTCACTCTGTCATCTTTCTCCCCCATTACAGAAGCCGAGACCCTGACACTGGTAACGCTGAACCGTCCGACTACATGCCAGCTGGACCAGCTACCCTCTCCACTCCTCCAGACCATAGCACCGGACATCCTCCTATTCCTAACTGCAACCATCAACTCCTCACTCAACTCGGGGGTGGTCCCCACCTCCCTAAAACAAGCCAGAGTCACGCCCCTCATAAAAAAACCAACCCTGAACCCCACCGTCATAGCCAACTATCGTCCTGTCTCTCTTCTCTCCTTTCTTTCTAAAACACTTGAACGTGCTGTATCCAACCAACTTACTGCTTATCTCTTACAGAATGACCTCCTAGACCCCAATCAGTCTGGCTTCCGGACTGGCCACTCCACAGAAACGGCCTTCATTGCGGTCACAGAGGCACTTCACTTAGCAAAAGCGAAAGGCCTCTCCTCTGTCCTGATTCTCCTAGATCTATCTGCAGCCTTCGACACAGTCAACCATCAGATCCTCCTTGCGGCCCTCGCAGGAATGGGAGTGGCTGGATCTGCGCTGACATGGCTGACATCATACCTCAACGACCGCTCCTACCAAGTGTCATGGAGAGGGACTCTGTCGGCCACCCGCCCCCTCCGGACGGGTGTCCCCCAGGGCTCGGTCCTAGGACCCCTTCTCTTCTCCCTCTACACTAAATCACTGGGTAACATTATCACGTCTCATGGCTTCTCATATCATTGTTATGCCGATGATACTCAACTCTTCCTCTCCTTCCCTCTCTCAGATATCCACGTCTCTGAGCGGATCTCGGCCTGTCTGTCCGACATCCTCGCCTGGATGACGACCAACCACCTCAAACTGAACCTAAGCAAAACAGAATTGCTCCACCTGCCGGCCAAATCCTCCCCCCTGACCGACCTCTCCATCACAGTCGAGAATGCAGCTGTGACCGCGTCCCCGACCGCCAAGAACCTTGGTGTTGTCCTCGACGACCAGTTGAACTTCTCTGCTCACATCGCAGCAACAACCAGAACTTGCAGATTCCTCCTGAGCAACGTCAGAAGGATACGCCCCTTCCTGACAAAAGAAGCCACCCAACTCCTCGTCCAATCAACAGTCATCTCCCGCCTCGACTACTGCAACGCACTGCTAGCTGGCCTCCCGGCCACTGCCACCAAGCCTCTTCAACTCATTCAAAACGCAGCGGCCCGCCTGATCTCAAACCTACCGAAGTCGGCCCATGTCACCCCACTTCTTAGGGACCTGCACTGGCTCCCCATTGCTGCACGTATCCGCTTCAAGGCCCTCAACCTAGCATACCGTGCGGCAAAGGGAACCGCTCCCGCCTACCTCCGGTCAATGGTCTCTAACTACACACCCTCAAGACCCCTACGCTCTGCATCTTCTGGCCGCCTCAGACCTACTCCTATCCAAGCTCCCGGAGGGTCATCAAAGAGAAGCCGCCTATTCTCAGTCCTTGCCCCACAATGGTGGAATGAACTACCCATCCCAGTTAGGACAGCCGAATCCCGTCCAATCTTTCGCCGTCGACTAAAGACTCACTTCTTCAACCATTATCTGAAATGATTAATAATAATAAAAAAAAAATATATATATATAACCCTGACTAACCTTACTGTCATGCACTTGTCCTAATAAACTAACCTACACTGTAACACGCAACACTTTGATGAACATTGTTACTCAGCTGATAGAGTTGTACCCTTCTTGTCTTGTCGTACAGAACTTGTAAGTCGCTTTGGATAAAAGCGTCAGCTAAATGACTAAATGTAAATGTAAATGTATGTGTTTACATGGACAGCAGTTTAGCTGGGAATTTATTATTGCTTCAGTGTTGGTGCCTATACTGGGCACGGATTTTTTGTGTGCTCACAGACTGTTAGTGGATGTTGCGAACCGTAGGCTGATTGGCTCTGTGTCCTTTGACACATACCCCTGCACACTGGGGGGGCCGGGGCCGCCTGCCCTGGCCAATATGCTCGCCACAGGCGATATGTACCAGCGCCTCCTCGCTGAGTTTCCTGCTCTGATTGTCCCCACTTTCTTTGCCTCTGTCGCCAAGCATGGGGTGGAACATTACATCCCAACGGTGGGGCCACCAGTTTATGCACGTGCGCGCCGCCTGGATGCTGCTAACCTGGCAATAGCCAGGGAGGAGTTTGCCACAATGGAACGGCTTGGCATTGTGCGCCGGTACAACAGTCCTTGGGCCTCCCCACTACACATGGTCCCCAAGGCGGACGGGAAGTGGCGTCCGTGTGATGATTTCCGTCGCCTAAATAACATCACCACTCATGCCCGGTACCCAGTGCCACATATCCAGGATTTCTCTGTCCACCTGGCGGGCGCCACCATTTTTTCTAAAATAGATTTGGTGCGTGGCTACCACCAGGTGCCGGTCCATCCGCTCTACGTGCCCAAGACTGCCATTATCACCCCGTTTGGACTGTTTGAATTCCTGCGCATGCCATTCAGCCTTAACACTTTGATTGCCCAACCCGAGTTTTCTCGGGTTTACCCCCCGCGGGGTTGAATGCCCATCACGAGAATATTCGTTTTTTCTCGTTTGTTTTTTTTATTAGCGATCTGAATTCATATTTCATCAACCGAGTCTACCGTTGGAAAATCAGCCACGCCAGGCGCTCAGATGTGAAAAAAGCGCCCCCTATCGTCTCCCAGATGGCAATTCACCCTTTTGGATTGGACTCAATGAAAATGAATAAAAAAAAAAAACCCGGACTCCACATTTGACTTCTCACTCATGCAACCGGCGTCGATCAGCTTCACTCTGGACCCTCAGAGCAGCGGGGATTATCTGTTTTTACAGTATACGCGTGGGATCAATAAAAGGATTGATTTTTTCGAATGGCAATCAGGAATTGGAATAATCCATTTGGATACCATCTGATCTCAGGTAAGGAATCTATGTTACCAGTCTTAGGATAATCAGACCCGTTTTCACGGAGATATAAGCTTTTATGTGATTATGTGATATGGCTGTTTGACTCTAAGAGCGATCAGGAACTGAGAGAATCGATTTTCAGCGTGCAGCACCAGCGTGCACACGTACACATATACTATCGATAATCTAGCGTTTATTTGAAAACGATTCATAAATAGGCAGACAAATGACAACGTTCTAGAATATTACAGTACGGGGCGATTATCATGGAACCTCTTTTTTCTCCGTGAAAACGAGGGTTTTTCTAAATGCTATGAAACGGAAATGAACCGATAAAAAAACAATCTGCTTCGACAATGTTGACTGGAAATAGGTCATTGATAATGCGACGGGCAGATTAGACACATAGCCATAATTTAAAACATAGATTAGGCGATATTAACGTCAGGCCACGTGAGCGGATCGGCGCGGCCGAGAAATCCGCTCTTCGCTCTTTCAAGCTTGGTCCGCTCCGCTAATCGCTCATGTTGACCCCGCCCCCAAGTCGCTCTCCGCTCGCTCCCCGCTCACCTTGAATCGAGCGCTCCCCACTCCCCGCGCCAGATTGCTCAGCAGTTTTTTTTTTTTTTTTTTGAGCATGGTGTAAATTAGCTCAAACTACAACAGTCTACACCCCCTGGGCCCCTTAACAATTGTTTGTATTGAGCCGCATTGTAATTGTAGCCATTCTGCAATGTTAAATAACGTTGTTTATCCATTCACTAGTTCTATTAAGCGATGATAGGCTAGCCGAGCCACAATGCTATGGTCGCTGCCATTAACGTTAGCATGTAAGCTAACGTCAACAACAATGGCGTCGATATACTTTTTCTAACTGGAGTGAGTGTGGGCGTCTCTACAGTGACAAAGCCTGAACAGGCTAGCCTATCACAGGTTCACCCTTCTCATTGGTTGAAAATGGCCTTCATGTTTGTACATCGCCATCTGTTGCTTTGGCATTGTACTGCATGTATATATTACATCAGTGTTAAACCACTGTGAGCGGCCTGGAGTGGATTGGAGCGGAGGAGAACTCTCGCTCCGGACGTCGCGCCGACTCATTTTAAAACCCACTCCTCGCTCACGTCAAAACCGGCCGCTCCGCGCCCCGCGCCGCTCACGCTCCGATCCGCTCACATGCACTGATTAACGTTAACATTGGAGTGGATGTGGGCATTCAAGCACTAAATGTGCGCCCCCTGCTGGGCATTCAAAGTGTTAAAGGGGCAGCGCAAACATTCCAGCGGCTGATGGACTCTGTGCTGCGAGGCCTGTCATTTTTGTTTATTTATCTGGATGACATCCTGGTAGCCAGTGCATCGGTGGAGGAGCATCGGGGACATCTCCGTCAACTGTTCGAGCGGCTCAACGAGCATGGGCTGATCGTGAACCCGGCCAAATGTCAGTTTGGCCTGCTGGCCATGGATTTCCTGGGCCACCATGTCTCTTCCCAGGGGGCTGTTCCTCTACCCGCCAAGGTGGAGGCAATTGCTGCTTTCCCCCGCCCCCTCACCATCAAACCTCTCCAGGAGTTCCTGGGGATGGTTAATTTTTACAATAGGTTTATAGCCCATGCGGCTCACCTGATGAGACCTCTGTATGAGGCGTTGAAGGGGAAGAGAGCCAACGATGACATGGGCTTGTCCCCGTAGCGGATCCAGGCATTCGAGGGCTCTAAGGCTGCCCTTGCCAACGCCGCCATGCTGGCACACCCAAATTCCTTGGCTCTGCTAATGTATAACGTGTATGTAGCTTCCATTCAAACGGACGAGAACAAACGTGAACTTTCAACTTTCAAGTCTGAAGTCTCACTCGCGTGAGACTCCCTCTACATACTCTGGCAATACCTGGCCAGGGAACTCCTGGGTCCTAGTGTCCCCCATTTTATGTGCACATTCATAAAATTGCATTTATCTATAGTCCTAATTCTGTCACTGTTTGATGTCTTAAAGAAGGGTGGATCTGAAAGCTGTCTATGACATTTGTAACAGGTGATGAAAAAGTCAACAAATAATTAACAAACTGTATTAGACTTATATGCTATAAGTGAATAGTCTTCACTTTAGATTAGGGCACGCAATAGCATCTGCAATTGATTTAGAGATGTTTTATGAATGTCTAACAAATCATTTGTTAAACATGAAAAGACAAGTCTGGTAATTGCTTCGTGTGTATTAATAAAAGTCCACAAATAATAAACAAACTATTAGACATTTGTTAATGATGAATAGTCTTCACTTTAGATTAGGGCACACGATAACATCTGCAAATGATTTATAGATCTTTTAAGAATGTTTTATAAATGATTTGTTGAACATGAACAAATACATGGAGGTATAGTCGTTTTTTCATATCCATTTTTCAAAGCATCTACAAAGTGTTACTGCACATTAAATAACATTATTTAATGATGAACAAATCAGGTAGAAACAATGTTAATAATGAGTTATAAATAATGTATAACTAATTTGTAAATATAGTTATAAATTATTTAATAATCATTTACAAATGTATAAATGGTTTGTTTGTAGGAGACGGGAAATCACGACCAAAGAGAGTGAAGTTTCTTTGACCACACATCAGTGTGCATCATTTAATAGCATAGCCATGGATACCACAACAAACAAAGTCAAGCGTTAATATGGCCGCTCTAGATACCCCGGATGCCCCATGTCCTTAAAGTGACAGTGTACAGATACAGCTGTGAAAAGTCCTGGAACAGCTGTTTGCCTGCCGTTATGAAGTCGTTTTGGTGTGGTTAATGTTAACAATGACCAGCGGGGGCGCTCTTATACAGCTGGTGACAACGTGCTGGACGAGCTCCGCCCTCGGCAAAATGAGAGAGAGGCAGAGAGAGAGTGCCGTCATGAACAAGGAAGTAAATATTGCGTCTCTTCTGTCGGCAGTGGATTGCAATCGGTAAGCTCTTAATTTATATACATTACTATTGAAATGCATTTTTACTTAACTTTACAGCATTATTCAAACGTGATAGGAAGTTATGAGTCATCAGCCGTTTATATATGCAGTCCGTTTTGCCTACAGATTATACATGGCAAATGCCGCAGCCAGCCAGCTCACATACAGTAGAGTAACGTTACGTAACTTTCTCAGATAGCAATCTAACATTACGTTAGTGGAAATCAAACAACTCTAACCCAATACTAATAAGTTGTTTCACATTCTGTTAATCTGTTAGCAATTTTAGTATATAAACCAAACTTAGGTGTGAGGTTAAAATCTTTCTCCGTTTAAACAAACAGGACTCACAACAGAGCAGAAAACTGTCTTGAGTCTGATCTCTATTGTTAAACCTACATGTATGTAATCCAAGCCTGCTTGATTAATAACAAACACATCTTTCTATAATGTTGTGATAGAGCCTGCACAAGTATTATCTGTTCCAAGGTGATGGAGCCTACGGTAGTAAAGATGTAAAGAGTCTGCGGACAGTGTCTGGTTTTAATGTACTAATGGACTGATGGTCATTGTGTTTATGTTTGTGTACTTGTGCATGTGATTGTGTGTGTGTGTGTGTACTTATGTGCTCCAGCTCCTATCATATGTATTGTACTAATAATAGTGTTTACGTTCCATGTGTCCATATCTGGCTGCCAAGAGGTGCGAGGAGCTGAAGGAGAACACAGCTGCTGCGGGACCTGGAGCAGAAGAACGCCATGATCTCGGTCCTGGAGAGCAGCATCAAGGACATAAACTGTACATTGGAAGAGGTCTACAAATATACAGCATTGTTGGGGGGGGGGGGGCTCTCTCGCATATAGTAATAATAGAGTATATACATTTGAGGGGGAATAAACTGTACATATACAGCACTGTTTGTGATACAAAAATAGTAGAGTACATTAACCTGGCACACAACATACTTGTTCACATGTCATTTTTCTTTCACTGTGGTTAATATTGTGATATATTCATGCTGTGATGTGAATGCCGTCCATGTTAGTTTACCTTCAATGGAGAAGTGCATTAAATAATTTTAATGCAAAAAAAGTGTCCTCTGTTCTTTCATTTCAGCATTGTCTATTGCAGAACACATTCCATTGTGGGCAGAGTGTATGCTTGGTTTCATTCCAGCCTTGCCTAAACACCAGCTGATGATTTCACTAATTGGCTCACCTCTTCAACTAACTCACCTGGTGCAATGTATAGTTAAAATGAAAACTTGGCCCACGATGGGTTGAGTTTGAGACCCCTGGTGTATCCCCCTTTTTTTTTTTTAATGTACTTTTACTTTTTAGTACTTAAGTACATTTAAAAGTAGGACTTTTTGACTTTTACTCAAGTGTGTTTTTAGCCAGATACTTTTGACTTTTACTTGAGTCAGATTTTGAGATGGTACCCATACTTTCACTTAAGTATAATTTCTGGGTACTTTTTACACCCCTGATAAATGTCATGTATGTTGAGTGTCATAAATGTCACTATGAATTGAAAATGGGGGACCCTGATGTAAACAAGACAAACGTCTTTCTCTGGTCTGCATCCCCTTAACAATTGTGTGTATTGAGCCGTACTGTATTGTACCCATTCTGCAATCTGTTAAACAAAGTATTCATTCATTCAACCAAAACCACAAAAACAAAACAACTGGATGAATGAATGAAAACTTTATTTATCTTATCTTTAAGAGCGGTTTTGAATGTGGGCAGGGGTAAAGTGGGTTTTAGGAGTGAGGTTAAGCAGTAGTCTGACCAGTTTGTTTTGTGATGTTTGTAATCTTGTTTTAGGGCCTTTGAGGTGCTTTGGTACCATGAGGTGCAAGCATAGTCGTAGTACCCTTGAATGAGTGCTCCTGTTAGAGTCTTAAGGGTATTCTTGTTTACCAGAGAGGAGATCCGGCACAAGAATCTTGTTTCTTACAATAATAATATGTCAAATGTATACTCTCTTTTCTGGACTCTTTTCGTATCACAAACAGTACTGTATTTGCAAATCTGATATGTCATAAATGTATAGATGTAGCAGTACTGTCTATCTGTATGTCATGCATGTCATTATGTTATGATGAATTGTAAATGGGGGACCCTGATGTAAACAAGACAAAACGTCTTTCTCAGGTCTGCATCCCCTTAACAATTGTATGTATTGAGCCGTACTGTATTGTACCCATTCTGCAATCTGTTAAATAAAGTTTTCATTCATTCATGCTTGAGGAAGACCGGTAAGGTCGAAACGTTTATTTATATATTGTAAGAGTATATTTATGAGACAGTATATTTATTTTGTACAAGAATGTGAAACTTCCTATCACGTTTGAATAATGCTGTAAAGTAGCGATCAGGCATGCAGTAATGTCAGGAAGAATGAGGAGAGGTTGTATTCGTATATGATGGTTTAATTCCAGCTCAATATGGGTTTTACAGGTTAATACTCTCTCGTAACACACAACACAGACCTGCTAATTATATATACGCTCGCTTCACGACAAACTAACGTCCGGTCCCGGCCGGCGGTCCGTCCAATTAGTGTGCACGACTTAGGGCAGAGGTTCGTCTAAAAGACAACGTTGATGGGCTGTCTTTGAACGAAGAGGCCTTTAAAGGAAATGATGACATGGTACTGGAACTCACAGGCCTTCCAAGCTATGCTAAATTAATGGTTGTCTTTACTTTCCTGTCAGGATTTCTGAAACCTAGTCCCAGACTGACTCCCTTTCATAGCTTTCTGTTAACACTGATGAGAATGAGGCTTAATTTACCTCTATATTTTTTTGTCTATTTATTTCGTATGTCTAAGACAAGTGTTGTCAGAATATTTAATAGTACATTAGATGTAATGTATGTTAGAATGTCACCACTTATATTTTGGCCATCAAAAGAACAAATTCAGGTCAGTCTGCCCATGTGTTTCAGGGATAATTTTAAAAACTGCACTTCTATCGACTGTTTGGAAATATTCATAGAGAAGCCAAAGAACTTGAGAACTCATGCACAAACATACTCTCAGTACAAGCATCACAACACTGTAAAATTCTTGATTTCAATAACACCCCAAGGTGTTATATCCTTTGTGTCAAATGGCTGGGGTGGACGCACAAGCGACAAGCACATCACAGAAAACTGTGGTTATCTTGAGAAAACATGCCAGGCTCATGGCAAGCACAGGTCACCACGCCATCTGGTGATGCACCCATCCATGGCAGCTCTGGATTGATGATAAGCCCAGATGCTGCAACGGTGAGGTCTGCATGGCGATCTTGCATCGTCATCAGGTACGACTCTCTGGCAGTGTCTTCGTTTTCTAGACCCCATCTGATGAAGATAATGCAAAAGTGAGCCATGTTATTTTGAACATTTGAGAACAACTCCAGACTAGGACCTAAACAAAACAGTGAGGTTCTAACCTGAGAACACCTGCCTGTGGTGAAATTTATTTATTTATTAGACCGGTCAGTAAAAAATAAATATAGCCTAGTGTAGTGATTGTTAATTGTACATAATTCACCCACGGAACTAGGGTTAGGAACATTAGTTCCGCCCAAACATTCTGGAACATTTGTGGTCATGTCATAGCCAAACGTTCTAGAACATGGCTGATGTCACCGTATGATGTCATGGCCAATGTTCTAGAACATTTGTGTATGTATATATGTATTCGGCAATTCTCTCAGTCAGTCAGTCGACTGCAAGCAACGTAGCAGTAGCATGTTGTATTTCTGTGCTTAATAAAGGCTATTCACTCTGCCTTGAGCCACTGTCCCCGACTCCCATCTCTCGGCACTACACTAGAGAACTTTGTATTATTAGAAAACAGAATACAGAATAAAATATTAAACTGCCTAATTGATTGATAAGTTTATTAACAGATTGCAGAATGGGTACAGTACAGCTCAATACATACAATTGTTAAGGGGATGCAGACCAGAGAAAAACGTTCGTCTTGTTTACATCAGGGTCCCCCATTTTCAATTCATCATTTCACCCCATCATTCAATTCACCTAAACTGCAACTGTTAACAAAATTGTTCAAATACATAACGATATAATATTTGAACTCGTGTGGTAACGTTAGTCTAACGTTATTGTTTTAAAGACTAGTATTAAGGCTTAACGTTCTGGCAGTCAACATGGAAAGTCGCATAATGTCACTAGCACACATAACATTAGCACTCTAGACTTAACGTTAACCACCACCAGAATTACACGGTTGATAATGGTTGTTGAATTACTTACACGTCCTGTGATTACATATATATTTTTTGTCTCCAGATGCCATATCTTGGTGTCGTTCACCCATCCTGCAACGGAATATTGATAAGCATCGGTGCTCTTGAAAGCCTCCAGGCTCCGGTGAATGGGGATGGATTATGTACAAGATAGATGTAGATGTCGGGAAAAGTAAGTTGGGGCAGACGTTCAGCTAATTTTAAGGGACAAAATAAAGTTGAAAGTTATAAATATGGATCGCAACGAATAATCGACGTCTTCTCCAAATATAGCTGTCTTTCTGTGTCATTAAGATGTGCTGTGTTGATGTCGCTAATAAAGTAGGTCACCAAGATGGCGGCTGGCATTCCGGAAGTGACGTCTTCGGTACCCATGAATATCTCCCGGGGGGAAACACCTCCAGCTAAACAGAGCGACACATAGCGCGTTGCATGACGGTTAGAATGTTGACAGCGCCACTATATGGCCAAAATAATACATGGTTTTGAATTGATTGGTTGAAAACTTTATTAACAGATTGCAGAATGGGTACAGTACAACTCAATACATACAATTGTTAAGGGAATGCAGACCAGAGAAAGACTTGTCTGGTTCAGATACAAAACTCATTCAAACAGTATGGTAGCCTTTTCCTTGGATCCTCTGATCGTGGGTTCCGCAAACGTTCATTCACTCGATCACGAACTTTCTCCCAGGAGACTACACTATAGCGTTCTTTAACTTTAGCAATCAACATCTCTCTGAGGTTCTTAGGTAAAGCATGTTTCCCCCGTTTGCCATTCCAATTGACTTTGTGAGCCCACTTTTGGTAGGTTGCAAAGTCCACTAGCAGCATGAACATTCGCCCTGCGTAGTCGTCAGGCCGTGGTTTGCCTCGTGCGTCATGAGCATGATCGAACGCCTTTTGCTCGTCGTCTGCTGAAATACTTTCCAGTTGTATGTTGGGCAGGGCTGGACGCTGTCGCTGTGCTTTTTTCTGTGGTTTTGCCACTGGAACTGCAGGTACTGGCAGAGGCGTTCTAAAGGGTGTCATTTGAGGAGAAAGCGGTTGCGGCGAAAAACATGCATCATCTTCATCATCATCATTATCATCATCATCATTCTGGGGCGTTTGGGACAGAGAGGGTGATAGAGCCAACCATGGTGGTACATTCTCATCGCCCACTTGGGATGGGTATGGACTGGACAGAGAGGGTGATAGAGGCCGCCATGGTACATTCTCATCTCTCGTTGGTGTGTAAAACAGAAGCTGCCTATTGAATGGCTGAGCCGCAGGTTGTGGAGAGGAGGGTGTAACGCCAGAGGGTTTAAGCAGCCTGGCCAGCTGGTCGTCCATGCGTTTCACAATCGCCTCCAGCCTGGCCAGCTCTGTCTTGTGTCGATTCTTACTCGCCTCCAGGCGGTCGTCCAGGCGTTTCACAATTGCCTCCAGCCTGGCCACCTCTGCCTCCTGACGATCCCCCAAGATCTGAGTCTTCTCCCCCAAGCATTTCTCAGTCTCCTCCACTTGTTTCACCAGCCTGGTAACATGCTTGTTTACGTTTTGCTCAATAACAATACCAACCGTTGACTGTACAATCGTATTGCAAATGTTAGTAATGGTTGATGTTGGTGTTTCCTCAGCTGGGAGTGGCAGGATGTCCATAACAATAACAGCGGCCTGCAATAAGGGAGGGAAAGTTAAGATAAGATTTGTGTCACAATAATAATAATAATAATAATAGATTTCATTTGTAATGCGCTTTACAGTTGCAGGGCAACTCTCAGAGCGCTACAGTTAAGGGACTTAAAAGCTAGCGAGAATAAAGGAAAGAAAGAATATAAAAATAGGCAAGACTAAAACATAAAATAGCAGAGAAACATAGAATAATAAAACTGATAAAATAAATTGGTAAAAGAACATAAAATGTGTGGAGCATTTTGTGATGTGATGTGGAAAACAGTACGGCTCAATACATACAATTGTTAAGGGGATGCAGACCAGAGAAAGACTTTCGTCTTGTTTACATCAGGGTCCCCCATTTTCAATTTCAAACAAGGGGGGACACTGTACATTTGAATACTGACATACATTTGACATAGAAACTGTACATTGGAGGAGGTTGGGTGGGGGTGTACATTTGAGGTGGGGGGGACCCATGTAAAAAGATTGTCTGAATAATGGAAAATGCAATAAAATTTTTTACTTACGGCTTTTTTTTTGACCATCCGGTGTTTTGCTTTGGGGGGGATCACGGGACCTGTTCTTTTGCTACTTTGAGGTGCCTTTACTTGAGTTATTCCTGGTCGATCAACACTCGGGATGGATGTCTAGAATAGAAAAATTATGCATAAATAAATAATTCAAATGAGAGAGAGGTATCTGTAAAGCATTCCCGGTAACTGGAGAAAGGTATTCCCGTAACTGGAAGCAAGTATATAGAGAGAGAGAGAGAGAGAGAGAGATACAATACAAACATACCTTCAATGGTTTAGTGCTGTAAAAGGTTGCCATTCTGTCCCTCTCACGACTGTCCGGTCCACAGATTTCACACATGACTTTTATACTGTATCAAAGGACACAATCGCTTTGGTGGGGGGGGGGGGGGGGGGGGGGGGGCGTGAACGAAACACCTCTAGTGATAAACCAATCAGGATACAGCAACGGGATTATACAATAATAAAACTATGTTCAATTTGTGTATTGTTTATTGAATGAATGAATGAAAACTTTATTAACAGATTGCAGAATGGGTACAGTATTGACACTGTTATTGTCTTGTCTTTTAAAATGTTTTTTTGGTCATACGATTTGTGTCAAAATAAAGTATTCAATTCAATTCAATTCAATTCAATTCAATTCAATACCTGGGTAAATAAAGGTTAATGAATACGAGATGCAAATACACAACCCCCCCCCCAGGAAGTTACAAGGTGCACTATACTATAGAGTAGAGTCACCCTACTGTACCTACCCTGTTTATTTTTCGTCATTATTATATTCAGAGTTAATTATTAATTAGGAATTAGTTATTATTAGTAGGGTGTTAGGTCAACCATTTTTGACCTGCGTTATTGACACTGTTATTGTCTTGTCTTTTAAAATGTTTTTTTGGTCATACGATTTGTGTCAAAATAAAGTATTCAATTCAATTCAATTCAATTCAATTCAATTCAATACCTGGGTAAATAAAGGTTAAATAAATGTAAAGATTTATTTTTATTTTTTATTTAATTTAATATCGGACATCCCAAATATATATGTATATTTATATATGTATATTATATATAGATTTATATAAATGGGCTTATCATAACTCAGTTCACATAGTTCACAATACTATGTTTCGCCTATTATATAAATCATTTTCATAATATGTATGGATTAAAATCACAATTTTCACAATATTTTCATCTAGTTTTCGATTGCCAAAAATCATAAATTTAGTTTTTTTCAGATTCAGTGATAGCTTATTTACATCAAACCATTTCTTTAGCTTTGTCATTTCATACACAATATCTTAGCTTTCGCTCAGAAGTTTATTCTTTTCCACAAAACAAGGCCGGTTTACGGCGACAACAACAATGATGATGATGATGGTGATGATGATGTCCATGAAATGGGTTGCATTCCATACGCTATTGTTATGCTTATGCAGGTACACAAACACAAACGAACACTTAAAATAATCAGACTGAATGAATACGAGATGCAAATACACAACCCCCCCCCCAGGAAGTTACAAGGTGCACTATACTATAGAGTAGAGTCACCCTACTGTACCTACCCTGTTTATTTTTCGTCATTATTATATTCAGAGTTAATTATTAATTAGGAATTAGTTATTATTAGTAGGGTGTTAGGTCAAGTGCTAGAGTGTGGACTGTAGGAAGAATTATACAAAATAACACAGAGGTACAAATATAAAACCCACTCTCTGTTCCAAATATATGACAATACATTTTACATTTCAACATTAAAATATACGTGTATGTGTCTTGTTTTAAAGTTCTGTATTATTTGATCAATGTCCGTTTTAATAATAAGTTATGAGATCATTAAAACAGTGACCGACCAGCAGAGCGTGCATCCGGCTGGATTTCACTTTTTAGTGCGGTTTGCAAAACCTGGTGTGGTCAAATGTCTTCCTAGAGCAAACTGCACCAATGGATAAACTACTGGATTGGAGTGCATCGTTCTTGCCAAGATCCATCTCGACATCCACAAGTGTGTTGAGAAAGCAGACAATGAATATTGACTGAAATACAAGGTAAGAATCACTTTATTTCAATGTTATGACAGGATTTTTTTCAGTGTGTGTGTGTGTGTATATTGACCGCGGAATTAGTTATTATTAGTAAGACACAACATTTCCGTAGTAATTGACCACCAGACTCTTTCTCTTAAGGCATTAACTGGGTTAATTAATATAAATGTTATATTGTAACTGTCTAGTTACACATTGGTTCCGAAACATGTAATCGCGACCTCCATGTTTTGGGGCTTCATCAGAAAACTGGGATTCCAATTCGGCTCCCATCCGTCGGGCAAGAACTGGCGGTTTTCAGCCACTGTGTGACCAGAATTGCGTGGTCTGAACTAAGCGAGGACCTCATGCGCATGCGCGGCGAAGAATGCGGAAGCGCCCTTGCACTCTTCCGCTGTCATTAAGCAACACGCGTCTGGAAGTATGGGAGGGGGCTATAGAGGGACCCGCCTCTATATAAAGTGTTGTATCACCGTGTTCAGTTGTCAGTGTGAAAATGACTAAAATCAACAAACAACATTCTCGAGATGTGCGTCAGTTACGATCCCAGGGCATATCTACGAGACGCATTAGGCAACATTTTGCATCGTTAGGAATCTGCGTTACTGCGGGCACTATTGAATGGCATTACAAACTGAAAATACAACGACGCCGTGCTCCACGTAAACTGTCTGAGTGAGTACAGAATGAATGAATGAATGAAAACTTTATTTAACAGATTAGCAGGTCTGTGTTGTGTTGTGCGTTACGAGAGAGTATTAACCTGCAAAACCCATATTGAGCTGGAATTAAGTTGAAATGCATTTTTACTTAACGTTACAGCATTATTCAAACGTGATAGGAAGTTTCACATTCTTGTACAAAATAAATATACTGTCTCATAAATATACTCTTACAATATATATATTTTAACCCCCCTCTCAGTTAATTAATTTCCACTTTCTTTCTCTTCCATTTCCATAGCAATGTCCTGGTCGCCATTGACAACCTGACGAAGGCCCGCAATTGCATGGTTGCACGGCAAATCCAGAAGTGCATCGAAGACGATTTGGGTATTCATCTCAGCCTGACTGCTATCCGTACAGCACGTAGGGGCCTCGGCTGGAAATATGGTCAAACTAAGTTCTGGCCAATGATCCGTGACAAAAATAAAGAATTAAGACTCGCACAGGTTTGTTTTTCTTCTATCTATCTATCTATCTATCTATCTATCTATCTATCTATCTATCTATCTATCTATCTATCTATCTATCTATCTATCTATCTATCTATCTATCTATCTATCTATCTATCTATCTATCTATCTATCTATCTATCTATCTATCTATCTATCTATCTATCTATCTATCTATCTATCTATCTATCTATCTATCTATCTATCTATCTATCTATCTATCTATCTATCTATCTATCTATCTATCTATCTATCTATCTATCTATCTATCTATCTATCTATCTATCTATCTATCTATCTATCTATCTATGTTCTATCTATCTACCCCCCCCCCCCCCACTATCTATGTTCTATCTATCTACCCCCCCCCACTCCTACCCAACCCCCCCCCTACTGTACTGTACCCATTCTGCAATCTGTTAATAAAGTTTTCATTCATTCATTCATTCATTCATATGAGCCGTACTACATGTATTGTACCCATTCTGCAATCTGTTAAATAAAGTTTTCATTCATTCATCTACAGGCGCACCAGTGGATCGATACATGTGAAACATGGCATGACGTCATATTTACAGATGAGAGCACTGTCGCACTCGAACACTTTGCAAGACAAAGCTTTACGAAAAAAGGCTTTCGTCAAGGTAAACCGGCCCCTAAGCATCCGTTAAAAGTGCATGTTTGGGGCGCGATTTCCAAGCTCGGTCCAGGCCCGCTTGTTATTTTCGATGGAATAATGGACCGTGTCTTTTTTGAAGAATCGATCATCAAAGCAGCCGCTGGTCCGTACATACGAGCTACTTTTGGGAAGAGCCATCGTTTCTTCCAGGATAACGACCCCAAACACAGCGCTGCCAGAGTTTGCATTGCAGCAGAGGGAATCAATTGGGTCAAAACCCCGGCTGAGTCGCCCGATTTGAACCCCATTGAAATTGTGTGGCACCTAATGAAAGATTATATTCGCAGAGAGGCGAAACCTTTCACGAAAGATGCTTTAGTAGCGGCCATAAGGTTTTACTGGCGCAATAAACTAACAGTGGATGTATGTAACAATCTCATCGCTGGCTTGGCAAAAGTGTTGCCCCTAGTCATAGCAAATAATGGAGGGCAAAGTGGTAAATAAGCCAGTTAACGTGTAACCTTGTAATTTGTGTGTGTGTGTTTTAATACAATTCTGAACTCTTGACTTGACTGACAACTTGTTACTTGATATTACTGTAAATCATTTGACATCTATTGCTGACTGTTCATACATTTGTTACAATAAAGATGCAAATAAT
Source organism: Notolepis coatsorum (assembly GCF_963971535.1). Lineage (NCBI taxonomy): Eukaryota > Metazoa > Chordata > Actinopteri > Aulopiformes > Paralepididae > Notolepis > Notolepis coatsorum. The sequence continues at coordinate 95,586,084 of NC_140169.1, read as the reverse complement.
TGTTATCTCTTGTCCAATCAGACAGTTTTGTATGTAACGTTGTGTTTAATAACAATAACAGTGACGTCACATACTGGATTTACTACATCGCCCTCTGTAGAACACAAATGAGCAAGGGCGCACATAATAATAATATATTTAACACCCCCACTCGAACTTAGCTTATTGTGGTACAAAACAAAAATATATATATATTCTCCCTCTTTGGCCTGCAATACAAAATAAACAACAACAACAACAACAAAAAACATATTGGCACATCCATGCTTTTCTTTCACTCTAACTAAGTGCCAAACAAATACTGAGCAAACTTCTTTAGTTGTAGCTTAGTGGCTGGTTTTGACCCCCACCCAACCTCCTCCAATGTACACTGTATTTGCAAATCTGGTATGTCATAAATGTATAGATGTAGCAGTACTGACTATCTGTATGTCATGTATGTCATATATGTCCTGATGAATTGAAAATGGGGGACCCTGATGTAAACAAGACGAAAGTCTTTCTCTGGTCTGCAATGTACAGTGTTGTTTGTACAGTTGTACAGTGTCCCCCCTCCTACCCAACCCCCCCCCCCCCACTCATACCCCCCCCCCCACTCCTAACCAACCCCCCCCCCCCCCCCCCACCTCCAATGTACAGTCCCCCCCCACCTACCCAATCCAATGTAGTTTCCATGCCTAATGTATATACTCTTTTCTTTCTGGACTCTTTTTGTATCACAAACAGTACTGTAATTGCAAATCTGGTATGTCATAAATGTATAGATGGAGCTGTACTGTACTGTACCCATTCTGCAATCTGTTAATAAAGTTTTCATTCATTCATCCCCTTAACAATTGTGTGTATTGAGCTGTACTGTATTGTACCCATTCTGCAATCTGTTAATACAGTTTTCAATTAATGTCAGACTGCCAAATTACTTCCACCCTCATCTCCATATTGTGGTACAAAACAAAAATATATATATATATATATTCTCCCTCTTTGGCCTTCAATACAAAATAAACAACAACAACAAAAAAAACATATTGGCACATCCATGCTTTTCTTTCACTCTAACTAAGTGCCAAACAAATACTGAGCAAACTTCTTCAGTTGTAGCTTAGTGGCTGGTTTTGTCATCACATCAGCAATCATGTTGTCAGTAGGACAATATTCCAAACATATCCTCCCACTATTCACAGTTTCTCTTATGAAGTGATATTTTATATCAATATGTTTACATCTTTGCCGGTTTACAGGATTCCTGGCTAGTGCAATAGCTCCTTGGTTATCATCATAAACCTTGGTTTGTGCATACTGACATCCATCAATACCCTTGAGTAGCTGTTGCAAATACATACACTCCTGTATGGCTGATGCTAAGGCCATGTATCCTGCCTTGCAGGTAGAAAGTGCAACTGTTGGTTGTCTTCTACTCTTCCATGAAATGAGAGAGCTTCTCTCACTTAGGTGTACAGTAGGTGTGACATTGGATTGGCAACCCCCCATTGGTGTGGCACTGGCAACACACCATTGAAATGCTAATTGTTGGGGGACCCTGATGTAAACAAGACAAAAGTATTTCTCAGGTCTGCACCCCCTTAACAATTGTATGTATTGAGCTGGACTGTACTGTACCCATTCTGCAATCTGTTAAAATTTGATATTACATTTACATTTAGTCATCTACCTATTGAAGCGTTGAGAGAAAAAGACAGCCAAGATTGTACTTTAAACTATACTTTTATTTGCCTGTATTCTAAATTACATGCAATGCAAAGTAGAACTGTAATATGTACTTTCTCAGTCAGTGCTAAATGCAGTCCTCTTATGCAGCATCACTTTTCACATCAAAACAAAAGTAGAACTGTAATGTGGACTTAGTCAGTCACACTTATTTAACATGATCAAATAATTATTATAATATTTTTTACTTCACTTTGAAATATTATAGTGAAATATTTTGCAACGTTGTCGCATTTATCTTGTTGAAATCCTCCAACAGGCTCTTTTTTGTAAGTTGACTGGTTTGCACACCAATAATACAGTGCAATAATAGAATAGTAGAATAGATAGTAAAATTATGCAATAGAATGGCCAGAGTAAAATAGTGCTACAGTACAATCAACAGCGGGGTGTATTAGAAGGCTATGGTGAAGAGGTACGTTTTTAGCTTATTTCTGAAAATATTAAGAGATCTAGCTTCCCTAATGTCCATAGTGTGTTCCATAACTTTGGTGCATAGTTAGTTAGCAAAGGCTGCATCACTGATTTTCTTTAGACTGTGACTCGGAACCTTCAATAGTAGATGATCGCAATGTTTATACTTTGTATATAAGGAGGAGGACCTTGAAATCAATTCTAAATGTTACCGATGATTACTGATGTAAACAGGGGGATCCTGATGTAAACAAGATGAAAGTCTTTCTCTGGTTTGCATCCCCTTAACAATTGTATGTATAATTGTATGTATAACATCTGCCAAATTTTTTTATAGTTTTTGATTTGCAGCGGGATCCGGAAGCGCCACTGAACCGTGAGTCGAATCAGTGAATCGGTTCATTGCCGTGAGCGTGTATCGAATCGCTCACTCACTGAAATTATCCGTTGGGCACATCACTGACTGTTGCCTTTGACACACCTCTGATGTGGGAGATGAGGTCAAAGGACATGTCGTGACGCAGTTTGACAAGGGTGATAAATAGCTGATCTATGGGTGAGATTATGGTGCTCCTTGTCTTCTCTGTGTGCAAGAAAGAAAACAAGTGCTGAAGCACTGGCCAGGTAACACCTGTCATCATCTTGCATTTGGTGTCGTTGCTGTCCACAGATGAAGCGGTCAAGGAGCTTGACTCGACCTTGGTTCTCTGTTGGTCACCATCCTCCTTGGCTGCATCACTCTCCTTTTTTCACGCCGCTCATGGCGACTGATGTTTGTTGACGTAGATGGTGTAGACTGTGATGTTGAAGGGAATACAGGTACAGTATGTAGTCTGGGTGTGTTTGGTCATTGACCTTTGCTCCTGAATGAATGAAAACGTTATTAACAGATTGCAGAATGGGTACAATACAGTACAGCTCAATACACACTCTTGGATCAAATAACAAACTCAGCAAGGCCAACGGCTTCTCTGTTACAGTGGGTGACAATATTGTCACAAGGAAAGATGAAATTACCTACCTGGGTTCCATCCTAGAGGCAAATCTTTCCTGTGACAAAATGGCAACCAATGTAATAAAAAAAAGTCAACCAACGAACAAGATTCTTGTACCGGATCTCCTCTCTGGTAAACAAGAATACCCTGAAGACTCTGGCAGGAGCACTCATTCAAGGGTATTACGACTATGCTTGCACCTCATGGTACCAAAGCACCTCAAAAGCGCTAAAAACTAAATTACAAACATCACAAAACAAACTGGTCAGACTACTGCTTGACCTTACTCCTAGAACCCACCTCACCCCTGCCCACTTTGACTACCTAGGATGGCTTAGAGTAGACGACAGAGTACAGCAACTTGCAATGGGCCTGGTCTACAAGATACTGTACACTACACCACTAAGATACCCATGTACATGTCGAAATACTTCCCAAAGGTCAGTGAATACCACGACCACAACACCAGAGGGAGTTCCACAAATCATGTTCAACCCAGATTCGGCTCAAACAAGGGACTAAACACGTTTCGCAATTATTAAAATGATAATACTTTTATTAATATTAATTAGGCTACTGCTGGCCATTCATCAAGCGAGACATTGCTGATTGTTTATGTATTTTATAAGACAAGACTACAGCAGCCGTGTATCTTGGATGTAATGATTGATTGATTGATTGATTGATTGATTGAAAAAAATTAACAGATTGCAGAATGGGTACAATACAGTACAGCTCAATAAACACAATTGTTAAAGGGATGCAGACCAGAGAAAGACTTTCGTCTTGTTTACATCAGGGTCCCCCATTTTCAATTCATCATAACATGACATACAGTACTGCTACATCTATACATTTATGACATACCAGATTTACAAATACAGTACTGTTTGTGATACAAAAAGAGTCTAAAAAAGAGAGTATATGATAACGTTAGCACACTGTCGATGGCTCATTGATTTAACTGTAGCTACTGTACAGTAGCAAGCCAAGTTACTACGGGGGACCCTGATGTAAACAAGACGAAAGTCTTTCTCTGGTCTGCATCCCCTTAACAATTGTGTATATTGAGCTGTACTGTATTGTACCCATTCTGCAATCTGTTAAATAAAGTTTTCATTCATTCGTTCATTCACTTACCGATCTTTGTGCACCTTCTTAGTTCAAGTGTCGAACGAAGTTGGACGTTGCATGATTGCATCTCCAACTGTGATCCTCGAACCGCACGTTTTGCATACTGCGATTCGTTTTGTTTATCACCGCATAGTTTTTATAACGAAACGCAACAATCTTGGGTAGCATTTTACATTTCGCCGTTCGGAATGAGTGAACTCAGCTCTAACATTACTTCCTGACTATGCATCGCTCGTGCTATCGCGCAACGTGATTGGTTGTTTCAAAGTGCCCTACTGTAAAATATGCCATACTTTGTTTACTTGTTTATTGCACAATGTCGCTCTATTGGTTGGATTCTTATTATATAATGAAGTGTGGATTCGCGCAAAATGAATTAATATATATACATTTACATACAGATCGTTATACAGTATACTGTGTAGGACGTTGTAGCGTCCGTCTAATGACTTTGCGCCTCCTGGCGGCATAAAATAGAACAGCAGCCTGGGTTCCTAATTCATTTCCGACGTGATATAACCGTGCTCACGTCGCGGCAAAGCGCCCAGGAAAACTAAACGCTTCATCTGTAGGTGGATTATGTCCCGTCTAGGTAAGTGCCCATGTAAGTGCCCACTACATATGTCCCCCCAGAATTCACCCTACTAACTCACAAAACGGGTCGGTAGACGGACCTCCCGACCATAACGGCTCCGAACAACTGGAGCCGGCATATGAGCTACCGTGGGACCCCCTGGGGCCTTGCGGTGGCGGGGAGGGCAAGGGGCAAGGTGCCTAATGGGCGGTGAGGGACTCATATTTTCAAAAAGCGACCTATGGTGACGAGGTTTAACACGGGGAGGGCTGAGCGAGTGCCACGGGGTGATCCACATCCAAGTGAGCTGGCTTAAGCCTGTCCACCGAGACATGTTCCGGTTTACCGCCAATGTCCACCACGAAGGTCTTACTTCCCGTCTGCAGGACCCGAAACGGGCCATCGTAGGGGGGTTGAAAGGACCCGCGGTGGGCATCGTGCCGTATGAACACATATTCCGTCGCCTGGAGGCCGGGTGGAACACGAGTCTGTGGCAAACCATGCTGCGAGGTGGGGACCGGCACAAATGCCCTAGCGTTCTCCAAGTTTGAAACGCGCTGCTGGGTCGCAGACCAGGGGTCTGTGGTGTCAGGTAAAAACTCCCCGGGGACCCGCAGCGGTTGGCCATAGACCAGCTCAGCTGACGATGACTGGAGATCATCCTTGGGGGCGGTCCTGAGACCCAACATGACCCACGGGAGCCTGTCGACCCAACTACCATCGCTAAGGGTAGCTCGGAGAGAAGCCTTCATGGACCGGTGAAACCGCTCACACAAACCGTTAGCCTGCGGGTGATAAGCGGTAGTGCGGTGCAGTCTCACGCCTAAGTTTCTGGCAATCTCGGACCAAAGCTCAGAGGTGAACTGAGGTCCACGATCCGACGAAAGGTCAGACGGAGCACCTAACCGGGCCACCCACGTATATATAAACGCCCGAGCCACATCAGTGGACGTTGTGGATGACAGCGGAACGGCCTCTGGCCACCGAGTGGTTCTGTCCACCATCGTGAGGAGGTATGTGAAACCATGCGATGGGGGCAATGGACCCACCAGGTCCACATTCACATGGTCAAACCTCCTTTCGGGCACGGAGAACTGGGCCAAAGGAGCTTTAATGTGGCGGTGTACCTCACACAGGTCTTAACCCACCCGCTCACATCCTTTTTCAGCCCATGCCAAATGAACTTGGCTGCCACCTGCTTTTGAGACACCCTGTTACCGGGGTGAGAGAGACCATGTATGATGTCAAAAACATGACGTCTCCAACTGCTGGGCACCACGGGTCGCGGCCGCCCCGTGGAAACGTCGCACAGGAGTGTGCCGTTAGCCTCATTAAATGCCACATCATCCAGCCTGAGTGCTGTGATGGCCGTCCTGTAGGCCTGAACGTCCAGGTCGGAAACCTGGTCTGAGGCCATGCGTGCATAGTCTAAACCAACATGGACGGCCCCGATCAAGGCCCGAGAGAGACAGTCTGCCACTAGATTGTCCCTGCCTGCGACATGCTGAATATCCGTGGTAAACTCTGAGATATATGACAGGTGCCTCTGCTGACGGGCAGACCATGGCTCACTTACTTTAGCCATAGCAAAAGTGAGTGGCTTGTGGTCTACAAATGCCGTGAACGAACGAGCCTCCAGCAGGGAAAGGAAATGCCGCACGGCCAGATAGAGGGCGAGGAGCTCCCTATCAAAAGTGCTATATTTGCACTCATTAGGACGAAGCTGTCGGCTAAAAAACGCCAGTGGCTGCCAAGCCCCACTCACCCACTGCTCGTATACCGCTCCAACAGCATAGTCTGAAGCATCAGTGGTGAGGGCAACAGGGGCGTTGGGAAGTGGGTGTGCCAGCCTGGTTGCATTGGCCAGGGCGGTTTTAGTATCGACAAACGCCTTGCGTCTCTCGTCCGTCCAGTCCACCACATGTTTGGCGATTTTACCCCTGAGAGCCTCGTAAAGAGGTCGCATTAGCTGAGCAGCCCGGGGGACAAACCGATGGTAAAAATTGACCATGCCAAGGAACTCTTGCAGAGCCTTGATGGTGGGTGGCAGTGGAAAATTTGCTATGGCGTCAACCTTAGATGGGAGGGGAACTGCCCCATCTTTGGTGACGTGGTGCCTGAGGAAATCGATCCTAGACAGCCCAAACTGACATTTAGCTGGGTTAATTATGAGCCCATGCTGACTGAGTCGGTGGAAAAGGGTCCTGAGATGGGACAAGTGCTCTGCCTTGGTGGTACTGGCGACTAAGATGTCATCTAGGTAGACAAACAAAAAAGGCAGGTCCCGTAACACAGAGTCCATCAAGCGCTGGAATGTCTGTGCTGCGTTTTTAAGCCCAAATGGCATGCGCAAGAACTCAAACAAACCAAAGGGAGTAATCACCGCGGTCTTAGGGATGTCCGCTGGGTGGACCGGCACCTGGTGGTAACCTCGAACTAAATCTATTTTTGAAAATATGAGCTTCCGGGCCAGGTGGGTGGAAAAATCCTGAATATGTGGAACCGGGTATCGGTCCGGTGTGGTTACCTCGTTAAGGCGGCGGTAATCGCCACACGGGCGCCACCCGCCGGCAGCCTTGGGGACAATGTGAAGGGGTGAGGCCCATGGGCTGTCAGAACGACGGATAATACCCAGGTTCTCCATGTTGGAAAACTCTGCCTTGGCCACGGCCAGCTTGGCAGGATCTAGGCGCCGAGCCCGGGAGTAGACTGGCGCACCTGCCGTAGCGATGTGATGCTCCACACCGTGCTTACTGGTGGAGGACGAGAAAGTGGGCTGGGTAAGGACAGGGAACTCGGCTAGCAGCTGGTGGAACTCATCTGTAACAGACAACATGTTAGACAAACCCACAGGAGGCGCTGCCCCGACAGTACATTCAAATGAACAAAAGGTGGTGGCGTCGATCAATCGATTGTTCCTGACATCCACCAACAATCCATAGGCACACAGAAAATCAGCACCCAGCAGGGGCACAGACACATCAGCAGTAATGAAGTTCCAGCTAAACCGCCGGTCACCAAAACACAACTCCACTAGCCTACTGCCATACGTGCGGATCGTAGTACCATTGGCAGCTTCCATAGGGAGCCCATGCCCGTCGGCCAGGGTGTCCACCCTTGACGCAGGCAGCACGCTTCTCTGTGCCCCTGTGTCGCACATGAAACACCTGCCTGAGATGTTGTCCCGAATAAACAGTAGCCTGCCGGCCCCACCAACGCTCATGGCCACTGTTGAGCGCCGGCCCGGGCGTTTCCCGGCCCCTTGTAAGTACATGGGGGACGGCTTGGTTAGCCCTGGCTCCATACTTTGTGTGAAAGAAACACCAGCCAGTGTCTCTCCCTCGCTGGCGAGGGGCTGCCACCGCAGCAGCGACGGTATAATCCCCATGGTGAGAGGTAGAGGGTTGGTCATGATAGAACACAGCCGTACAGTGTTGCTGCTGGCTGGCCAAAAATAACGTATCCGCCTCCGCGGCTAACATATGGCAGTCATTTATTGTTGTGTTGGCCAAGGCAGCCCTTACCTGAGCCGGTAACTGGCGCAAGAACAGCTGTCGGAAGAGAAAATGGTTGGGCTCATGTTCTCCCATCAACGCCAACATCCTATCCATAAGCTCAGACGGTTTACTGTCGCCCAGACCTTGCAATGAAAACAGCCGGTTAGCTCGTTCCACCTCAGACAGTTCAAAACACTTCAACAAGTGTGCCTTCAGCGTGCCATATTTATCGTGCGCCGGAGGGTTTGTGAGTAGACTCACCACTCTGGCTGCCGTGTTAGTCCCCAGCACAGCGACAACGTGATAGTACTTAGTGTCATCCTCCGTTATTTTCTTTATTGCAAACTGCGCCTCCGCCTGCACAAACCATGCAGTAGCTTGCGTTTCCCAGAACTCTGGCAATTTCAGCGCAACTGCTGCTTCCATAAACTTCAGCGCGACTGCCTGTTCCATTGTTCAATCGTTCTTGAAAGCGTCCAAGAACGTCATGTTCACCAATGTAGGAGACGGGAAATCACGACCAAAGAGAGTGAAGTTTCTTTGACCACACATCAGTGTGCATCATTTAATAGCATAGCCATGGATACCACAACAAACAAAGTCAAGCGTTAATATGGCCGCTCTAGATACCCCGGATGCCCCATGTCCTTAAAGTGACAGTGTAGGTGGATTATGTCCCGTCTAGGTAAGTGCCCATGTAAGTGCCCACTACATGTTCATGATTAGTTCATTAGCTACAAATACCTTATAAATGTCTTATAACTGAGTGTTATTATAAAGTGTTACCAATAAACTTTGTTGAAACTGCATCGAACGGGGTCGAGGACAGTCTTTTCATTCCCTTCAAATAATATTCTACAATACCTCATGACAGAGAGAGAGAGACATCATTCATTCTCTGGGCTCACAGAACAGATTAGAGGAAATCCCTCATTATCCTGAGACCCTCCAACACGCTCCTCTATCTCTCCCTTTTTCCCTCCATCCCTCCCTCTCCATTTCTCTCTCCCCCATCCCTCTCCCTCCATCTCTCTCTCCTTCCATCCCTATCTCCCTCCATCCCACTCTCCCTAAATCTCTCTCTCTCCTTCCTTTTCTCTCTCACCCCCATATCTTTCTTCCTCCATTTATCTCCCTCACTCTCATACCCCATCTCTCTACTACCTGTCTCTCTCAATATCTCTCTCTTCCTTCCTCCATCCCCAATCTCTCTCTCCATCCCTCCTCTAACTCTCCCTCCCCCTCTCTCTCTCCATCCCTCCTTTACTTCTCCCTCTCTCCCTTCATCTCCCCCTCCCTCCCTATCTCTCTCTCGCCATCCCTCCTCTACCTCTCCCTCTCTACCTTTATCTCTCTCTCTCTGTCTCTCTCTCTGTCCACCATTCTGCGCTAGCGGGAGTCACGCTGTGAATACAAACATGGAAGACAGCTGTGATAGAGGTGGTCAGCGGAGGCACAGTATCTTAAGGACTTTACCTTATATTTTAGGTGATACTTCTGTACAAGCAAAACTCGAGGAGTGACGTATCATAACCTGTGTTTGAAAGGTCTGTGTTTGAAAGCATATTGAAGGAAAAAATTGCTCTCTTTTACCTCCTCCTCACCACCATTATCATATGCTCATAACTGGCCTCCACTGTACATCAACTTGTAAATTAATCCATACATTGTGACGTGTATGGTGACAGGTCACAATGTTTACATCCATATTTGTTATTGTTTATTTGCGGTTCAGTCCACGAGTGTGACCAGTTCACACTGGAATCTGATATTGACCACGTATAGAAAATAATGTGAACAGCCAAACCAAAAAAGCTGATCTGAGCAATAAATCATAATTGAGGACTAAGGCAACTACATTTTTATTTATTTTTTCTGAACAGTTGTTAGCATTACCATGTTGGCTCCACAGTTCTCTCCATTAAAAAATAAAAATAAAGGTAGGTCTGATGTTTATCCTTTGTCTGGATCTGTCATGGTAAATGGCTGCATTTATATAGTGATTTTGATCAAAAGCACTTTACAACGTATGCTTCTCATTTACCCATTCGCTCACACATTCACACACGGACGGCGGAGGCGACCATGCAAGGTGCCAAAGGTGCTCATCGGGAGCAGTTAGGGGTTCCGTGTCTTGTTCAAGGACACTTCGGCACGGTGCCAGGAAGAGCTGGAATCGAACTGGGAACCTTCTGAATACCAGACGACCACTCTACCCCCTGAGCTACTGAGTTTGGAGGGACGGTGTGATGAGTTTGGAGCGGCGGTGTGGTGAGTTTGGGGGGGTGGTGTGGTGAGTTTGGAGGGGCGGTGTGGTGAGTTTGGAGGGGCGGTGTGGTGAGTTTGGAGGGACGGTGTGGTGAGTTTGGAGGGGTTGTGTGGTGAATTCTTCATTAGCATAAAGTAAACTTGACCTCAACTTAATTCAAATGAATCTGTACGACACGGTGCACCGTGGCTTATGAAACATGGAAAATCCATTCTCTCTGATTTGAATGGGAATGTCGATTCTGTCTGTCATACACTGGACTTCGTGCCTAATGGAGCTTAGTGGAATTCCTCCCAGGCCGCGGGTGCTGGAGATGGGGATTATGATAGAGAAGGGCTTGGCATTTCACCATGCGGACACTCCCAGTCTGCAAATAGTCACAAATGAAACAGAATTAGCTGCTGATGAAAAGAGAGGTTTAATCTGATGCTGAGGAGACACAGTGAAAAGAGCTCTGCAGAAAGACCTGCTTTCACTATCCAACTTTCCAAGTCTGCTGTGTGTGTTTATTGGTGAATTAAATAAATCATGATGTGGCTGATTTGAGAAAAGAGGAAAGGTCTTCTGTATCAGTTCGTCCATTCTTCCACCCATCCATCCCTTCATCCATCCATCACCGATTCATCCATCCATCATCTCTTCCTCCCTCCCTCCATTCCTTCCTCCCTTGATCCCTCCCTCCCTCCCTCCCTCCCTCCCTCCCTCCCTCCCTCCCTCCCTCCCTCCCTCCCTCCCTCCCTCCCTCCCTCCCTCCCTCCCTCCCTCCTGCAGTAACATCCTCTCCTCCCTCCCTCCTACCTACAGTAACAGTCTCTCCTCCCTCCCTCCTACCTACAGTAACAGTCTCTCCTCCCTCCCTCCCTCCTACCTGCAGTAACAGTCTCTCCTCCCTCCCTCCTACCTGCAGTAACAGTATCTCCTCCTCCCTCCCTCCTACCTACAGTAACAGTCTCTCCTCCCTCCCTCCCTCCTACCTGCAGTAACAGTCTCTCCTCCCTCCCTCCTACCTGCAGTAACAGTATCCCCTCCTCCCTCCCTCCTACCTGCAGTAATAGTCTCTCATCCCTCCCTCCTACCTCCATGCAGTAACAGTCTCTCGTCCTCCCTCCCTCCTACCTGCAGTAACAGTCTCTCATCCTCCCTCCCTCCTACCTGCAGTAACAGTCTCTCGTCCTCCCTCCCTCCCTCCTCCAGTAACAGTCTCTCATCCTCCCTCCCTCCTACCTGCAGTAACAGTCTCTCGTCCTCCCTCCCTCCTACCTGCAGTAATAGTCTCTCCTCCCTCCCTCCCTCCCTCCTACCTGCAGTAACAGTCTCTCGTCCTCCCTCCCTCCTACCTGCAGTAACAGTCTCTCGTCCTCCCTCCCTCCTACCTGCAGTAACAGTCTCTCGTCCTCCCTCCCTCCTACCTGCAGTAATAGTCTCTCCTCCCTCCCTCCATCCTACCTGCAGTAACAGTCTCTCGTCCTCCCTCCCTCCTACCTGCAGTAACAGTCTCTCGTCCTCCCTCCCTCCTACCTGCAGTAACAGTCTCTCGTCCTCCCTCCCTCCTACCTGCAGTAACAGTCTCTCGTCCTCCCTCCCTCCTACCTGCAGTAATAGTCTCTCCTCCCTCCCTCCATCCTACCTGCAGTAACAGTCTCTCGTCCTCCCTCCCTCCTACCTGCAGTAACAGTCTCTCGTCCTCACTCCCTCCTACCTGCAGTAACAGTCTCTCATCCTCCCTCCCTCCTACCTGCTGTCGTATATTTATCTAAATAAAACCTGTAAATTAAACAATAGAAAATTATGCACATATATGAAATAGCAAAGAACTAGGTTATTTTCTCTTAGAAAATAGAGACTCACAGCCATGCCAAATCACCTGTTAGGTTAACCATACATTTGAGTCAACAAGAAGGCTGTTAACTGGCCTCAGTCGAAATGGATCAAAATGACCCATATAAGCATTACAGGAAGGATTAAAATCATCTAGCGGTTGATGGAAAAAGCCACAGGAGAACTCAGTCAAAAAGCTAACAGTGCACCCCTTCAGCCTTCACCTAGCAGCTATAGGAAAAAGCCCAGAGTGCCATAAAAATAAGAACAGATCAAATGGCAAACAGATGACACATCTTCCTCCACAACGAACAGGGATGGTGCGCCAGATAACTAACTTTTAAGTCAAGAAGTGACGGCCTGAAGGCCAACATCCGAGTTCTGTTTACTTTAGCTAAGCAGACCAAACAGGCCATTCTGTGATACCCACTGTTAGGTTGAATGGGTACTATATTTCCATCTGTATGAGGGTCGCATTCAGGGACACTTGGGTAAATCATTCTAAAAGGAAACTAGTTCATATCCCCTCTGTAAGGTCACCTTGTAACGCTGTTTCGAAAGACCCAAATCACTGAGAGGGGAGACCTTCTAGCCAATAGGAAAGCAGGCTCTCTGGGGTGACGGCACTGGATGGCGCAAGGGCTGGGGGGGGTTCTCTCTTCTCTATAAAACCTACAGGTTGAATGATGGAGGTGAGACAGAGACACCGAGACGCAGAGAGACACGCAGAGAGAACGGAGAAGCAGAGACGGAGAAACCACCCCACCAGTTCGAGAATAAGAGACGCCACTAAGAAGCCCTCCGGGAAAAGCTGATTAGAGATAGAAAATAATTGATGCTGTGAACCAGATAATTTAAGCTGTTGGATATTCCAATAAAACAACGGTCAGAACCGTTTTCACCCGCAGCGCTGTCTCCGCCTCCACGTGATTTCCAAAGGACCACATTTGAATGAACTGTTACTTTAACGGGAAACACAACGAGCAGAGTAAGCTATTCCACTATACATTAGAGAAAGATCATATAGCTATAACATAGAATCATTGAGAAGATACATTACTGCAGTAACAGTCTCTCGTCCTCCCTCCCTCCTACCTGCAGTAACAGTCTCTCCTCCTCCCTCCCTCCTACCTGCAGTAACAGTCTCTCCTCCTCCCTCCCTCCTACCTCCAGTAACAGTCTCTCCTCCTCCGTCCCTCCTACCTGCAGTAACTGTCTCTCGTCCTCCCTCCCTCCTACCTGCAGTAACAGTCTCTCCTCCCTCCCTCCTACCTGCAGTAACTGTCTCTCCTCCTCCCTCCCTCCTACCTGCAGTAACAGTCTCTCCTCCCTCCCTCCTACCTGCAGTAACTGTCTCTCGTCCTCCCTCCCTCCTACCTGCAGTAACTGTCTCTCCTCCTCCCTCCCTCCTACCTCCAGTAACAGTCTCTCCTCCCTCCCTCCTACCTGCAGTAACAGCCTCTCGTCCTCCCTCCTACCTGCAGTAACAGCCTCTCGTCCTCCCTCCTACCTGCAGTAACTGTCTCTCCTCTCCCCTCCCTCCTACCTGCAGTAACAGTCTCTCCTCCCTCCCTCCTACCTGCAGTAACAGTCTCTCGTCTCCTATGATGGCAGCTTTGTTCCAGTCTATGACCTCAGAGAAGGGCAGCTCCCAGCCATTGCTCAGCAGAACAGGGATGCAGGCAGCCTGGAGGGAGTGAGGGAGTGACAAGGAAAGGAGAAGTCAGGAAGAGAAAGCGAGAGAGAGAGAGAGAGAGAGAGAGAGAGAGAGAGAGAGAGAGAGAGAGAGAGAGAGAGAGAGAGAGAGAGAGAGAGAGAGAGAGAGAGAGAGAGAGAGAGAGAGAGAGGGGAAGGTACGGAGTTGGTGAAGCAATACGCATTCTAAATTCTGTTACAAAGCAATACTCAAGCTTCACATTTGCCACTGAATTCCACTAAATGGTAAATTAACTGCATTTATTTACAGCTTTTTATCCAAAGCGCTTTTCAATTTATGCCTCACATTCACCCATTCACTCACACCGACAGCAGAGGCAACCATGCAAGGTGCCAACCTGCTCATTGAAAGCAGTTAGAGGTTAAGTGTCTTGCTCAAGGACACTTCGACACGCTGCCTGGAGGAGCCGGAATAGAACCAGGAACCTTCCGATTACCAGACAACCACTCCTACCTCCTGAGCCACTATCACTATCACTATAAAGCTTCTCTGTACTCCCCTGAAATCTGAGTTGCATGTGTGATGTCACTAATAGGTTGAACCTCTCATGGTCCAATATGTGGTCACTTGACACCTTTAGCTTCAGCTACACAGAAAGCTGAGTAGGTATTGACATGTCTTGAGACTTGAGAGAATAAGCTGCCAACTTGGTAAATATCAATGGGTGATTGTGTCCAATTTGCATATTCATAGCTCCGTGCATTCTCAATGAGGGTAAAGATGATGCTGCCATCTTTAGTAGTGTATTGAGCAGTTTGGTGGAAAAACATATTTATACAAATTGCTATTTAAAATGTTTTAAAGGTTTAATTAAAATACATCTGGAGGGAATCTTTGAAAGACAGATCCCAACATGTCACAAAAGTCTTTTAGTTGTTGTTTCTTTTCCGAAGTTAGTAATTTGCCTCAAAGTAAAAATTTCACATTTAAATGTTAGTCCCTTAAATCTGTTGACAGGGTTTCATAGAGAGAAACCACCGCCCATCTGAAAAGGTTTAAAGCGAGGTATTTAGACAGATACGTTTTTTCCCCTGTCATCTGCTGGGGGATTTGTCTTCTGATGAATTTCCTCTCTGACAAAATGCTTTCAACACTTTCCAAACACAGTTTGTTGTAAACAGGTGCCAAAATTATTCAAGCGAAAAACATCATGTTTTTATAATACTCCCTCAGTGGCAATGGGAGTTGAAATAATATCTTCTGTTTCATCTGAATCTCTTTTTATTTAAGTTTTTTTTGTTGTTGCTGTTGTTGATTTCTATTTTACACAGAGGTGGAAATAAACTTTGTCAGTAGGATTGTTGAGGACGTTTAATTTATAAGAAATGTATAGTTATATTATCTTATACAACGGCATGCAAATTTCTCGATTCTGATTGGCCATTTACACGTCTTTATTGGCAACAATCCACGGTCCTGGGCTCAGGACCCGCCCACAACCGAATCACATATCACTCCCCGGCTCACTCCGGGAGAAAACAAGATAGCGGACAACAAATGGATATGTTGATAGCACCATAACGACTAAATATGAAGCGATTCTGTCAAGGGGAATGTGTTAGTCCTTTAAACAATGTTGGATGATGTAATTGATGGGTCTTGAGTCAATCTAGAACAAAAGAAAAATCGCGGATTGATTGATTGATTAATTGATTGATTTAAATTTCTACTTCCTTCCCACTGACTGCAGCGTTCACTCTCACACTGTCCGACGCTGGCGTACCCACAAACACACACACACACATACACACACACACACACACACACACACACACACACACACACACACACACACACATACACACACACACACACACACACACACACTCCTGTCTGCAACAGCGGGGGAGTCAGACTGAGAGAGAAGCAGCGCTGTTTTAAGTGAGCATGGTCTATTGAATTGATTGATTGGTTGATTGCTAATTTTATTACTGTACCCCTGGTTTCCAACTGGTTAAGTTTAGGCTAAAAGAAATAAATAAAAAAATAGGGCGAAGAAAACGTTTTTTTCCTATAGGGCAAAGAAAACGTTTTAATTTGTTTTACCTACTTTATATAGAAGCATCTAAGAATGAAGTTCTATGGAAAGTAGGTCTGCATTCCCTTAACAATTGTGTGTATTGAGCCGTACTGTATTGTACCCATTCTGCATCTGGTAATAAAATGTTCAATCAATCATTCCAATAATACACAGTTGGATGTGTTAGTTGGTTGGATGCACTTCAAGCTGCTTCCACATGAGGCAACTTCTCTCAATCATTCCAATAATACACAGTTGGATGTGTTAGTTTGGTTGGATGCACTTCAAGCTGCTTCCACATGGAGGCAACTTGTCTTTTTTGTAGTTGTGGGAACTACTTTTTCTGGCGGATGTTTTTTTCAATAAATCTTCGATTAATGTGTGTTTATTGTATAGAAATAAGGTTGGATGAATCTGGCAGTTGTATAAAAGCTTTACACCACTTGTAGTCGTGATTTGTGACCAATAAACCATGCCTAGGGGGGTCTAACGACCACCCCTAGGCATGGTTTATTGGTCACAAACCACTCCTGCGCGTGATGTAATGCTTAAATACTGGCCAATCGCGTCTCGCTCTTCGCCATTATGAGATATCTCTTATCTCCTAGCACATAATGTGCTCACGAACAAACAAATGCACTCACATGCACGTGACCAGGCCACGCCCCCGCGTCCCACTATATGACGCCGGACATGGTCACACTCTACCTTCCTCTTTTTTGTTTCCAACACGGAAGTAGCAGTGCACTCCGTGAACTAGCTGTTATGAAAACGCAGGGAGAAATTACACAATGTTGGGTTTTCGCCAGAAGTTCACCAGCCCCTGGAATCTTCTCAGCACATCCTAAACAGCGCAACAGGCCTGTCCTGGGTTTTCCTCGTCTCGTGACAGCGGACTGAGGGACGTCGCGCATCGGTTAGCAGTCGAGCTAAGTCGAGCACGGGTAAGGCCTGCGTTGTCAGGCATTGATACTAGCATGAGTAATACTGCTCGTTGTCCCGTGAGACAGCCGAGTGATGTATTGGCGCGAGGGGCAGGACATTTGGGAAAACATGGTCGTCATGACTCTGTTTTGGGTGTTTTCCCAGCTATACTAGAGCGTGCGACTAATGCTAATGCTACAATGCTAGGACGCCATTCCTTTGTTCCCCGCCGAGGGCTGTCTTTATTAAAAGGTCTTCCCTCCTCTTAACCATTCATGCTGATGGTCAATCGGTGTCTAATGTTGGGGGTTTAACGGGGGCTTGTTTACCATTTACATGGGTGGATGGGCTGAGGCTCAGGGCTGGTGTGCTTTTTGTGAATCTATGAATTGTGTGGACGGGACTGGTGTTTTTCTCTGGTCTGCATCCCCTTAACAATTGTGTGTATGGGCTAGCCCATTCTGCAGTGTGTTAGTGGAGTTTTCGTTCATTTATTCATTTACCCCTTCATCGGTGCACACCACAGTGGAGGTTGCTGCATGCCTACTAGTGAGGCAGTGATTCACTAGTAGTAGACTTTGGTCTGCAGCCACCACTGGTGTTCCGTGCTTGTGAAGCAGGTGGCATCAGTCCTTTGCCTCTGACATGGTGGAACGGTGTCCTGCCCGGCCGACACCATGAGGCAGGTCGGTCCGGCAGGTGGCTGGTGGGCTGTTAAAGCCTATACCGATGCGGTATAGAATTAGCAGCGACTGGCAACATTGTTCAAATTGGCCTTAGGGCCAGCCGACGTCAAAACATCGCGCAAGGTTTTGAGATTATTCAGCTTTTGACCTAGCCGCAACTATAACCGCAGGGAGGGCTAGGATGCTGTCAACGCTTGTTCACAGACATCTTTGGTTGGAACAGTCTCCCCTTGAGGAGGAGAGAAGGTTTTTCCCTCCTCAGGGCTCCCCTCTCCGCAGAGGGACTTTGGTCTTTCCGCAGGAGCGCGGGCGGTATTTGACCTAGGCCCCACACCGCATCACACCGCGCAGCCAGAGGTGAGGGCGCGGCCTCGCCAGCGGCTGTGGCAAGGCCCCCGACCAGCGGCCATGTTTCCCCCGCCTGAGGTACCCTGGACACAAAGACAACAGGTGATCACAAGGCCGACAGCCTTGGCGGCCGAGGGATCGGCTACATTAGATGAGCACGCCCTAAAAAACCGTCTGTCTAGCTCGCTCTCCGGTCACTCCCCCCCCCAACACCAGCGGGATACGGGCTCTGATTTGTTCCTTTTGGCTGCGGGCCGTATGCCTTCAGTGAAGCACAAGCGGCCCCACGTTTCGCTTCTCATGGGGACAGGGGCTGACACCCAGTTGCTGGCTAGGCCTGGGTCTGTCCGTGAGAATGCTGTGCTGTCAAGCGGCTCCCACGCCACACGTTCTGCGTCTGTGTTTGGTGAGCCTGGTGTTGTGTCTGTCAACGATGAAGGTTGTCAGCGGGGGAACTCGAGGCCCAGGGGGTCGCAGCGTGGGTTCCCCCAACCCCGCCCTCGCCAGGCCGGGTATCATGTTAGTGCCTCCCATGGCCAGAAGAGCGGCGGTGGTCAGTCAGGCATGCGTGATTTGGGTGGTAGTAATATCACTGCAGGGCTACGGTGTGTAGGAACCCACCCTATCGGGCAGTGTGGGGACCATACGCCTTGCATGTCCAGCTGCAGAACAGATCCTCAGCAGTCCATGCCAGGGAGATGTTCAGTAGGGGAGTGTTACAACCCCAGTATGTCTAGGGGAAGGGGTGAATAACATAAAAGATGATTGTGTTGTAATTAGTGATAAATGAACCAAATGATAAATAATTCAATGCCCACAACAAGTTTAGTTTAAAGAAAGTAATATATTGTGCCTTTTTTATATACAAACAAAACAGACTAATAGACAATGACAATGGTGGATTTGATACACACAACCAAGGGGAAAAGGGGGGGGGGAAGGGAAAAGGAGCTTGAATGATGCCAAAGGAATAAACTAAGTAAAACAAAACACAACTAACTCAGTAAGGAATATCTTGTCTACCTATATACAAACACAAAGGTAAAATAAAACCTACTGCTCACTACCTACACTGACTAACCAAACGCTATGTCCAAAACCTACAATGAGTGGCATCACTCCTTACCTAGTGTGTCTAGACAATAATATCACTACGTGTAGCACCAAATGTATTGGGCCCTTACCTGCTCCAATTCCCAACCCACAGACACACACACATACACTTGTACCAAGTTGGCTAAATATATCAGAATCAAACATTTGACCAACAGCATTATAGACAAAAGGAAGGGGGGGGGAAACAGGAAGTGCTACATGGGTTTTAAAACAAGAGGCGGGCTTCCGATTGGTCAACTGGTGATTTGCTTGATGGCTGGGTTTCCAATTAGCGTCCTGATGAAGGACAGGAACCTGGATCAGAGTATAGCAGGTGGAGGGAGTGGGAGAGAGAGAGAGAGAAGGAGAGAGAGAGAAAGAGAGAGAAAGGGGGGGGGGCCACAAAAGTACAAACAACATACAACAGCCACATGCTGGAACGTAACACCCCCGTACACAAAAACAAACCCATCTCCCATTTCCTTTTGTACATACTATTTTTTTATCACACACATTTTACACTCGAGATAAGGCATCCGCTAACACGTTATTGGTACCCTTCTTATGGCGAATGTCCAGATCATAGTTTTGGACCATCAGGGACCAACGCATAAGGCGCTGGTTGTGATTGTACATACGAGTTAGGAATACCAGTGGGTTGTGGTCAGTATAAACAACCACAGGCATGGAACTAGATCCAACATAGACCTCAAAATATTGTAACGCAAACAACAAAGCAAGGGCTTCCTTCTCGATCGTGGAGTAATTCAGCTGGTGTTTGTTGAACTTTCGAGAGAAGTAACACACAGGATGATCAATCCCATGGACCTCCTGTTGCAAGACAGCACCAGCACCCATACCACTGGCATCTACATCCAACTTAAATGGTAGTGCAAAATCTGGTGCCGCAAGAACAGGAGCACTACACAAAAGAGCCTTCACACTTTCAAAAGCATTCTGGCAGTCTGGGGTCCATTTAAACTCCCTAGAGGGACTAAGCAGGTTGGTGAGAGGGATAACCACAGTGGAGAAGTTTCTACAAAAACTCCTGTAGTAACCCGCCATGCCTAGAAACCGCCGCAGCTCCCGCCTGGTGGTGGGTGCTGGGAAAGCTGTAATAGCAGAGACCTTAGCTTCCACAGGGCGCACTTGGCCCTACCCCACCTGCTTACCTAGATAAGTGACTGTGGCTTTACCAAATTCACACTTTGCCAGATTCACAGTCAAAGACGCTGCTGCTAGCTTCTCAAATACAGTACCAAGGGTTTCAACATGTTCCGACCAGCTAGAAGAATACACAACTAGGTCATCAAGATATGCATTGCAGTTTGGAACATTGGCTAGAACCAAGTTCACCAGTCTCTGAAATGTCGCCGGGGCATTTCGCAGTCCAAAAGGCATCACATTATACTGTAAAAAATTATCTGGGGTCACAAAGGCAGAAATATCTGAAGCACGAGCGGTTAATGGGACCTGCCAATAACCTTTCAGCAAATCAAGCTTGCTTACAAACAATGCTGAACCAAGATTGTCAATGCAATCTCCCATACGAGGCAATGGATACGAATCTGGGACAGTGACTGCATTCACCTTGCGAAAGTCTGTACAGAACCTGTGAGTATTATCTGGCTTCGGGGTGAGAAGATATGGAGAACTCCAGGGGCTAGAGCTTGGCTTGGCCAAGCCATGTTCCTGAAGATACTCTACCTCCTGTTTCATAATACCCCTTTTGGTAGCATTTACACGATAAGGGTGCTGTTTTATAGGTACAGCATTCCTAACATCAATATCATGTTTTAAGATGGTTGTCTGAGAAGGTACATCACCAAAAATAGATGGATGGTCTGTGGTCAATTGTACAATGTCAGCTCGCTGCTCCGACAAGTAAGGCAAATGAGATGGTAGCTCAGAAAGCATCTCTGAATTAGACAACCTAGCACATTGCTGTGGAGCATTTCGAAGCACTAAACCATCCTCATCATCATTAACACCAGAAGCAATCACCTGAACCGAAGCAACTGAGGTGGTTGCTTTTCCCTCTACCTCCTCTGGCTGAGGGTTCTCTCTAAGGTGATACAACTTCAACATGTTAATATGGCAAACACGAGTCTTGCGCTTGTGGTCAGGAGTACTTATCACATAATCAGTGTCACTGAGCTTCTCAACAACCTCATATGGACCAGAGAAACGTGCAGACAGTGCAGAACCTGGAATGGGCAACAACACTAAAACCTCATCACTTGTTTTGAACGAACGAGAAGCAGCCTTCCTATCATAATGGCCTTTCATAGTGGACTGAGATGAAGACAAGGCCTCTTTAGCAAGAGAGCAGGCCTGATGTAGGCGCTCTCTGAACTGGCTGACATAGTCCAAAACTTTAGTCTTTGGACTAGACTCGGACATAAATGTCTCTTTTAGAACCTTCAATGGGCCTCGTACAGTATGGCCAAAGACAAGTTCTGCAGGGCTAAACCCCAATGACTCTTGCACACATTCCCTAGTGGCAAACAACACAAATGGGACAGCATCATCCCAACTTTTCCCTGTCTCCAAACAATATTTACGAAGCATCGACTTGAGGGTCTGGTGCCAACGTTCAAGCGCACCTTGTGTTTCAGGATGATATGCACTAGAGACCTTGTGTGTGATAGCCAAAGACTGTAACACTTGCTTGAAGACTTTCGAGAGAAAATTCGTGCCTTGATCAGTTTGTATAACCTTTGGGAAACCAAAAGTAGAAAAGAACTTAGTCAAAGCTTTCAGAACAGCTGTGGTGGTAATAGTACGAAGAGGAATTGCTTCAGGAAACCTGGTAGCAGTGCACATTATGGTGAGCAGAAACTGGTTACCAGACTTAGTCTTTGGCAGGGGTCCAACACAGTCAACAATTACTTTCTCAAAAGGTTCACTCATGACAGGTATTGGGCAGAGAGGGGCCGGAGGAATTACCTGATTTGGTTTTCCTGTGAGCTGGCAAGTATGGCAAGTCCTACAGTACTGAGCTACATCTGTTTTCAACCCAGGCCAAAAAAAGTGTTTCAAGATTCGATTGTATGTTTTTGTGATCCCTAAGTGACCTGACCATTGGTTATCGTGGGCCAAACTCAGTACTTGCTAACAATAGGCGGTGGGTATAACGACTTGATACACAGCACCCCAGTCTAGGCCTCTAGCAGCAGGGGAGGACCATTTGCGCATCAAAATACCTTCATCTAGCAAATACGTGACCCTCTTCTCTGCAACACGTTCAGGACTGACCACTAATGCAAAACACTTAGCCAGGGTTGGATCATTTTTCTGTGCTGGAATCAGTTTTTCACGAGTCACAGATAAATGAGGACTACAGCCACTCTTGGTCTGGTCGGTATAGTTTGGGTGACCTTTGGTCTCTTCCAGTGGGCACCTAGAGACATCAGGGCTTTCTGTTAGAATGTCATCACTGACAAACAAGGGTGTTAGCACCAAGTCAGACAGGTCAACCATATCACCCATTTCTTCCCCTTTTCGTAACTGAGCACGAGTGACCACACAGGCAGGGAAAGCCTCAGGGAATGACTGACCCAGGTCTAACATAGGACACAGTTCTGGCTGATCCAATACTTCTAGTACTGGCATCACCTTTCCTCCAGCTATGTCATTACCCATTATGAAGGCAACACCTTCGATTGGCAATGCATGACGCACAGCAATGTCAAAGAACCCAGAAGCCAAAGCTGACTGGACGTGGACCTTATGCAACGGCACAGGAATGAAACCCATTTCAATTCCCTGCACTATAACACTAGAGCCACAGGACGTTTGGTCAGAAAAGGGCAGAACGTTAGCAAGCAGGAAGGACTGCTTAGCACCAGTATCCCTTAGGATATGGACAGACTTCTGATCACTCGGATTTCCAGTGAGCGAAATTAACCCATCAAAAATGAATGGCTTAAAACTAGGATCCGGTTCGGTGGGCTGACCTGAGGCAGACGGCCTAATTGTCTTAACACAGCCTACCCCTTTTGTCTGGCCTGAACTCTGACCTTGCTGTTTACGTTTAAGAATGTTGCAGTCAGCAAGGAGATGCCCAGTCTTATGGCAGTAATAACATTCACGGCCGGGTTGTGAGGGGGTAGGTGTCAGTTTCATATAGCTTGATTGTGACACAGGGCCTTTAGGAAGTGACCCTGCAAACCTATCACTACGGGATGGTGTGAAGACAGTTTTGTGAATAAGCGTTGTAACTGAGGGGTACAATTCCCTGACTGTATTACTAGATATGATACTTACTACCACTACCTTTGTACTTAATATTCGGCCACCCAGTACTCGGCATAAATATATTATGATAAACACTCTCACGTAGATGAAACGGATCCAACACAAATGTACGAAGTCGAAGTATGCGTTTATTACTACACAGCAATGGTGTGTAGAGCAAGCACTTAATCACTTAATTACATTTATGAATTGAAATAGTATGCACTTTTATGGCAAAGAGTATTCGTTGGTATATCAATAGAGAATGTCCAATCTCTGGTGGCGCAGGTGGTAAATATACGACCTGGAATAGTTAAGGAATAACAGCAATGATACTTTAATGATTATAAGACTGGATACACTAAGGGGGGTAATCCGGTCGCTTGTAAGACAACCGGAGTAGGAGGGGGGGGGGGGGGTAGAGTCTGGCTGCCTCGTCCGGCCAAGGGTATCCTGGGTGAACCCACAGTTGTGCAGTTCGGTGCGCCAGCGATCCTTGGACCACAGATGAAAGCAGTTGGACTCTCTGTGAGCCGGCTCTCTCCAGTCCACGGGGGAGAGACGTGAAGCGACCTCGTCTTGCAGAGCGTCTCCTCACCTTGCGTCCTCTCCAGGGGGGGGGGTTCCAACACACGGCAGTGTCGGGGGTCTTTATCCATGGAATAATCACTGTACACAAAGCATAATCCGTGCCTGGGAAGGCGGGCTGTCGTCGGTAGAATAATCCGGTATACAGGTCCACTCGCTCGTCGGCTCTGGGGCTCCTCGGATGCAGTCTCACATGGGGTCGACCATCCTGGATAAGCAGCCAGTTCTCTGCCCGAAACGATGGGGTGCTGACTACGGTAGTATTCTCACCGTACGAAGCACTATATATTAACAGACTATTATTAGCTTAATAGACTACGTCCAACTCGACGATATAGTGCCAAATATGACTATTCAAATATTAATATACACGATGTCTCAATACCGATGGTAGGCCGAACTTGGCCTTACTCCCACACGTGGCGTCGCGGGGAGGCTTTACGTCTGTCACTCTATTGGAGGGTAAGAAACTGGACTGAAAAGGAAGTCCTACTTTAGTAGCGCAGTATATATACGCACTATGAACAAATAGTACCGTTAGTGGTGCGGTAGCCAGATTCCTACGCGGAACTAGGACTTGTTCGTACATGTTGAGCGGTACGTTTGAACTGGGTCTGGGGGGTATGGCAGCCTGGCACCAAGGTCTCGACCAATAGTAGAATGGAGACTATTATGGGATGTTCAGTAGGCTAGAATGGATATTCAATGCATATTGTACAAGGAATATACAAGGGATATCAAGGAATATTAGAGAATATACAAATACAACCAAATATATATATACAAATAAATATATATATTCGGTTTAATCTGGCCCTTCACAACAGCCACCCCCTGATTGGTCCCAGACCTAATCAGTTAAGCAGAGACAGATTAATCGCGTTGTCTAGTTACACAAAAGGGTTTGCTGTAGGGGTCAGTCAACTTCACAAAGTCATAGGGTTATAGGGTCATGGTCATCATCGATTGTGTCTGGGAGTCGGGGCAGTTCTATGAGCCTCGCCACGGGACGGGTGTAAGTGCGACCCTGGACAAGCACTTCAGCTGCTCGGACCTTGCCGTCGGCACCGGTGATCACTTTGCTTACGCGGCCGGCCGGCCACATAGCTCTGGGCAGTGATTGATCAATAATCATGACGACTGTTCCTTCTGTCAAATTGTCTCTCTCCTTTACCCACTTCTGGCGGGTCTGTAGAGACGGTAGGTAGTGCAGTAGGAAACTGCTCCAAAACTTGTCGGCTAATACTTGGCTGTACCTCCACATTCGTCGGCCGTTCGCTTCTTCAGGCCGGTACATTGTCTGGGGTAACGCGGGATCTAGCCGCCCCATCAGGAGTGTGTTGGGGGTAACTGGGTCGATATCCGCCACATCGCTGGAGACGTAGCCGAGGGGCTTAGAGTTCAATACTCCCTCAATCTCCGTGAGGACTGTCATTAGGACTTCTTCCGCCACAGTCTGGGCCCCAAGTACTGCGTACAGGGCTGTCTTTATGGAACGCACTTCCCGTTCCCAAGTACCACCGAAGTGGGGTGCGGCACGGTGGTGTAGTGGTTAACACTGTCGCCTCACAGCAAGAAGGTCCAGGGTTCGAATCCCGCTTGGGGACCAGGTTTCCATGATGCCAGTTACCCAGGTGGGGTATCTCCCAGGCCTTTCTGTGTGGAGTTTGCATGTTCTCCCCGTGCTCGCAAGGGTTTCCCCCCCCGATAAGATAAACCCAATGGAAAAACATGCACAACAACAAGATCGCTAACGCTGTGGCGTCCTTGACGAAGACGGACAGGAGCACTTGGATTGGTCCCCTGGCGCGGCTCACGTGGCGCCTGTCTGCTCCCGGCTGCCCTTGGGGGGGAAGGACGACGGGATGGGTTAATCGCAGATACGCATTGTATGCATGGTTCGCATGTGTGCCAAATGATGACCTCGGAGCAGGTCCTAAATTATTATTATTATTATTATTATTATGTTTGGGGGGTTGAATTGGAAGTCAATCTGTGCTGGAGCGAGGTGGGTCTTAAGTTCTGGGCCCATAGCTTGGAAGCTCTCTCTCAGCTCTCTTTCGCCGCCTTTGAAGTTTGTCCCATGATCGGACAATAGTGTAGACGGTCTTCCTTTCCGTGATGTGAATCTAGTCTAATTCCTTTCTTTATGTGCAGCGGGCCAAAGCAGTCCATACCCGTTGAGTGGAATGGCTTGTCACCGATTCGGAGGCGACATGGAGGAAGGTCAGCCATCCTTGGTATGCTGGGCTGCGCGCGCCACTTGCGACAGTCTAGACATGTTCGCTGGAAGCGTCGTACCGCCTCTCTTCCTTGTAGGATCCAGTAACGACGTCTGATTTCCGCGAAGACTCTTTCTGCTCCTGCGTGATGTACATCCTCATCGTATTTCTTTATAATCAGCTCTGTGACCTTGTGTCGGCTGTTCAATACGATCGGGTATTTAATGTCATCCGGTAGATTGGGGGCTCTGCGTAGGCGACCACCCACTCTGATGAGGGTATGAGCGTCGCTCTCGGGGGCCAGATGAATTAATCTGCTGTCGGATGGGACGGGCTTTCCTCCCTGTAGACAGGCCAATTCATCGGGGAACGAGTCTCTCTGGGCTCGCTGCAGTAGAAGCAATTCTGCTTCCTCGTAGTTAGCTGCTGACATTTCAGCGGGGGACTTACACTCCGGGTGGTGCCGCAGGAATGTCCTTTGTTGTGCACTCTCTATGGTAGTGCAATCATCTATGTTGGGGTCTGCGGAGATAACAGTGCTCAATCCACAGAACACAGGCTTCTTATTCTCAGCCTCCTCCTGACTGGCTTCCCTCGGGATAGGCGTGGGCCACTCTCCTTCCGGGAGCTTTAGGAATGCTGGGCCGTCACTGTAGACATTGCGACGGGTGAGGTCATCTAGGGGCATTCCCCGGGTGATGACGTCAGCTGGGTTCTGTTTTGTATCAACGTAGCGCCACTCTGTTTCTCCGGTTAACTCTTCGGTTAAGTCTTGAATCTCGGTGACTCTGACTCCCACGAAGACTTTGTACTTGCATGAGTCCGATTTGATCCAGGCGAGTACTGTCGTGGAATCTGACCACAGGATTGTTCTAGACACCGGTATGGTGAGCTCACGTTGGATGAGCGTGGCTAGGTGCGCTCCGGCTAGGGCTGCGCAGAGCTCTAGACGTGGGATAGATTGTTGCTTGCGTGGGGCTATTCTCGAGCGGGCGAGGACAAATGCTGTGTAGATCTCTCCCCCCTCTTCTTGGGCCCGCAAGTAGGCTACTGATCCGTATGCGACCTCTGAGGCGTCACTGAAGACGTGTAAGTCCATTTTACATGTCTCTGGCCTCACCGTGGGTGGGAAGTAGCTTCGGCGCATATTAACGCCTGGGAGTGAGTGGAGCTCCATCTCCCACTCTCTCCAGGTGGATGCAAGGTGTGCGGGAATGGGGTCGTCCCAGCCCTGGTCCTTGTCCCACAATGCTCGTACAATCATTTTTGCCCTGGTGGTGTACGGTAGAATACATCCTAGCGGGTCATATTGTCGGGCGAGTGTTGTGTACACACTCCGTCTGGTGGTCGGCGCCGCCGCCGGCCTTCCCTGCTCCGTAGTCAGGGGCTTGTGTCTGTAGTGAAGCGAATCTGTTTTGAATCGCCACACCAATCCCAGGGTCATCTCCTGGGCTTCTCCCGGGATTGTAGCCATCCAGGTCTCGCTGCTGGCTGCCTTGTCCTCGGAGGAGAGGCTGCGCAGTACTTGCGGATCGCTGCTGGCCCACTGCCTGAGATCAAAGCCGCCTTTGATCAATGAGGCGCGGAGTTTAATCAGGAGAGCCTCGGCTTCTTCCTGGGTTGAAAGGCTTTGTAGACAGTTGTCTACGTAGAAGCTGTTCTTTACGCTGTGTCGGACCTCTTCGTCCGCTGCTGGGTCCTCTGCTACATGTTTCTGTAGTGCAAATGTAGCACAGCAGGGGCTGCACGTCGTTCCGAAGGGGAGGACTTCCCATTGGTAGATGGCTGGGTGCTCATCTCCTGGCTTCTCTCTCCATAGGAACCGTAACAGGGGCTTGTCCTCCTCTACTAATCTCACCTGCAGGAACATTCCTTTAATGTCCCCGCTGATGGCCACCTTTTCCTGGCGGAAGCGGAGTAGAACGCCGAGTAGGTAGGGGCCGAGTGTGGGACCGGGCAGTAACTCTTTATTCAGATTTTGGGATCCGATCTGGTAGCTGCAGTTAAATACTATGCGGTCTTTACCGTTGTGATGGACCTTGTGGTGAGGCACGTACCACGATTCAGTGGTCTGGTCAGCCTCTTTAATGTCCATCTTTGTGACGTGTCCCGCTGTGATGAGCTTCTCAATCTCAGCGCGGTATACACTCTCTTGGGCGGGGTTCTTGGCTAAGCGCCGCTCCGTGTTCAGCAGGTACCGTTCTGTGGCGTCTGTCTTGGCGTGGAAAGTAGGCATTCCTTCTCGCCGCAGGAGTGGCGTGGCGTATCTCAACACGCCGTTGACCGGGACTCTCTTGGTCCCTGTCTCGAGGAGGTGAATGGCGTAAATGTCATCTTTAGAGCGAATGTCTTTCTTTCCGTTCTTAAAGGGCATTTGTTCCAAGGTCCATAACCGCTCTACGTGTTGCAGGAGTGCGGTTTCTCCCTCTGTGACTCGGGAGTGGAGACATCTAGTGGCTGTACTTCGGTTGAGAGATTTGGCGAGCGGGCCTTGGAGAGTCCATCCCAAACGGGTCTCGACTGCTGCAGGACAGCCTCGGGGTCCGGTATGAACCCGGTCTATCGGGACAATGAGGTCTGCATGGTCGGAGCCTATCAACAGGGTCGGCATAGCATTGTCTATGAGCGGGATCGGTAACTTGCGCAGATGTGCATATTTCTCCATCAGCTTGGCGACGGGGTATGTGTACCGCGACAGTCCTATTTCTTGGCTGGTGAAAGCGTCTGTAATCTGGTACCGTCGCTCAGGCTGGCCGCTTGCTGCGATAGAGAATGAGACATTCTCGCCCTTTATCGTCTTCAAATCTCGTCTTATTGTCCGAATTGTCATTTGGGTTTCGCTTCCCCGCAGCCCTAGCTGGGCCGCAGCGGAGGCGAGCAGAAGGGTCTTCTCTGACCCGTCATCGAGGACGGCGTAAGTGTCCAGGACTTTATTCTGGTAGCTTAGTGTCACACGCACTACTTTTAGGAGTACTCGGGCTCCACTGCTGCTGGCGGGATCGATGTACATGACGCTCGCTTTGCTGCTGGATGGTGCGGGTGAAGGGCGCCGTCTGTTACTGTCGTGAAGTATGTCCAGATGGGCTCCATCGCACTTGGTGCACCTTCTCTTTAAGCGGCATTCGGCTGCCATGTGTGAGCGCGCACAGCGAAAACAGCGCTTGTTGGACTTTATCCATTGACTTGCTTCCTCCGCGTTCAGCTTGGGGAAGGAGTCACATTGCGCTAGCCAGTGTTCTTTCTCACAGTAGGGGCACACTATCTTCCACTTCTCCGTTCTGGAGGGGGTACTGTGGCTCCTGCTGCTCGGTACTGACTCCGATTGGTGCATCACAGTCACCGATCTTCTTCCATCATTTAGTCGTCTGGTTCCTTCTCTGGAGCCAGGGGTGCTCCGTCCGAATGTATCTAGCCGTAGGCTGCTGACTTCTCTCGCCAGGAAGTCTGCTAGATCGAGGAGGTTCGGTTCGGGGCCATTCGGGTCTCGGTGGTCTCTCTGCCGCCTAAAACGCTCCTGTCGAGCGGGCGGCAGCTTCTCCAAGATCCTTTCCACATTTGAGTTGGCGTAAAGTTCATGCCTCCCCTTCTCTCTCTGCGCTCCCAACATCCCTACCAGGGACTGCACTCTGATGGACAGGTCGTCCAGTGCTCGATTGTCTATTGCTGGGGGTAAGCGGTCGATGTGTCGGATCTCCTGGATCACGTAATCCCATATGCGCCCATACCTCTGGTCCAATGCTACCAGCGCTGCTGTGTATGGGGTGGTGGAAGTCGCGTAGGCGAGCGCTATATTATGTGCGCGGGGTACCTTTAAGTGCTTCAGTAGGATGGCGTATTTATGGCGTTCATCCAATACATCCACCAACATGGTCTCCAGACACATGCGGAGTTCTGTATAGTGGGCCCGGTTCTCTTGGGTGAAGTCGGGTACCATAGGCGTGCCAATGTATGACGCTGACTGTGGATACATCGGCGAGCGTTGGGGGAGAGGCCTCCTGGGCGAGTCTCCTCCCGCTCCTTGGTATGGGCTGGTACCGGCAGTGTACCATGGCCCGCTTGTCCAGGTGCTGTTCCTCGGTGCGGGTCGTGCGTCGTGCTCACCCGTGTATAGAGTCGGGGGTCTGTAGCGCAGCTCCGCGGGAGTATAGCCTGGGCTGTACCGGACCTCCTGGTCCGGTAGAGTACTGTGCTGTCGTCGGGCGTGGTTCTCCTCCTCTTCCTCTTCGTCTTCAGTTAGGTCATCCAGTGCTTGTAGTCTCTGGTTTAGCCTCTCCACAGGATATGCTGCTCCTTCCCGGTTGCTAGGTCTCGCTTGGACCGGTGGGGGGAGGTGGTCTGTGGGGGGTATAGACCTCGTCTGTTGGTCAAGTTCAGGGTTGTTTACTCGGCTAGGGGATGCCGCCCTGGAGGTGTGTCTAGACGAGTTCCTGGAGCCTCTGGCGGAGGGAGAGGGTGTTGTCCGTCTGATCAGCTGTTCTATTAGTTGCGCTTGCTGTCTGTCGCGCTCTGCGTCCCGTAGAGCACCAGCAGCTGCTCGCTGGCTGTCTGCTCGGTCTCGGGCCACATTCTCTTCCCTCTGAATGCGTCTTATTTCTAGACGTATATGCTCTTCTTCGCTCCGCTGCTGGATCTGCAGTCGGTCGCGTTCAGCAGCGGCGTTCAGGCTGATGAGGAAGGCCTGCTGTAGGGTCCTCTCTGCCTCGCTGGGAGAAGGCGGTTGTATAGGGGAGCCTTCCCTCGGGGTACTCCTTGCGGAGCCTTGGAGCTCTATCTCCACGGTGCTCTCCCCGTCTTCTTCCGTGCCGAGTTCTCTCTCGGTAGCGTTGTATTCCTCCCGGGACTCATCAGGGACTACTTCTTCAGTACTGGCGGGGTGTGAAGTCATGTCTGGTTCCCACTGGTCCCCACCGTGAACTTGGTCAGTTACATTAGAACCCGTAGGGGCCTCTATGGTCGGGGTAGTCTGGGCGTTGGGGTTAGACATACTTTTACTTTCTAGTTTTACCGCGTTTACTGTTAGTAGAAGACTAGGTTGTTGACTGACAGCGTAAGCCTCTAAGTACTGAGGGAGCCGTCGTTCGCGCTGCGGGCGTTGGTTAGGAGGATCGTTTCGTGGAGTGTTCATCATAGGCCATTTCAATATTAATAACACTATATTAATATTACACTAATTACCATCCGGCTCGAAGGACCAATTGTAACTGAGGGGTACAATTCCCTGACTGTATTACTAGATATGATACTTACTACCACTACCTTTGTACTTAATATTCGGCCACCCAGTACTCGGCATAAATATATTATGATAAACACTCTCACGTAGATGAAACGGATCCAACACAAATGTACGAAGTCGAAGTATGCGTTTATTACTACACAGCAATGGTGTGTAGAGCAAGCACTTAATCACTTAATTACATTTATGAATTGAAATAGTATGCACTTTTATGGCAAAGAGTATTCGTTGGTATATCAATAGAGAATGTCCAATCTCTGGTGGCGCAGGCGGTAAATATACGACCTGGAATAGTTAAGGAATAACAGCAATGATACTTTAATGATTATAAGACTGGATACACTAAGGGGGGTAATCCGGTCGCTTGTAAGACAACCGGAGTAGGAGGGGGGGGGGGGGTAGAGTCTGGCTGCCTCGTCCGGCCAAGGGTATCCTGGGTGAACCCACAGTTGTGCAGTTCGGTGCGCCAGCGATCCTTGGACCACAGATGAAAGCAGTTGGACTCTCTGTGAGCCGGCTCTCTCCGGTCCACGGGGGAGAGACGTGAAGCGACCTCGTCTTGCAGAGCGTCTCCTCACCTTGCGTCCTCTCCAGGGGGGGGGGGTTCCAACACACGGTAGTGTCGGGGGTCTTTATCCATGGAATAATCACTGTACACAAAGCATAATCCGTGCCTGGGAAGGCGGGCTGTCGTCGGTAGAATAATCCGGTATACAGGTCCACTCGCTCGTCGGCTCTGGGGCTCCTCGGATGTAGTCTCACATGGGGTCGACCATCCTGGATAAGCAGCCAGTTCTCTGCCCGAAACGATGGGGTGCTGACTACGGTAGTATTCTCACCGTACGAAGCACTATATATTAACAGACTATTATTAGCTTAATAGACTACGTCCAACTCGACGATATAGTGCCAAATATGACTATTCAAATATTAATATACACGATGTCTCAATACCGATGGTAGGCCGAACTTGGCCTTACTCCCACACGTGGCGTCGCGGGGAGGCTTTACGTCTGTCACTCTATTGGAGGGTAAGAAACTGGACTGAAAAGGAAGTCCTACTTTAGTAGCGCAGTATATATACGCACTATGAACAAATAGTACCGTTAGTGGTGCGGTAGCCAGATTCCTACGCGGAACTAGGACTTGTTCGTACATGTTGAGCGGTACGTTTGAACTGGGTCTGGGGGGTATGGCAGCCTGGCACCAAGGTCTCGACCAATAGTAGAATGGAGACTATTATGGGATGTTCAGTAGGCTAGAATGGATATTCAATGCATATTGTACAAGGAATATACAAGGGATATCAAGGAATATTAGAGAATATACAAATACAACCAAATATATATATACAAATAAATATATATATTCGGTTTAATCTGGCCCTTCACAACAAGCGTGAACTCATCCGCAAACACTGCAGCCTGTGACGAAGAAGTTACCTTCTGCTCATTTAAGTAGACCACAATGCGTTCAGACACACAATTCTTAAATTCCTCCAACAGCATCAGTTCTCTAAGAGAGTTGTAGTCAGTAGACTTGTTAGCACTACACCACTTGTCAAAAAGAGTTCCCTTCTCTCTGCCGAACTCAACAAATGTCTGACTTGAGGACTTCTTGTGATTCCTGAATCGTTGCCTATAGGCCTCTGGCACCAACTCATATGCACGGAGAACAACAGACTTCACAATGTCATATTGCAATGAATCATCAATGGACAGAGAAGAAATCACCTCCTGAGCTTTTCCACTCAGTTTACACTGTAACAATAGAGGCCATGCCTCCTTCGGCCACTGAAGGGATGTAGCAATACGCTCAAATGCACTGAAGTAGGCATCTACTTCGGTCTCCCGAAAAGGTGGAACCAGAGATATATTTTTACTTATGTCAAATGACCTAGACAGAATTGAAGATGGTGCCATCGGAGACCGGAAACCATCTCTTGCATTTTCCAACTCCAGCTGTCGTATTTTAACAGCCGTTTCAGCCTCGATTTCCAGCTTGCGTACTGCTAGCCTGAAATCAATTTGTCGTGCCTCAGCCTTCTCTTGAGCTTCCATGTGAAGCCGAGTCAAGCGAATTTTCATTCGTGCATCAACCACTGAACTGGTTGAGCTAGGAGAGAGCGGGTCAAAGCGAGGTAAGGTAGCAGGTGGTTTCACCTCTGCCTTCGCACCCAAGCCAACCGGTGACTTTTGTTGGTCCTCCTGAAACAAATGTGAACTAACTTCTGTAGTCCCCTCTTCCTCCAAGGCACTAGAACCAGGCTGCTCTGGCAACACAAGTATCTCCATCTCCACCAATTTGTCCAACACCATAGACCTAATCTCTTTTTTAAGCAGAGACCTTGATATCTGGAGACCATAGTGCTTGCCTATCAGTAACAAATCATCCTTTCGGCACTTAACAAAAATTTCAACAGAGGGATTCTGAACAAACTGATCTATGGTAAACTGTGCCATGTCAGCAGTGGACAGCAACAGTACACCAATCACAAAATACCAATAACAGTAGGAAAGAATTAATTATGTGGATCATCACCACAAACAATCATCAAAACCAGGAACCCTTTACAGGAGATCCCGGACAGAGCCCCCATTTTATGTTACAACCCCAGTATGTCTAGGGCAGGGGTCAGGAACCTTTTTGACTGGGAGAGCCATAAAAGCCAAATATTTCTAAATATATTTCATTGAGAGCCATATAGTATTTTTAACGTATAATAAATTAAATATGTCTTACTTTTAATGCGACTTCTGGTGCTGCATGGTTTTGCTGATGGCCTTGTAATCTGGTTCATACGTGGTGAGGTTGAGCTTCATGCAGGCGTTGAGGCTTCCATCAGTTAAACGTGAGCGTAGGTTGGTCTTAATGTTCCTCATATGCGAGAATGACTGCCCACATGCATATGTAGAGCCAAACATGGTCAATACGGCAATACTCACGCTGCATTGTGTGGTATGTCACAGGAAGCTCGTTCCAAGTTTTAAGAATCAGCTGGTCTTGGGCGGCTACGTGGCGTAGTGGGCAAGGCGCTCGCCACGAATGACGGAGACGCTGGGCTTGCCTGTTCGAGCCCAGCGCTCCACATTGCTTTCAGTTTAGCTGGCCGTCCATACTAATACACATTGGCTGTATTAGGGGGTGGGAAACTGATGGGTGGGGATCGGGCGTTGTGGACAGCGACTCCTACAGGTCGGTTGGTGCGCCTGCGCAGTAGAATCAGGAAGTGTCGGGGGCAGCGTGAGCCTCCCACGCGTTACTCCTCGCCACTGAGAGATCGAGCTGCGCAGGTGAAAAGATGCGATTGCTGTTACCTCAAGTACCGGAGGGGACTTGTGCTATGTATGACTTAGTCCACATTGCAGCCGGCTTGTGGGAGGCAAGAAACAGCGTTCGTGACAGGGGAGGGTTGAATTGGATGATACGAAATTGGGATGGGAGAAAATATAGAAAATGGGAGAAAAAGTGGATAAAAAAAATAAAAAATCAGCTGGTCTTCAAGTTGAAGATTTTTTATTTCTGTCCACTTGTGTTCCCTCGCCAGCTCTGCTCGCTATATCTTCAGCTACAGATACTATTAGCTGTATCTTCAAAACTAATTTCTGTTTACTTTAAAATGACACAGTATTATTAAGAAATATCACAAGTATTAAAAAATAAAAATAAAAAAAATAAAAAAAATCATTTTTTTTTTTTTTTTTTTTTTTTTACTCAAAGATTTCTGGGAGCCATATGCTGTCACCAGAAGAGCCATATATGGCTCGCGAGCCATAGGTTCCCGACCCCTGGTCTAGGGGAAGGGGTGAATAACATAAAAGATGATTGTGTTGTAATTAGTGATAAATGAACCAAATGATAAATAATTCAATGCCCACAACAAGTTTAGTTTAAAGAAAGTAATATATTGTGCCTTTTTTATATACAAACAAAACAGACTAATAGACAATGACAATGGTGGATTTGATACACACAACCAAGGGGAAAGGGGGGGGGGAGAAGGGAAAAGGAGCTTGAATGATGCCAAAGGAATAAACTAAGTAAAACAAAACACAACTAACTCAGTAAGGAATATCTTATCTATATACAAACACAAAGGTCAAATAAAACCTACTGCTCACTACCTACACTGACTAACCAAACGTTATGTCCAAAACCTACAATGAGTGGCATCACTCCTTACCTAGTGTGTCTAGACAATAATATCACTACGTGTAGCACCAATTGTATTGGGCCCTTACCTGCTCCAATTCCCAACCCACAGACACACACACATACACTCGTACCAAGTTGGCTAAATATATCAGAATCAAACATTTGACCAACAGCATATAGACAAAAGGAAGGGGGGGGGGGAACAGGAAGTGCTACATGGGTTTTAAAACAAGAGGAGGGCTTCCGATTGGTCAATTGGTGATTTGCTTGATGGCTGGGATGACTGGCTGGTTTCCAATTAGCGTCCTGATGAAGGACAGGAACCTGGATCAGAGTATAGCAGGTGGAGGGAGTGGGAGAGAGAGAGAGAGAAGGAGAGAGAGAGAAAGAGAGAGAAAGGGGGGGGGGGCACAAAAGTACAAACAACATACAACAGCCACATGCTGGAACGTAACAGGGAGCTTATGTCACCCAGGGTGATGTCAGCTTCCCCTGCCCTTTCTGTCTGGGTCCCCCCTTGGGTGCGATTGCCTCGTTGGTAGTGTCAGGGTGCGATATCCCGGCTCCGCGAGATGCCCTGCTCACGCGGTTGGCGAGTCCAGGGTTGGTGACGCACAGCGGGTGGGACCGGGCAGCCTATCTACGGTTCCTGGCGGACCAGCGCCAAGTCGTGGCGGGTGCGCTTTGGGATTATCATCACATATGGCTACAGCAGTGCCATTTGTCAAGGTGGATGGAGAGGACGCTGAGGCGAGGACTTGTGTTGCAGTCTGCACAACCCCACCCTCCGTTTTCAGGTTTGGTACAGACCCTATTGTCAGTGACAGCTCTGGCCGACGAGATCCAATATCTGTTGGCGAAGCAAGCCATCATCGTGGTCCCAAAGGAGGACGCGATGTGTGGCGTTTCCTCCCGGTATTCTCTGGTGCCCAAGAAATCCGGGGGGGGGGGGGGGGTGTCAGACCCATACTGGACCTGTCCCATGGAAGGTTCAGAATGTTGACCGTCTCCCACCTGTTAGACGCTGTCAGGTGGGGGACTGGTTCACCTCCATAGACCTGTAGGATGCATATTCGCATCCCGATCTTCCATCCTAGGGCTTACCTACGCTTCCTTTGCAGGGCTTAGCGTACGGGTACCAGAGCCTGCCGTTCGGCTACTCTCTGGCTCCCCGCATCTTCACCAAGTGCGTGGAGACCGCGCTGGGGCCTCTGCGTCGTCGGGGGTTACGAATTTTATTCTACCCTGGACGACGTTCTGGTCCTTGGCCGGTCAGGGTAGATTGCCAGGTCTCATACCAGGCAGGTGGTGCCTCACTAGCCTGGGTTTTGCTGTAGACTGGAAGTAGAGTACTCCTATTCCCAGTCAACGGGTGGAGTACTTGGGCTTTTTCTAAGCTCAAGGTCTATATGGGCATCTCAGAGCGGCGGCGAGTGGATGGTTCTCGGCACGCTCGGGAGGTTCCGTCCTAGGACGGTTACGGCGCTGTCCGTGATGCGCCTGCTGCTGTGGTCCCTCTTGGCCTCCTCTTCATGAGGAGGATACAGAGGTGGTTTTTTCCAGTATGGAAATGGACCCGGTGAGAGACATGTGGAAGCGGCTGAAGGTTCCCATGTCAGTACTGGGGGACCTCGTCCTCTGGGGAGGGCCTGGTGCCCTCACCAGCGGGGTCCCCTTGGGCAGCAGGCTGTCACACGTCACGGTCTTCACCAACGCCTCCCTCATGGGATGGGGGGGGGGCGTGTCGGGCCAACGCAGTAGGGGGCAGCTGGCAAGACCATGCTGCCCGGTCTGCGCTACATTCAATGTGTTGGAATTCAAGGCAGTCCTTCTGGTCCTTAAACGGCTCGGCCACCTTGTGGTGGGAAAGCATGTTTTGGTCAGGATGGACAACATGACGTCAGCGTCGTATATTGTCAGACAGGGAGGAGTGCGCTCCCCCCGTCTGCACCCGTGGCAGTCGGGCTCTGGCTATGGGCGTTCTCCATCTGCGCTGACTGAGGGCTCTCCACATCCCCGGCAGGAAGAATGTGGGTGCAGGTGTGATGTTGCGGGCGGTCCTGGGGGGGGGGGACTACGTCCAGACATAGTCGGGCAGGTCTGGGACCGATTCCGTGGCCGTCCGGGATTCTGTACGCATTCCCCCCCCCTTACACCTGATAGCTCAGCTGTTGGGGCGGGTACGTTGGGAGTGCGGGACTTGGTCCTGGTTGCGCCGGGCCGGGGCTCAGCTGTGTGGACCCCGGCCCTGATTCAGCTCTTGGTGGCCCCGCCGTGGCATGTTCTGTGGTCACCGCGGGCCCTCTCTCAGGCACGCGGAACTCTGTTCTGCCTCCTGGTCTGGGGCAGCCTCTAGGCTTGCCTACTGACAGTGTGAATCTGGTGGGGATGCGTCTTGACTGTTCTGTGGTTAACGCTATCCGGTACGCGCACACTCCGTCCTCTACCGCAGCTTACGCTGGGGAGTGGCGTATGGTCGAGTGTGGGGGCAGAACATTGTTCAGCCACCCTCTCGTGGAACATTCCTGCTTGGCTCTCGGCGTCTCAAGCCTGTGGAACGTTCTCTGTCTCCGATTGGGACCTCCAACTGGTCCTGGGCCGGTTGTCGGAGGCCCCATTTGAGCCTCTAGAGCAGGCGCCATTGGATCAGCTGTCTTGAAGACCGCGTTCTTTTTGGCCATCGCCTCTGCTAAGCGCGTGGGTGAGCTGTGTGCTCTCTCGGTGCGGCCTGAGTGCCTGTCTATTCGGCCGATAGCGGTGCGACACTGAGGCCTAATCCAGTCTTCGTGCCAAAGAATATCCGGAGCTCTATTCGCTCCTGGAATATTGTGGTTCAGACGTTCGTCCGCCTCCTCACGCTAGTGAGTTGGAGGCGGGCCTTCATCTGTCGTGTCCTGTCCGTGCACTGGGGGTTTACCTCAGGACTCAGGCTCTCAGGGCTTCCGTTCAACTGTTAGTTTGTTACGGTGGCCCTTGCGCGGGTGAGGCGCTGTCCAAGCAACACCTGTCACATTGGTTGTGCGGGGGCGTTGCCTTTTGCTGCACGTTGGCTGGACAGGTCCCCCCTTGGGCTGCTGCCCTGTTAGGGGGGGCCTCGGTGGAGGACATCTGTGCTGCGGCCTTCTGGTCCTTCCCGGGTCCCTTTGTTAGGTTTTACCTCATGGACATGACTTGGGGTTCTGTCTCCCAGGCAGTTCTGAGGTCTGGGACCTCTCCTGCGTCCCACCATTTGGTGGGCTAGCAGGGGTGTGTGGGTGTGTGCCACGGGGTGCTGTGTCACACGTGGTCCCGCCTGTGCTGTGCGTTTTTCAGGGGTGTCTGGTTCCCCCTTTTGTCGCACTTTGGTGGAGTTGACTGCCTCCCCCCCTTCGTTAGGACGGGCGGGTGGACGGGACTCCCCTCCTCCCTGGTTGGGGCTTACAGGCCCTCAGGGGGTGTCAGGATGGAGTGAGTTCCAATTGTTGTAGGCAATCACAGAGACGGAGAAGGTATATTCTTGAACAGGTTCGACTTTAATAGTAAAGAACACAAAGAGTAATACTAGGATACTATGCCAAAGGCAAAGGAACGAGAGAATAGATAATGGAGCTTAGTGGTGGTCGAGAACTGGAACCGGCCGCGTTATCTCCGAACGACTATAGTGAAGACCTGACGAATGACAAGCAGAGGAAAGGAATGTTAAATAGCCACCAAATACCAACATTCCACACACACCCCTGTGACAGCCAATCAGAAGCCAACCCCTAAGTGACTGCACTAAATGACAGGGAAAAACAAGTGACAGCAGTCAGTTGACAGATGACAGAGAAGGTGGGTGGTTCCCGACCGTAGTCAGGAACCAGAATCGTAACAAGGGAGTACACTTGTCGGGCCAGTATGATAATATAACGAAAGGTTATCCTATAACCTAGTTATATGAATACTGGCTCGCTCTTAGCGCCCTGAGGTCCCTTGGTTGGGTTTTCAGTGTTGGAAATCTTTCTGAGGAAGGTAGAGTGTGACCATGTCCGGCGTCATATAGTGGGACGCGGGGGCGTGGCCTGGTCACGTGCATGTGAGTGCATTTGTTTGTTCGTGAGCACATTATGTGCTAGGAGATAAGAGATATCTCATAATGGCGAAAAGTGAGACGCTCAGCCAGTAGTCATATAACTAGGTTATAGGATAACCTTTCGTTCTGCCTTCAGAAAGGTTTTATAAGAAACATATAGTTTCTGCCTTCAGAAAGTTTTATAAGAAACATAGTTTCTGCCTTCAGAAAGCTTTATAAGAAACATTTCCATATGGGGATTACAGTCCAGGCATGATTTGTCAAACTCTTTAATTCTGCTTATTTCCTTTAAAGTTCAACGTAGATTGAATCCTCAATCAATAGATATTGAGAGATGAAGGGAGATTAGTCAAATGCCGAATGTTTGATCAGTGGGCGGTCTCTGCTCTTCACGCATTAATCTGGCCTGGCCCAGAGGACCTTGATTTATTTTTCTTGTTAATTTCTTTCTCTCCTCACATCTCTCCACCCATTTATCTCCGCTCTATTGCATCACATCTCCTCTCCTCTCTTACACTCTCCTCTCCCCTCTCTTCTTCTCTTCCCTTCTCATCCTCTGCTTTCCTCTCCCTAAATGTCCTCTCCTCATTTCTCATCTCCTTTCCTTTCCTCCTCTCCTTTTTCCCTTTCCTCTCTTCTCCTCTCCCCCCTCTCCACTACACCCCACTCTCCACTGCTCTCTTCCCTTATCCTCTCCTTTGCTCTCATCTCCCTAAATTCCCTCTCCTCTCAACTCCTTCCCTTTCTTCCTCTCCTTTTTCCCTTTCCCCTCCTCTCATCTCCCCCTCTCCACTCTACTCCTGTCCTCTCTCGTCATCTCCTCTCCTCTCCTCTACTCTATCGTCCTCTCCTCTCCTCTCCTCTCCTCTCCTCTCCTCTCCTCTCCTCTCCTCTCCTCTCCTCTCCTATCCTCTCCTCTCCTCTCCTCTCCTCTCCTCTCCTCTCCTCTCCTCTCTCCTCCCCTCCCCCTCGCTAACTCGTCCTCTCCTTTGACAGACAGGAAACTAATAGGTGAGAGGGACCTCTGTGCTTTGTGGTATGAACAGCTCAATCTGTGCTGAGTCTAAAAGCCTTTTGATGTTGGCTTTTCAAAGGCACTCAGCAGAGCTCCCAGTGAGAGGCAACCTGCAGATCTAAGCTGACAGTTTAAAAGGCACTCTCTTTATGGAGGTAGGGTAGCAGTTGTACTGGTGTTTACTGTGATCGCTTTCTTCTTCTGTGGTCGGCCATTATTATTCATATTGCTGAAAGAACCTAGTGCAGTAATGGTTAGACCGTATTTGAGTGGGAAGTGTATAATTTGTCTGCACTGGTATGAGGAAATTGTCGTTGCTGGCTAAATCTGATCCGACCCTACTTGAGTTTTGAACAATTTAACGTGATAAACAAAAAAATATAAAGTTCATATCTGCATTTCAAAATTATAATGTTAATAACCTCTTAACAGGCGCCCCCAAAAGTGGTCATTTTAGTTTTCGTTTTTGAGGACTGCATACTTCTTTTTGCAAACCAAAATACTATACTTTATACTTATAGCACATGCATGAGCCTGGTCTCTTTTGAAAGATGACATTCTGAAGTTTCTGATACAATAAAGAAATGTGGGCTGCTGCATGCTAAGAGGTTTTAATAAACTGTTGTAAATTACTGAGTACAATAGGTCACAGTCAACCAGCACCTGCTAGTGGATCAGACCCTTTAGCTCAACTGTTTAGTGTGGCTTCCAGTGGCCTGTCGAATGTTGGCTACAATCACTTCATGACATGTACAGCCATTTCCACTATTGTTTCAGTTTGTCAACTTTGATATGGTTGACGTTCACAAGCTAATGGTTCGCTTGTTAGCTAACGCTAGCTTCTCCATCAAGATGGTCCATTTGTATTTCTAAATACAGTGGACATGTATTGATTATACGGGCTTGACGTTAACTTTTTGGCTCACTAGCCACTGTGGCTAGTGGTTTTCCAAAGTCACTAGCCACTCAGCATTTTCACTAGCCAAAAATCCCAGCACTCGTGCCCCCACCCAAAACGTAATAAATATAGGTCAGATTCAGATTCAGATTCAGATTCCTTTATTGAGCCATTTGTGTAAAAACACATTGGTAATTGTTGCAGCAATACAGTGTATGCATTTTCTTTTCTTTTTTCACACTAAACAACACCAACACAGACACATGACAAGAAACGAAACAGTGCAGTGGAGGATTAATCAATAAAATATATATATATATATATATAAAGTGAAGAGTGCAGAGTTCCAGTACGGACTAGTGCAGTCAGTGTCATTGTGCCAGTGTCACTTGGGGGCAGAGGGGGGGGGGGGGGGGGGACCTGAGGCATTGATCAGCCTGGCGGCTGAGGGGAAGAAGCTCAGTCTGTGACGAGCTTTCACAGCCTTTGGGATCCTCAGCCTTCTCCCAGAGGGGAGCAGGGTGAAGAGGCTGTGACCGGGGTGGGATGGGTCGGCCATGATCTTCCTCGCCCTCTTCAGCGCCCTGGAGTCGTGCAGGGACCTGAGGGAGGGCAGGGGACAGCCAATCACCCTCTCCGCGGAGCGAATCACCCGCTGCAGCTTGGCGAGATCTTTTGATGATGATCAGGAGATGATGGAGTGGGTAAGGATGGACTCAATGATGGCCGTGTAGAATTGGGCCATCATGGTCCTCGGCAGTTTATATTTGTTTAACTGCCGGAGGAAGAACATCCTCCCCTGGGCCTTCTTGAGCAGGCCCGTGATGTTGAGCTCCCACTTCAAATCCCGGGAGATGGCCATGCCACCTGAGTGCCTCCCAGTATGATGGGAGGGGGCAGGGCTGCTTTCTTCCTGAAGTCCACTACCATCTCCACTGTCTTTTGAGCATTGAGCTCCAGGTTGTTGCAGCTGCACCAGCTCTGCAGCCTCTCGATCGCCCTCCTATAGGCCGACTCGTCCCCCCTGGAGATGAGACCCACCAGGGTGGTGTCGTCAGCGAATTTCAGGAGTTTGACCGAGGGGTGTAGAGAGGCACAGCTGTTGGTGTACAGGGAGAACAGTAGTGGGGACAGGACGCAGCCCTGCGGGGAACCGGTGCTGGTGGACCTAGAGCTGGAAATGCTCTTCCCCAGCCTGGACAGGAAGTCCGTAATCCACCTGCGAGTGGAGGCCGGCACCTGCAGCAGGGATAGCTGGTGCTCCAGGATGAGTGGAAGGATGGTGTTAAAGGCCGATCTGAAGTCCACATACAATATCCTGACATAGGTCATTGGACAATGTAACTGCAAGCATTTGTTTGGACATATGATTTTATTTGAACAAATGATCAAATGTCCTACAAGCTTTCAATAGTTTGTTTAAGTTTATTCCTTTCAGCCTCAGCAATGTAGAACATAAATTCCTTGGCTCTGTTTATGTTTCGGTATGTATTGCCAACATGCAAGCCTTTCTGCTCATCTACCCTGAAGAAAAAACTGTATGACTTAGCTATGTATTTTTCATATAACGTTAACACTGAGTGCGTTTACATGCACACTATACGCCGATCATAACACAACAATAGAGTGAGAGAGAGAGAGAGAGAGAGAGAGAGAGAGAGAGAGAGAGAGAGAGAGAGAGAGAGAGAGAGAGAGAGAGAGAGAGAGAGAGAGAGAGAGAGAGAGAGAGAGAGAGAGAGACAGAGAGACAGAGAGAGAGAGAGAGAGAGAGAGAGAGAGAGAGAGGGCAGCTGTCCATGGTGCTGAATTTGCTTCTTAATGTTAAATGAATGTGGCTAGCTAACAAAACACAGTAATATTAGTTTAATAATACACGTTACATAATACATGTTAGTTTAGTTTGTCTAATACTCACTCGCACATCCACAAATAGTCGGTGAAGAAGGATCTCCCTTTCTTCCCGATTGTGTGAACGTTGCGGAAAAGCAGCTTCAACTTGTCCATCTGAGCTGATTTCATTGAGACCAGGGATCTGACCGCAACACTCTCCTCTAACAGACCAGTCTTCGCCCGCTTGGTAGCTAGACTATGTATGTGACCGTTTGATATTTCATGATCCTTTATAGTTTCTAATTTTAAATTGGTTGTGTCAATACAAACGACAGTGTTGAGTGCTACAGTGTAGGTTAGTTTATTAGGACAAGTGCATGACAGTATGGTTAGTTAGGGTTAGATAATTTTTTTTTTTTTTTTTTTTTTTTTTTTTTTAATTCAGATAATGGTTGAAGAAGTGCGTCTTTAGTCGACGGCGAAATATTGGACGTGTTTCGGCTGTCCTAACTGGGGTGGGTAGTTCATTCCACCATTGTGGGGCAAGGATTGAGAATAGGCGACTTCTCTTTGATGACCCTCCCGGAGCTTGGATAGGAGTAGGTCTGAGGCGGCCAGAAGATGCAGAGCGTAGGGGTCTTGAGGGTGTGTAGTTAGAGACCATTGACCGGAGGTAGGCGGGAGCAGTTCCCTTTGCCGCACGGTATGCTAGGTCGAGGGCCTTGAAGCAGATTCATGCAGCAATGGGGAGCCAGTGCAGGTCCCTAAGAAGTGGGGTGACATGGGCCGACTTCGGTAGGTTTGAGATCAGGCGGGCCGCTGCGTTCTGAATGAGTTGAAGAGGCTTAGTGGCAGTGGCCGGGAGGCCAGCGAGCAGTGCGTTGCAGTAGTCGAGGAGGGAGATGACTGTTGATTGGACGAGGAGTTGGGTGGCTTCTTTTGTCAGGAAGGGGCGGATCCTTCTGACGTTGCTCAGGAGGAATCGGCAGGTTCTGGTTGTCGCTGCGATGTGAGCAGAGAAGTTCAACTGGTCGTCGAGGACAACACCAAGGTTCTTGGCGGTCGGGGACGCGGTCACAGCTGCATTCTCGACTGTGATGGAAAGGTCGGTCAGGGGGGAGGATTTGGCCGGCAGGTGGAGCAATTCTGTTTTGCTTAGGTTCAGTTTGAGGTGGTTGGTCGCCATCCAGGCGGAGATGTCGGACAGACAGGCCGAGATCCGCTCAGAGACGTGGATATCTGAGGGAGGGAAGGAGAGGAAGAGTTGAGTATCGTCGGCATAACAGTGGTAGG
The DNA here is from genome assembly GCF_963971535.1 of Notolepis coatsorum. Classification (NCBI taxonomy): domain Eukaryota; kingdom Metazoa; phylum Chordata; class Actinopteri; order Aulopiformes; family Paralepididae; genus Notolepis; species Notolepis coatsorum. The sequence continues at coordinate 95,541,338 of NC_140169.1, read as the reverse complement.
AGAAGCCATGAGACGTGATAATGTTACCCAGTGATTTAGTGTAGAGGGAGAAGAGAAGGGGTCCTAAAACCGAGCCCTGGGGGACACCCGTCCACAGGGGGCGGGTGGCCGACAGGGTCCCTCTCCATGACACTTGGTAGGAGCGGTCATTGAGGTATGATGACAACCATGTCAAAGCAGAGCCAGCCACTCCCATTCCTGTGAGGGCCGCGAGGAGGATCTGGTGGTTGACTGTGTCGAAGGCTGCAGATAGATCTAGGAGAATCAGGACAGAGGAGAGGCCTTTCGCTTTTGCTAAGTGAAGTGCCTCTGTGACCGCAATGAGGGCTGTCTCTGTGGAGTGACCAGTTCTGAAGCCTGACTGATTAGGGTCTAGGAGGTCATTCTGTAAGAGATAAGCAGTAAGTTGGTTGGATACAGCACGTTCAAGTGTTTTAGAAAGGAAGGAGAGAAGAGAGACAGGACGGTAGTTGCCTATGACGGTAGGGTTCAGGGATGTTTTTTATGAGGGGCGTGACTCTGGCTTGTTTTAGGGAGGTGGGGACCACCCCCGAGTTGAGTGAGGAGTTGATGGTTGCAGTTAGGAATGGGAGGATGTCTGGTGCTATGGTCTGGAGGAGTGGGGAAGGTAGCCGGTCCAGCTGGCATGTAGTCGGACGGTTCGACGTTACCAGTGTCAGGGCCTCGGCTTTTGTAATGGGAGAGAAAGATGACAGAGTGAAGGATGAGGTTCTCGATTCAGCATTTGGAATGGGTGGGGGTTGGGAGAAGGAGCTGCGGATGTTCTCCACTTTTTCCTCAAAGAAGATCGCAAAGTCTTCGGCAGAGAAAGATGAGGGAGGGGGGGGTGGGGGGGGAGTGAGGAGGGAGGACATGGTAGCATGCAGTTTGCGAAGATTCTTGGCAGAGGCCTCGATCCTATGGTGAAAGAAAGAAGCTTTGGCATTAGTAATGGTTTTGGAGAATGTTAACAAGAGGTTGTGATATGTGTCGATGTCAGCAGTGAGGCATGACTTTCTATACTTCCTTTCAGCTGCTCTCAGGACCTGTCTTTGTTCTCTCACTGGATCTGTCAGCCATGGACTGGGTGGGGAACGGCGGGCAGGTTTCTCAACGAGGGGACAGAGCTTGTCGAAGGAGGTTGCAAGGGCTGAGAGGAGGGTGGAGGTTGCCATCTCTGTGGAGAGAGCAGAGAAGGTGTCACTCAAAGGTAGAGCGGACAGTATGTCAGAGGAGAGGGTGGAGGGGGATAGGGAGGGCAGGTTGCGTCTGAGTGAGACGGTTTGAGTTGGGGTGAAGACCTTTCGGTTAAGCATGAGAGTTAGTGAGAAGGATATGAAGGAATGGTCAGATACATGTAGGGGAGTTACCGTGGTGTTAATGATGCTGGAGTTACGGGAAAATATGAGATCCAAGGAGTTGCCTGCTTTGTGGGTGGGAGGCATGGCAGTGGGAGTCAGGTCAAATGATTGTAGGAGGGAGACTACTATGACTGACTGAGATGAGTCAGGCAGGTTGAAGTCGCCCAATAGAAGGAGAGGGGTACCATCTTCCAGTAAGGAGCTTAGAAGCATGTCCAGCTCATCTATGAAGTGATCGAGCGGACCTGGAGGGCGGTAGAGTGTAACAATGGTGAGATATTTATTTGCCTCCTCTACTTTGTTTGTGTTTTCGGACTCGGTCTCATTATCTTTCTATTTTTAGTTTGTTGGTGGTTTGGTTCACAATATGCCGCCACATTGTAACGTTACGTTAGCTAACTGTCTGTATTGTAACCAGTTGAGCTACAGCGTTCGTTCAGCTGTCAGCTGCCAGACACACAACACGGAAGCAACACGACGCGCGCGATAGGGGCCGGGCGAAGTGGATGGGCCAATGAATGAGCATACTGTGTGCACCCAGTCCTGTGGGAGTTGTAGTATTATATAGTATGAGCTGGATTGACTTCATTATTCCAGATGCCTTTTGTAGACTACAATGTATTTTTTTCATAGAAAAAAAAACCACCCGCCTGAATGGCGGGTAGAATGATGCATCTACCCGCCAATGACGAATTCTACCCGCATTGGGCAGGTGGGCAGGTTACGTCAAGCCCATACGTATGATGACAGATTGGCGTTTATAATCTTGAAATGCAAATATGAGCTTTATATCAAGTGTCAAGCATAGTTATAAAGTTGATTTCAGCTCACAGTAACAGTATATACTCAAAATATAATATGAAAATAGTAAAAAATATAATATATAAGTAAAAAAGTTAAATAAAATACACAAATACAAAGAGGGTCTTCATTTTCCAGGGAGTCTTCATTAGCCTACATACAAATGCCTAAAGATTGTTCCAAAACGTGTTCAAGTCTGTGACAGTCACAGTGTGACTTTATTTCAACATTTCATCTTATGTATGTAATATTTACAAAGAATAATGATTTGATTAATTATATATGTTTCCCCATTGGAAGTATTCCCAATGACTCTGCTTTCCCAGTGTTTGTTTTTCTCCACCTTTTTTCTCTCTTCCAGTCAAGATACTGGTAATCTACCATTGGTCACTGCGGTTCCTGCCTCTCCATTGGTGGATTACGTTTCAAACCTTGCCCAATTGGCCAATGTGTTTCAGGATCCCTGCACCCAATCCTGGATCACCATATTCTTTTTAAACCCTGGCTGATCCATTACACACTCTCTTTTGTTTGCTTTGGCCTCTGTTTGGTTTGAGCCTTACAATAATTTTGGACACAAAAAACGAAAACTTTAATTCAAACCCTTGAATTCATGCATTCATATCTAGCCGGTTAGACTACTGTAATGCACTTTTCACAGGTCTCCCTAAGAAATCCACGAGAATGAATGAATGAATGAAAACTTTATTTAACAGATTGCAGAATGGGTACAATACAGTACGGCTCAATACATACAATTGTTAAGGGGATGCAGACCTGAGAAAGACGTTTGTCTTGTTTCCATCAGGGTCCCCCATTTTCAATTCATATAGACATATATGACATACATGACATACAGATAGTCAGTACTGCTACATCTATACATTTATGACATACCAGATTTGCAAATACAGTACTGTTTGTGATACAGAAGGAGTCAAGAAAAGGGAGTATATACATTTGACGTAGAAACTGTACATTGGAGGTTGGGTGGGGGGGGTTGGGTACATTGGGATATTGACAACCATACTGGGTAATTTACATTGGAGGTGGTTGGGGGGGGGGGGGGGGGCGGGGGGCATACTGTATAAACAAGTAACACTGTACATTGAGGGGGGGGGGGGAGGAGACACTGTACAAACAAACAAACACAATTGTACATTGAACTATTGACAAAACCATACTAGGTAAATGACTGTACATTGGAGGGGGTTGGAATGATTGGGTTAGGATATTTACAGGGGCCAGTGTTGAATTGCAGTCTCCCGTAGGTGTCCCTTGAGAGAGGTTTTGAAAGTGGGTAGTGATCCACATTCCTTTACAGCTTTGGGTAGGGCGTTCCACATTGATGTGGCATAATTGCGAAACGTGTTTAGTCCCTTATTTGAGCCGAATCTGGGTTTGACATGATTTGTGGAGCTCCCTCTGGTGTTGTGATCGTGGTATTCACTGACCTTTGGGAAGTATTTTGACATGTACATGGGTACCTTGGTCGTGTAGTGTATCTTGTAGACCAGGCCCATTGCAAGTTGTTGTACTCTGTCGTCTACTCTAAGCCATCCTAGGTTGTCGAAGTGGGCAGGGGTGAGGTGGGTTCTAGGAGTAAGGTCAAGCAGTAGTCTGACCAGTTTGTTTTGAGATGTTTGTAATTTTGTTTTTAGCGCCTTTGAGGTGCTTTGGTACCATGAGGTGCAAGCATAGTCGTAGTACCCCTGAATGAGTGCTCCTGCCAGAGTCTTCAGGGTGTTCTTGTTTACCAGAGAGGAGATCCGGTACAAGAATCGAGTTCGTTGGTTGACTTTTTTTATTACATTGGATGCCATTTTGTCACAGGAGAGATTAGCCTCTAGGATGGACCCCAGGTAGGTAATTTCATCTTTCCTTGTGACAATATTGTCACCCACTGTAACTGAGAAGCCGTCGGTCTTGCTGAGTTTGTTATTTGAACCGAAGAGAATGGACTCTGTTTTGCCCATGTGTAATGATAGTTTGTTATCAGCGAGCCATATGCAGATTCTGCCTAGTTCCGAGCTGAGGGTTTTTTCAACCTGTAACTTGTTCTTGTCAGAGACCAGCAGGGCTGAGTCGTCCGCAAACAGGAACAAGTTGCAGTCACAAGCTGACGACATGTCATTTGCATAAATTAGGAACAGTAGCGGTCCTAGTATGCTTCCTTGTGGAACACCACAGCTCACTGTGAGGGGGGGGGATAGGGTACCGTTTACCTCCACCATCTGTTCCCTCCCCTCAAGGTAGGATTGCATCCAGCTCACTGATAGACTATCAAAACCAATTGCTTTTAGCTTGTCAATCAGAATGGAGTGATTGACCGTGTCAAAGGCCTTTTGTAGGTCCAGCATGACCATGCCGCAGTATTTGCCTGCGTCCACCTCTTGTTTGATGTGGTCATTCAAATAGAGAAGGCATGTGTCAGTGGAGTGGGATGTTCTGAAGCCAGATTGGAATTCGTAGATTAGATTTTTTTCCGCTAGGTACTTTTCGACCTGTTCGTAGACTATTTTTTCCATGACTTTCGAGATGGAGGTGAGAATAGAAACAGGGCGGTAGTTGCCTGGGTCTAATTTGCTGCCCTTTTTGTGCAGAGGGGTCACCCTCGCAATTTTGAAGTCCTTGGGGACGTGTCCCTGTTTTATGGAGAGGTTTATTATGTGTGTGATGATTGGTGTGATGGCGGCTGCTGAGTCTCTGAGGAATTTGGAGGGGATGTTGTCATGGCCAGTGGCCTTGTTAGGTTGGAGGGCGCTCAGTTTATTGAGTACCTCATCTGTTGTTACCGTTTCCAGCTTGAAGTCGTCCTTGCGGACCCCTAGGTTTTTGTAGAAAGCTACTATGTGTTCTACCCCATAAAGCCCTGAGTGGGAGGGTAGTTTGTTTACCAGTGTTGTGGCTATGTTTGTGAAGAAAATGTTTAAGTAATTGGCTACATCCAGCTTGTCTGTGATGAGCGTGTTGTCAGTTTTTATGTTTATGTTTGAGAATCTGGTTTTAAGTTTTTTACTGCATCCTAGTTGATTATTGAGTAATTTCCAAAGTTCACGTGGTTTGTTTTTGTTTTCCTCAGTTTTGTCATTGATGAAATTCTTTTTTGCAGTTTTGATCATGGAGTTTACGTCGTTTCTTAGTCTGTTTCTTTCTAGTTTGAGTTCAGTCACGTGGGCTTGGAGTTCACTGCTCGTGCTTTTAGTAAGCTTTGACTGACTTTTACGAAACTCAGAGCATTTTTTGTCTCTGGTTTTCATAGCGGCCAGTATTTCGGAGTGCATCCACGGCTCAGCGCGATTTTTTACCCTGGTGGTTCTTAGGGGGGCCATGTCGTTTAGTATTGCTGAGAATTTGGTTTTGAAACCAAGCCATGTTTCGTCAACCAGTGTACCATTGAGTTCATCTGACCAGTCCAGACTCTCCAGTTCAAGGTTGAAGGCCTCGCTAGAGTAGGTTTTGAGGTCTCTAGATGTGACTGTTTTGTGGCAGCCAGCCTTTTGTTTTAGTTTTTTTCGGGTACAGAATATCATATAATGATCACTTAACCCACATGCTATAACCCCTTTATTTGAGATCTTGGACTTGTCGGAGGTCAGAATGAGGTCAATGGTAGTCTGAGTTGATTCACATACACGTGTGGGTTGGGTGATTAGCTGGCTGAGGCCATGCAGATCACAAAACCTACTGAAGGCCTTGAAGACGGGTGCATCTTTTCGTTGCATATCCGTGTTCCAGTCTCCAATAAGAATTTTGTCTACATCCTCAACTCCAGCTAAACACCCATCCATTGTATCATAAAAGCCACTATGATCTGGCGGCCTGTAGACTGTGCCAACCAGTAGGGATTTCGCCCTTTCGAATAGGATTTCCACCCATACAGTTTCAATTGATTTATGATTCAGGTCATTTCTGTTGATGAATTTGGTGTCCTTGTGTATGTACATACAGACACCACCTCCATGTTTGTTCCTATCATTCCTGATTATTGAGTAGTTCTCTATCTCTATCTCTGGATCTTTTACAGAATCGTCGAGCTTAGTTTCTGAGAAGCACAGTATGTTTGCCTTACCATTTATGAATATTTGCTTGATTTCATCCAATTTGTTTTTTAAGCTGTTAATGTTAATGTGAAAAATGTTCAGTCCATTGGCGTTGGTTATTTCATTTATGTTGGCAGGTTCGAAGTATTGTCCGTTTGTAATCTGTTCCTCTGTGTTGTTGTGGGTGGGAAGGGGGGAGGGGGGCGAGATGTCAGCTCATCCAAAACTCTGCAGTCCGACTGCTAACCAAAACCAAAAAGAGAGAGCACAGGCTTCCTGTAACATTTAGAATTTACTTCAAGGTCCTTCTCTTTACATACAAAGCCCTAAATGGACAGCGACCTATAGCTACTGTACATTGCCAATACTCATAAATTACATGCCAGCAAGAACGCTGCGATCAACCACGGCCCCAAAACTATCGAACAAACTGCCCAAAAACCAAAAAAAGCCAACTCGCTAAATATCTTCAACAGACAGCTTTCAGGGAGCCAACTCTTGAAATGTTAATATTTAGGATAATTTTAACCTGTTCCACTTGACGGGGTCGGTACCGACCCCTTTTGACCTTATTAAATATATGCATATTTTTATGAAGATGCAAAATAATTTGTGATTTTAAAATCAACCGTTTTCAAGTATTATCATCACTACTATGTCACAAATACATGTAGAATGTAAAACGTTAGGTTGGCAATAGTTTAGCAATAGGTTAAAAGTGTACTTATATCATTTTAAGTTTTCTATTTGCGATCGCCAATTTGACCCGGAACCGGAAATGGAAATGTTGAACCATGGGAATTGAAGCTTCTTTGCAGCCATTTTGTAGAGGAGATCGCTAGCTATCTGCCAGCATTGGAATTTATCCGATCTACACTTCCTGGCAAGTTCTATGGGGGTTCAAAGTTCAGTGTTCTGAATGAATTATGTCAATAATTGTTATGATTCGCGATAATAAGCTACAAAAGGTAACATTTTTGACAAATATTGAAACGCAGTCAGTTTCCCCACACTATTGTTACCATGTAGGAAGAATTAGATCTGAAATTAGTTTCAAAATGGTTACACTGTGGGGGAAATAAAATAGTACAGTCGATTACAGTAAATATCAGTATCTGTTATTATGCACGCCTGGTGATACTATATCCAAATTGAACTCGGCCATTTGAAAGATACTATATGTATATATATATAAATGTGCGAATTGGCTATAATAAGGTAATGTATAAGCATATATTCTATATTCTATAATAATATTTCAAATTGCATTGGTCCGGATGGGAGAATTCAGTACTGTATATACAGAACCTTCAGTTTGATCATCTTCCCTTTATTAATTTCCTTAGATCTTTTGTACACGTGATCTCAAGAGGGTACTTTTAAGTTTGGTCATTATTATCATGGTTTTATTCACTGTCAAAGATGAAAAGAAAAATCATAATTCATATTTTCCTTTGTTTCATCACAATTTAAGCAAGCCTAGTAATAGACACAATATTTCTGACACTGAGAATACATTCATTGAGGTCCATAGATGTTCCTAGATACCAAGAATATGCAAATAGCCCTTGTAGAAGTGGAGCAATATTCCATTTACCTAGGTATACATTTTATGCAGATTTTCACCTGGGGTGGAACATAAGAGTGCCCGGCATGTTGAAAGATACCTGTGACACTATAAAGATAATATAGACGTTTATGATAAAAATTGAAGTTTCTGAATTAAGAGTGCCCGGCATGTTGAAAGATACGTGTGACATTATAAAAAAAAGTGCAACAACAATATACAGGTTATTAACTAGTAAGAGTAGGATATGTACAGATATAGATATGGTATCTACAGATATGTAAAATGTCTATGTGCAGGTAAATACAGACCGGTGTGATACATATGTGGGGAGAATAAATATATTTATATGGTATACTGTTATGACGAAGACAGGTAGGTTCCAGTTGTGGAGTAATAAGTAGAGGCAGAGAGGTTGTTTACTCGTTAACGGTGGTTCTCTTTATTTGTAGAACGGTACACCTAGAGTAATAGCAACAGATAGTAAGACTGACGCAGGGCGTCTAGGAGAGAAGAATAATAATGATAACAATAAAGACAGCAACGTCCAGTGTCTGCAGTACCGCCGTGTACTCTGCAGGAGAATGAGAAGATCCGACAACTGGAAGTAGAGAGACAGGGGTTTAAGTAAGACCACATTCCAGACATACCAAGTGCACCAATGTGACAATCAGGAGACCCAAACAATAAGTGACAAGTGACAGGGAGACAAGTGACAGGAAAGCCAAGTGACAGGTGTCAGAATGGTGGGTGGTTCTCAGGCGGGGCTAGAGAACCCAAGCGTTACAGTATACAGCATTTGTACATGCTATCATGCAGAGCTATGGGTTATATGCAGGTGTATAACTTAAGTAAGTATATAGAGGGGTTATATTCAGGTATATTCAGACAAATATGTATATATGCAGTAAATATAAGCATATAAATGTAAATATAAATATGCAGTATATACAGTATATACTGTACATGCTATTATACAGAGTATATGGGTAGACTATAGTATGAGGTGGGTAGTTAAGATTATTATGATTACAGTGTAGGGCAGTTGTAGACAGTGAAAGCAGTAGGTAGGTATAAATTGAGTATAGGAGTCATACAGTATGGGTAGCAGAGCCTAGGGTGTAGGCAATGGAGTCAACGTTTTTATGGTGGTGAAAACCTAAAGAAGCTGTTCCTGAGTCTGCTTGATGTGGAGCGGAGGCTCTTTTAGTGTCTCCCGGAGGGGAGGAGGGCAAACAGTCCATGATTGGGATGAGAGGTGTCATTGACAATGCTGTGTGCTTACCTCAGACACTGTTTGTGATGGACAGACTCAATAGTAGGGAGTAATGTATCAGTGATGCGTTTGGCGGTTTTCACCACCCTCTGCAGTGCTATCCGGTCAGAGGCTGTGATGCAGTTGGTGAATATACTTTCTATGGCACACCGGTAAAAGTTAACCAGAATCTGCCTCCTCAGGAAGAAGAGGCGCTGGTGAGCCTTCTTGACCAGAGAGGTCCTCGGAGATGTGGACTCCCAGGACGTTTAAGCTGGAGACACGCTCAACCTCCGTCCCGTTGATGTGGACGGGGGCATGTGTGCTGGCTATATTCTTCCTGAAGTCCATGATGAGCTTCTTGGTTTTCGTGGACCACCAGGTGCTGGGTAACGCCAGGCGATGGGGAGCTAAATTTAGCCTAGCTCCCAGTCCTCCATACATACCCCTCTTCTGTATACGCTCACAGCGGGGGCAAGGGGTTCAGCCAGCCGGCCGTGCTGTGATGGCGCCGCCATCTTGGATATGCCCATACGTCACATACTCCCATGCTGAATGTCGTGTACCATGCATTGATCTCCTCAAGTCTTGATTATTACAATGTCCTCCTCACTGGTCTTCCATCCCACCTCCTCAATAAATGCTACTATGTATATTTACATTTCCATTTCCATTTAGTAATTTAGCTGACGCTTTTATCCAAAGCGACTTACAAGTTTACGGGTCTTGAGGGTGTATAGTTAGAGACCGTTGACCGGAGGTAGGCGGGAGCGGTTCCCTTTGCCGCACGGTATGCTAGGTCGAGGGCCTTGAAGCGGATTCGTGCAGCAATGGGGAGCCAGTGCAGGTCCCTAAGAAGTGGGGTGACAGGGGCCGACTTCGGTAGGTTTGAGATCAGGCGGGCCGCTGCGTTCTGAATGAGTTGAAGAGGCTTAGTGGCAGTGGCCGGGAGGCCAGCGAGCAGTGCGTTGCAGTAGTCGAGGCGGGAGATGACTGTTGATTGGACGAGGAGTTGGGTGGCTTCTTTTGTCAGGAAGGGGCGGATCATTCTGACGTTGCTCAAGAGGAATCGGCAGGTTCTGGTCGTCGCTGCGATGTGAGCAGAGAAGTTCAACTGGTCGTCAAGGACAACACCAAGGTTCTTGGCAGTCGGGAACGCAGTCACAGCTGCATTCTCGACTGCATATACTACTATGTACTATGCTACTATGCCTATATTACTACCTACTATGATACTATGTCTATACTATTATCTACCAGTGTTGGGCAGTAGCTAGCTACAAGTAGCGACGCTACATAGCTTAGCTACATCTCTCAGTAGCGTGATGGTAGCGTCGCTCCTTTTGAACCAAGTAGCATTCTATGTAGTGTAGGGTGACCAAACGTCCTCTTTTGCCCGGACATGTCCTCTTTTCACGCCCTGTCCGGGCCGTCCGGGGGGGGTTTATAAATTCATGAAAATGTCCGGCTTTCACGGACCGTTTGCATGTACTTAAATTGACTGGCGCATTGCACAGAATACTACGGTACTCTGTTGCGTGTGTGACGTAATCCCTGAGAAGCTTTATGGGTGGCTCTACAACTACGCTTGCACAAACAGAGGAAGAGGGGACATAGCGCACCGCAGCTCACATTCACAATGCCAAAGAATGTACTTTTACAGATGAACTGCAGAAGAAATTCCAAATGTACCGACCCGTCGAAACAAATGGGAGGCGGAGTGCACCGTGTGCAAAGCTTGCACATACACGTGTGTGTCCAATAAAGGTGCAGGCGATCTTAAAGCGCACATGGACATGTGCAAGTTGAGAGTTTGTCTGCAAAGTTGACAGACTTCTTTGTTAAACCCGGGAAAACAGAGGATGCTGTAAAGTAAATGCAGCAGAGGGGCATTTGCATTTCATACTGTGAAACATCACAATCTATGGATTGCACAAGTGCCTTGCTAAAAAAGGCATTTCCAGACTCTGACACTGCTAAAAAGTTCAGTAGTGCGCTCGCTAAATCCGAAGCCAATGATGTCGCACATGAAGCACTCAAATCAAATCCAGTACTGTGGTGTTTCTACAGACAGGAGTAACCACGGAGCAGTGAAAATATTCCCAATCATAATACAGTACTTTGACTGGAAGAGGGGTGGCATGCAAACAAAATGAATCGAGGTTAAATACACCAAATGAGACAGCAGAAATCATTGCACAATATCTCATTGAAACATGGCAAAAAAAACTATTTGTCTGAAAAAGACATTTGTTAACTGGATTTTCTATTTTCTATTATTTCATATATTTTGTTATTTATTTTTGTCCAGTAAGACTTGAAAAGAGCTATTATTTTGTTACAGGTTGATTTTTAAGTTATTATTGTGCCATTGAGATTTGTCAGATAATTCTAGGCATAATCAAGCATGCTGATTGTTGAGTAACTTTGGTTTGGTGTGTCTTTGGTTATAGAGAGATATTGTTGTGTTATATACAGTAAAATAATATAAATAATAATTGTATATCCATAGAGAGGAGGCATGCTTTAAATTTATTAAAACTAGGGCTGTCAGTTTATCGCGTTAATTAGATTAAATAATTACACAGCAAATTATCGCGTTATGAAAATTAACTCAAAATTAATTACCAAAGAAAAAAAAAATAAAATAACTGATTGACACTGTCAATCACACCATTCTGATTGACAAGCTAAAAGCAATTGGTTTTGATAGATGGTGGAGGTAAATGATGGTGGAGGTAAATGGTACCCTATCCCCCCCCCTCACAGTAAGCTGTGGTGTTCCACAAGGAAGCATACTAGGTCCGCTACTGTTCCTAATTTATGCAAATGACATGTCGTCAGCTTGTGACTGCAACTTGTTCCTGTTTGCGGACGACTCAGCCCTGCTGGTCTCTGACAAGAACAAGTTACAGGTTGAAAAAACCCTCAGCTCAGAACTAGGCAAAATCTGCATATGGCTCGCTGATAACAAACTATAATTACACATGGGCAAAACAGAGTCCATTCTCTTCGGTTCAAATAACAAACTCAGCAAGACCGACGGCTTCTCAGTTACAGTGGGTGACAATATTGTCACAAGGAAAGAAGATATTACCTACCTGGGTTCCATCCTAGAGGCAAATCTTTCCTGTGACAAAATGGCATCCAATGTAATAAAAAAAAGTCAACCAACGAACTCGATTCTTGTACCGGATCTCCTCACTGGTAAACAAGAATACCCTGAAGACTCTAGCAGGAGCACTCATTCAAGGGTACTACGACTATGCTTGCACCTCATGGTACCAAAGCACCTCAAAGGCGCTAAAAACAAAATTACAAACATCTCAAAACAAACTGGTCAGACTACTGCTTGACCTTACTCCTAGAACCCACCTCACCCCTGCCCACTTTGACAACCTAGGATGGCTTAGAGTAGACGACAGAGTACAGCAACTTGCAATGGGCCTGGTCTACAAGATACACTACACGACCAAGGTACCCATGTACATGTCAAAATACTTCCCAAAGGTCAGTGAATACCACAATCACAACACCAGAGGGAGCTCCACAAATCATTAAACCCAGATTCGGCTCAAACAAGTGACTAAACACGTTTCGCAATTATGCCACATCAATGTGGAACGCCCTACCCAAAGCTGTAAAGGAATGTGAATCACTACCCACTTTCAAAAACACTCTCAAAAAACACCTAAGGGAGACTGCAACTCGAAACTGGCCCCTGTAAATGTCCGAACACAACCCCCTCCAATGTACAGTAAATTACCAAGTATGGTCTTGTCAATAATCCAATGTACAGTTTTGTTTGTACAGTTGTACAGTGTCCCCCACCCATCCCTCCTACCCAACCTCCCCCCCACTCCTACCCAACCCCCCCCCCCCCCACCCAACAACCTCCAATGTACAGACCCCCCCCACCCCCACCTACCCAATCCAATGTACAGTTTCTACGTCAAATGTATATACTCTTTTTTCTGGACTCTTTTTGCATCACAAACAGTACTGTAATTGCAAATCTGGTATGTCATAAATGTATAGATGCAGCAGTACTGTCTATCTGTATGTCATATATGTTACGATGAATTGAAAATGGGGGACCCTGATGTAAACAAGACGAAAGTCTTTCTCTGGTCTGCATCCCCTTAACAATTGTATGTATTGAGCTGTACTGTACTGTACCCATTCTGCAATCTGTTAATAAAGTTTTCAATCAATCAATCAATCAGAGGTAGGATTGGGTGGGTTATGGCCAAGGCTCCGCAAACCAGGTAAGTAAAAAGCAGTCCGCGGCGCGGCACAGTGTTTACTGTGTCAGGCAAAAACAAAGCTGCTCTCAACTTCCCACACGCCCAGCACTAATTTGAGAAAACACATCAGTTGAGCTGATGAAACGCTTTACATAACCATTGTCAACTGTTCCCAAACAGCACACAAGTCAGTGCACTTTTTTTGTCAACAGCTAACTAACAGATAGCTGCTATCATGTTTCACTGTAGGCAGAAAATGAACAATATTATGGGGGTGGGGAAAAGAAAAGGCAAACGTTATTGTCATTTTGCTACTGTGGTTTGAGTTGAAACAGTAGTTTATCCTGTGCTGAAAAGTCTCCATTCCAATAGAGATATATATATATTTTGGTGTTTATTTGATTATTGTTTCACTGCCTTTCATTTATTACGTTTCCACAGTTTTTTCCTCATACTTTATTAACATTTTGTACATGGTACTGCAAGGTACATTAATACAAGTACATGTTAACCCTTTCTCTGCCACGCTTATATCCATTCTTATACCGTCCTCTGCCAGCTCTATTTGTCTATGGAGATGTTCCCCTTCTTTGCAGGGCTATAACTTTTTAAATTGTATTGCTAAATTGACATAACTATGGCCCATTCAACGTCTAGTATCTATCGTTTAGGATGTAGCAACGTTCTACTTTTTCATTCACATATTCATACTAAAATACGGTCTAAAGTATAAATATGTTTTTATTGTTTTCTGCAGCATTCTGCAGAACGTGAGTTATAGCCCTAAATACATATATTAGATCATCAAATGTAGTTTGATACCGATTGACGTCAGATAAAAAAATTCAATTGTACAAGGTCCTACACGTCATGCCTCATCATCTGCTGGTGACCGGAGGGGGGGGGGGGGGGGGGGGGGGTTAATAAGTCCGTGGCCGACGTTAAATCATTTATTTAGTATGGGTGATATGTTGATCGGAGCAGTGTGTACTGTATGTTTAATAATAATCGAACACGCTGAAACTCACCGCAGCTTCCTCGTAGCGTTGGCCGATCAGCGTGGAGCAGAAAGTTCGCTATTATGGGATGTTGATATATGCGATCCATTTCCAGGTTGTATAATACTATATACGTCCAAATCATGTTGTTTATCGAGTTATTGGCAACGGATCGCTATCCAGTGTATCAAGCTGGAGTCCCGCTAGCGATAGCGAGCGGCCGGACGAAATATGGGTGAGCACCACTTCCGGCGCGTCACTTCCGGTTTTGGCGATTTGCCGATCGGCCACCAGATGGTGGTCGATCTTGAACCGTTGGAGAGTTGAGAGGAGATCAACAGCAAGTCTCAAGTCTCCGTGGGTGAAATATGATTGCCATGACAGATTTTTGAAATATTGATCTCAAAGACGCTGTACGATGTCATTGGCAGATTACGCATGGCGAGGAATGACGTCTAAAGTCGTCCTTGGCGATTAAAGGGTAAGGATGACACAAAAAGCCAGACAGAGGGCTTGTTTCCAGTTTCAGTTTGTTTTATAATACACAATCAAACTGAGAATTTTTTGCCTGCCTATTTGTTTAGTGGAAACTTGATCATGAAGTAAAAAAGTTAAAGAAAAAAGTAGTGCCGATTTAGCTAGCTATTTTTGCCATGTTCTTGTAGTGTAGCTTGCTAAATTTTTCTGGGGATAGCTTCTGTTGTAGTTGAGCTATATTTAATCAAGAGTAACTTGTAGTGTAGCTTACTACATTTTCCAAGTAGCTTGCCCATCACTGCTATCTACTATGCTACTATGTCTATACTACTATCTACTATGATAATAATGTAATGGCTACTATCTGCTATGTTAACATGTCTATACTACTATCTACTATGTACTATGCTTCTATGCCTATACTACTATACTATGTACAAGTTACACATTGTTTGATGACCCTTAGCTGCCAGAGGTGAACCCCTCTTGCTGACACTTTGTAAGACGCTTTGGATAAAACACACACCTGCAGGGCTTCCAGGAAGCGGAAGGAACCCAGCCGTCGGCCCCGCGGCACCAGGCAGAAGCTGGAGTTGTGGAGGAGCTCTTGGTAGTCGAACCTACGGGCACACAACACAACACATTACTATAGGAATAATAACACATTACTATAGGAATAATAACACATTACTATAGGAATAATAAGACATTACTATAGGAATAATATAATAACACATTACTATAGGAATAATAATACATTACTATAGGAATAATAACACATTGCTATAGGAATAATAACACATTACTATAGGAATAATAACACATTACTATAGGAATAATAAGACATTACTATAGGAATAATATAATAACACATCACTATAGGAATAATAACACATTACTATAGGATTAATAACACATTACTATAGGAATAATATAATAACACATTACTATAGGAATAATAACACATTACTATAGAAATAATATAATAACACATTACTATAGGATTAATAACACATTACTATAGGATTAATATAATAACACATTACTATAGGAATAATAACACATTACTATAGAAATTATATAATAATACATTACTAGGAATAATAACACATTACTATAGGAATAATAACACATTACTATAGGATTAATAACACATTACTATAGGAATAATATAATACCACATTACTGTAGGAATAATAACACATTACTAGGAATAATAACACATTACTATAGGAATAATATAAAAACACATTACTATAGGATTAATAACACATTACTATAGGAATAATATAATAACACATTACTATAGGAATAATAACACATTACTATAGGATTAATAACACATTACTATAGGATTAATAACACATCGCTATAGGAATAATAACACATTACTATAGGATTAATATAATAACACATTACTATAGGAATAATACAATAACACATTACTATAGGAATAATAACACATTACTATAGGAATAATATAATAACACATTACTATAGGAATAATAACACATTACTATAGAAATAATATAATAACACATTACTATAGGAATAATAACACATTACTATAGGATTAATAACACATTACTATAGGAATAATAACACATTACTATAGGATTAATATAATAACACATTACTATAGGAATAATATAATAACACATTACTATAGGAATAATAACACATTACTATAGGAATAATATAATAACACATTACTATAGGAATAATAACACATTACTATAGAAATAATATAATAACACATTACTATAGGATTAATAACACATTACTATAGGATTAATATAATAACACATTACTATAGGAATAATAACACATTACTATAGAAATTATATAATAATACATTACTAGGAATAATAACACATTACTATAGGAATAATAACACATTACTATAGGATTAATAACACATTACTATAGGAATAATATAATAACACATTACTGTAGGAATAATAACACATTACTAGGAATAATAACACATTACTATAGGAATAATATAAAAACACATTACTATAGGATTAATAACACATTACTATAGGAATAATATAATAACACATTACTATAGGAATAATAACACATTACTATAGAAATAATATAATAACACATTACTATAGGATTAATAACACATTGCTATAGGATTAATAACACATTACTATAGGATTAATAACACATTACTATAGAAATAATATAATAACACATTACTATAGGAATAATAACACATTCTATAGGATTAATAACACATTACTATAGGATTAATAACACATTACTATAGGATTAATAACACATTACTATAGGATTAATAACACATTACTATAGGATTAATAACACATTACTATAGGATTAATAACACATCGATATATGATTAATATAATAACACATTACTATAGGATTAATAACACATTACTATAGGAATAATATAATAACACATTACTATAGGATTAATAACACATTACTATAGGATTAATAACACATTACTATAGGATTAATAACACATCGCTATAGGATTAATAACATTACTATAGGAATAATATAATAACACATTACTATAGGAATAATAACACATTACTATAGGATTAATACACATTACTATAGGAATAATAACACATTACTATAGGATTAATATAATAACACATTACTATAGGAATAATATAATAACACATTACTATAGGAATAATAACACATTACTATAGGAATAATATAATAACACATTACAATAGGAATAATAACACATTACTATAGAAATAATATAATAACACATTACTATAGGATTAATAACACATTACTATAGGAATAATATAATAACACATTACTATAGGAATAATAACACATTACTATAGAAATAATATAATAATACATTACTAGGAATAATAACACATTACTATAGGAATAATAACACATTACTATAGGATTAATAACACATTACTATAGGAATAATATAATAACACATTACTATAGGAATAATAACACATTACTAGGAATAATAACACATTACTATAGGAATAATATAATAACACATTACTATAGGATTAATAACACATTACTATAGGAATAATATAATAACACATTACTATAGGATTAATAACACATTGCTATAGGATTAATAACACATTACTATAGGATTAATAACACATTACTATAGAAATAATATAATAACACATTACTATAGGAATAATAACACATTACTATAGGATTAATAACACATTACTATAGGATTAATAACACATTACTATAGGATTAATA
This sequence comes from Notolepis coatsorum, assembly GCF_963971535.1. NCBI lineage: Eukaryota > Metazoa > Chordata > Actinopteri > Aulopiformes > Paralepididae > Notolepis > Notolepis coatsorum. Next base: position 95,523,340 of record NC_140169.1, on the reverse strand, counting down.
ACTCATCATTATAGGAATAGTAACACATTACGATATGAATAATAATACATTACTATAGTAACACATCACTATAGGAATGGTAACATTATTATAGTAACAGTAACACATTACTATAGGCATAGTAATACATTATTATAGGAATAGTAACACATTACTACAGTATATAGTAGCTCATCACTTTATGAATAATAACACATTACTATAAGAATAATAACACATTACTATATGAATAATAACACATACCTTTATGAATATAACACATTACTTTATGAATAATAACACATTACTTTATGAATAATAACACATTACTATAGGAATAATAACACATCACTATAGGAATAGTAACACATTATGATAGTGTGGCAGACGTAGTTCTGGAGGGCCACTATATGGAAAATGGAGACAGAGAGAAATAATCATTGGAGTAGCTAAGGCGAAACCTGGCAGTGGAAGAAGGAGAGAAGTAAGTGAAGAGGAGAGATAGAGAGAAGAGGAGGATATTATTGTCTGTGTGACCCAATGCTGTGTTTGACTGTTTTTGGAAGGAGATCCCCGCTGCGTCCCCCGATTGTCTGAAAACCTGCTTTGGTCTCGACCCCTGCTTGCCCGACGTCTCTTCTCCCGGATCAGCCCTTCTCGTGGATAACGGACTGGCTAATGCTTACCTCTTCATCTCCAATAAACAGCAATAAAACGTCCATGTGCCATGTGTATTTTATTAATTCCAATCTGGTGACGGCTCAATACACCCCTGAGTCTGTCACAATAGGAATAATAACACATATACTATAGTAACACATCACTCTATAACAACTTGCCCTTCACTGATGCTCGAAAAGGCAGGCTATAGTGGGGAACAACCCGCTGTCAGTAAGCCTTCAACTTACACATTAAATGTTAATGCAGATAAACAATAACAACTCTCAAATATGACTCGCCATGGCTGTCCTCTCTCGTTCAATGGAAATAATAATAAAGAAAAAGAAAACACACCAAAAAAATAATACCATGGTCTACACCTTTGCCTAGGGGAAATTCTACTCTTCTGAGGACAGTGGTGTGCTTTTCATTGTCTAGCCACTCACTGTCCCCACCATCCAAAGGTACTTTACCCCTTCACCATTGGACAAGTCTATCCATATGTCACAACTATAGGAATAGTAACATTAATATACTAACATTAACATTACTATAGGCATAGTAACATATTACCTTGGGAATAGTAACACTTCACTATAGGAATAGTAACATATTAGGCATAGGCATAGTAATACATTATAGGAATAGTAACGCATTACTACAGTATATAGTAGCACATTACTATATAAATAGTAACATTCCTATGGGAATAGTAACAGTAAACAGTAAATAGTTAAAAAGTACCCAGAAATTCTACTTAAGTGAAAGTATGGGTATACCGTCTCAAAATCGTACTCAAGTAAAAGAGTATCTGGCTAAAAACACACTTGAGTAAAAGTTAAAAACGTTTCTACTTTTAAATGTACTTAAAGTACTAAAAAGTAAAAGTAAAAACTTTTATTCCGGGGCAATGAAATGTTCCGTTTCGTCCTCTTCATCACATCAGTACTATCGTTTGTGGCCATCTTCTGTAGCTGGTCACTCTGACTGTCTATTCTTCTGATAGCAGGTGTTTAATCAAAGATCCCTGCTTTCTAGTGTTGCACAAGGACCAATCAGCATGGGTATGGGCGGGTTCATTTTCCATTGATGGGGATTTGATTGGCTGTTTTTAAATAAAGCGCGGCCGCAGGATTAATAACGTTAACGTTAGTTCGGCCAGAGAAACAAATACTAATTCAAATAGTTGGACCTGCAAGATTTGTACCTTGTTTTTTTTTCTCTGAAATGTAATTGAGTAAAAGTACAAGTATACTAACCTAATAATACTAGAGTAAAGTACAAATCCCTAAAAACACTACTTAAGTATAATGTAACAAAGTACAATTACTCAAGTACTTTACACCCCTGACTATCGGAATAGTAATACATTGCTATAAGGATAGTAGCACAACACTAAATAAATAATAACACAACACATTACTATAGGAGTAGTATCACTAATGAGGAGAAGGTGAGGAAGAAGAAGGAAATTCACTTTTTGCACAAAGAAGAGAGGATGAAAGGAGAGTGGAAAGAAAAGGAGGTAGGCAAGGAGAGAGGAGAGGGAAGGATACTGTATTCCAAGGGGGGGTGTTATTCAAATGTGCTGATCTGTTACTGGATATTACATTATTACTATCTCTGTCAGCAAGGCCTGGGTGTTCAACCAGATCTACCTTCACATAGAAATACAGAGAACAGAGAAAAACCCACAACATTAAAATGGACCCTCCACACATTAAAATGGACCCTCCACAAAACGTCTAGACTTTTTACATGAGTGAGGCTGGAGGTCAAGCAGAGGAGAAACAATACAAGAGTGGATTGGGGAGGGCACAGGGAGTGAGACAATGAGAGAGGGAGAGAGAGAGAGAGAGAGAGAGAGAGAGAGAGAGAGAGAGAGAGAGAGAGAGAGAGAGAGAGAGAGAGAGAGAGAGAGAGAGAGAGAGAGAGAGAGATAGAGATAGAGAAAAGAGGGAGGAGAGAGATACAGAGAGAGGGGGAGAGGCTGAGATAAATAGAGAGAGGGGGAGAGAGAGAGTGAGAGAGAGGGGGAAGATAAAGAGACATAGAGAGGGAGATACAGAGAGAGAGACAGAGACTGATTCAAAATACAAATAATAATAATAATAATAATAATAATAATAATAATAATAATAATAATAATAATAATAATAATAATAATAATAATAATAATAATAATAATAATAATAATAATAATAATAATAATAATAATAATAATAATAGAATAAAATAATAAAATAGAATATAAATAAAATATAAATAAAATATAAATAAAATAAAATAGACAAATAGACTGAGACAAATAGAGAGAGGGTGGGCAGGAAAACAAAGAGAGGGAGAGAGGGGGTAGAGGAAAACAAAGAGAGGGAGAGAGAGGGGTGGGAGAGGAAAACAAAGAGAGGGAGAGAGAGGGGCGGGGAGGAAAACAAAGAGAGAGGGAGACAGAGAGAGAGGAAAACAAAGAGAGAATGCACTTTAGAGAGAACACTTTGCAAAAAATACACATTAGGCATTTAAGCACAGCAGCATTAGTGCAACAGAAGGACCACACCAGTCTAATTTAGACTTTTTGCCAAGATTTTCCGTCTACCTGATGTTGTGTTGGTAGGTGTCCTTCCCTCCCAACCAACGTTATTCATTTTGATGTGGCACAGCCCCATAAGTCCAAGGTTATTTCATATTGCACAGTCCTTTTATATTGCACTGTCCCGTGTAGGTTGCAACAACATTTAAAGACCTATTGGAGACGGACCCGTCATCAGCCTTGCCCTAACAACAGACACAACTTACATGTACTGAAGAGGAAGTGAACAAATCGGACAGACAGACAACAGACAATGATGTGTGAAGACTCTCTTGTCAGGAGATGAATCTAGGCCTCTCACTGGGCCTCTTGGCAGAAAGGATGCTTATGATAAGATCGTCCCATAACTCCTGCAGAGAACCTGCTGTCTGGTAAAACAATTCTCTGCTGAGACTAGAAAGACAGAGTGGGGGGCAGAGAGAGAGAGAGAGAGAGAGAGAGAGAGAGAGAGAGAGAGAGAGAGAGAGAGAGAGAGAGAGAGAGAGAGAGAGAGAGAGAGAGAGAGAGAGAGAGAGAGAGAGACAGAGACAGAGACAGAGACAGAGACAGAGACAGAGACAGAGATGGAGAAAGAGATAGAGGGTAGGAAGAAAGAGAGAAAGAAAGAAATGGAGGGACCCACATCTGCCAGCACCCTAAACTAAAATAAATGACATCCTAATTCACAGAAATAGAACCCCTAGTCCGAGAGTGAGGGATTCATTGTGTGTGTGTGTGTGTGTGTGTGTGTGTGTGTGTGTGTGTGTGTGTGTGTGTGTGTGTGTGTGTGTGTGTGTGTGTGTGTGTGTGTGTGTGTGTGTGTGTGTGTGTGTGTGTGTGTGTAGAGGTGAGTGCGTCTCAGAGACATCTTCACCTCCCCGATGTGTGTGTGTGTGTGTTAGAAAAAGAAACAACTCAAGAAAACAAAAGCTTCCCATGGTGAGGGGATTAATGATCAATGGAGACTATAAAAGAGAGACTGTGCTGATCATTGTGACTCGCCGACATATTCTACACAACTGTTGCTTCTGAGTGTGAGTCAGACAGAGAAGACAGTGTTTCAACAACCCTTTACTGAACATACATAATAGTATAGTTAGTAATAGGTTATAGTAAATGTACCTGGCCTACTGCAGTTCAGCTGTAGCCAAGTGAGTTTCCAGTGCAAAGATCAAGGGTTGGGGGTCTGGTGCTTTCATTGAGAGACTATATGGCAGGCTTAGCGATCAATGTGTGATCAAGATGTCGCCAACCGTATCACAGGTCTATAAAGAAAAAGTAAATAAGGTACTAATCGACCACAGGAAAAAAGTACATAATGTAGGTTACATTAAAGTAAATAAAGTACTAATCGACCACAGGGAAAAAAGGTACTGTACATAATGTAGTTTACGTTATAGTAAATAAAGTACTAATCGACCACAGGAAAAAAGGTATATAATGTAGGTAAAATGTTTGCCATAAGTAATATATTTACGTGCTGTATAAGTAATACATTTACATGTTTCGGAAAAAGTCCAAAACAGACATCAAACCAATAATGTTTGAAATAGGAGTTAAACCAATAATGATTGTGGTTGCGGGCGAGTGCTCTCACTACTAAATGGTAAATGGTAAATGGCTGCTTTTTTATATAGCGCTTTTATCCAAAGCACTTCACAATTTGTTACTCACATTTTACCCATTCACACACCGACGGCGGAGGCAACCATGCAAGGTGCCAACCTGCTCATTGGAAACAATTAGGGGTTAAGTATCTTGCTGAAGGACACATCAACATGCTGCCCGGGAGCGTGAATATTAAAGGCAACCAACTTGTGTTCAGCTTTTCGTTCAGCGTTTCTCTGATTGGCCACACGGCCACGTGACCACCCTAGCACACGCCCTTTTCCGCTGAGAGACGCGGCATTAGCGCTGGTCGAATAATGCCCGCGTGGAGCAGGAATCAAACCGGGAACCTCCGGATTGCCAGACGACTGCTCTACCTCCCGAGCCACTATCGCCCCACCACTAGACTAACACACTCTGATCCATACATAGCAATAGGATGATTATGGTTAGAGTTAAGGTTCGTTTTAATGTTCGCTTAATGGTTATGGTTAAAATATGAAGTTAGGGTTAGTTTAAGGTAACACAACAGTGTGGGGTAACAGGTTAGGGTTAGGGTTTGGGCGAGGCAATCAGAAAAATGTGTTTCGGTAGTCTTCGATCCCCAGAAAGGGAACTCAAAGGTTTTCTGAAAACGTAAAAAGTTAAACAAATGTGAATATGTAATATGTACTTATTTGTAATACATACACATTGTACATTGTCGATATAATGCATACATATATTACTTATGGCTATAACATAATGTACAATAATTATAGTCGGTCGATCAGTACTTTATTTACATTATTTTAAATAAACAGTACACACAACATGTGAGAAAAAAGAAGGAGACCGGTCTGTGTCATATCAGTCATACAAATATTTTCTGGAAAGCTTTGGCTTTTTAAACAAATTGCTGTCAATTTCCCCTCAGGAGCTTTCAGCCTCCAACAAAAACATCACATGGACTCGGAGGAGGACTCTGTGGCAGAAGTGAGTCATTTTCGGGAGTTTGTGCGCAATGAAGTGAACACGACATCAGCAGTTGAACTGCTTGAACTCTCGAGGCGAAACAAATTGCAGAATGTGTTTGCTATGGACATAGCAATAAGCCTTTTCCTTACCATTCCAGTCACAGACACAAGCAGAGAGCAATCTTAGGTCAGGTTTTAAACTGTGTGGGTATCAAACAGGAAGAAAGACTGTCAGGTTTTAAACTGTGTGTGTATCAAACAGGAAGAAAGACTTTCAGGTTTTAAACTGTGTGTGTATCAAACAAGAAGAAAGACAGTCAGGTTTTAAACTGTGTGTGTATCAAACAGGAAGAAAGACGTTCAGGTTTTAAACTGTGTGTGTATCAAACAGGAACAAAGACGTTCAGGTTTTAAACTGTGTGGGTATCAAACAGGAAAAAATACTTTCAGGTTTTTAAACTGTGTGACCATCTAACAGGGAAGAAAGAAAATGTTTTGTGTTATTACTTGCTTTTACCCTTTTCTTATTCTCTGCGTTGGTTTTATTCTGTCTATTTTACTGCTGGGCTGCCATTCTTGTATGAAAGGTGCTACAAGATGCTACACAAATAAAGTTGTTTATTGTTATTAATATTAATATTATTATTGTTAAAAGTAGACTGCAGTCAAATATGCAACAAGAAAGATTGAGCCGCCTTGTCCTAAAGTCCACCACCCACATTCTTCAGGCCTTGGACTTTAAAAACACAATCTTTAGTCCAGAAAGGCCAGACTGTGTTCACTTTGTCATCAGGGAGATGTTGAGACAAACGCTGTTGTATCTATGTGGGGAGAAAGGTCAGTGTTTATTAGCTGCAAAATATGTTGACTGTTGTCATACAATAAGAGAACAAGCTCTGTAATAAAAATGTTAAATAAATTATTTTGGGTGGCTACATGTGAGGTTTTGCCGTTTCCCTGGACCTTTAATTCCCTGTCTCCCCACCCACTCGCTCCGTTCCTTTAAGGTACTTTGTTGATTTTTTGCATTCCCTGCCTCGCTCCGTTCCTTTAAGGTACTGGGAGGATTCTGTGTTGATTGGTCCGTGCCGAACACACACTTCTAAGTCAAGTATCAATTACCATCACGCACCTGATGTGTGTTCTAATTAGCGCCCCAGAGGGCTTTAAATACCTGGACTTCCCCTCCAGTCCTTGTCGGGTCGTTCTCTATTCCGTACCCGTATCTTATCTGTACCGACGCGCCCCACTCCAGACGTCTAGCTGGCGCGCTACTACTCCAGATACACATCGCTCCCTATCCTACGGGGGGATGCGCGCTCTTCAAGCCGACGCGCCCCACTCCAGACGTCTAGCTGGCGCGCTACTACTCCAGACGCACATCGCTCCCTATCCTACGGGGGGATGCGCGCTCTTCAAGCCGACGCGCCCCACTCCAGACGTCTAGCTGGCGCGCTACTACTCCAGACGCACATCGCTCCCTATCCTACGGGGGGATGCGCGCTCTTCAAGCCGACGCGCCTCACTACAGACGTCTAGCCGGCGCGCTACTACTCCAGACGCGCATCGCTTCCTAATCCTCTACGGGAGGATGCGTCTCTCCGAGCCGGCGCGCTCTCCGAGCCGGCGCGCTCTTCTCCAGACGCGCTCCACTCCAGACCCCCGAGCCGGCGTGCTCTTCTAGCCGGCGCGCTACTACTCCAGACGCGCTCCTACCCCAGACGCGCTCCACTCCAGACCCCCGAGCCGGCGCGCTCTTCTAGCCGGCGCGCTACTACTCCAGACGCGCTACTTCTCCAGACGCGCTCCACTCCAGACCCCCGAGCCGGCGCGCTCTTCTAGCCGGCGCGCTACTACTCCAGACGCGCTCCTACCCCAGACGCGCTCCACTCCAGACCCCCGAGCCGGCGCGCTCTTCTAGCCGGCGCGCTACTACTCCAGACGCGCTCCTACTCCAGACGCGGTCCCACTCCAGACGCGCATCGCTTCCTAATCCTCTACGGGAGGATGCATCTCTTCGCTTCCAAGGAGGATCTCCTTGCCAGGCCTCCGTCGTCTGAACCCTGCCATCCCTGTAAGCAGCTCTAGCCCTCGCCCTGTCCAAGGCCTTAACCCTGTTTTTTCTGTCCCTGTCTCCAGCCCGCCTCCGCGGGCCTCTGTCCCTGTTCCCCTCTCCAGTGCCCCTGTTCCTGCCCTGTCCTTTGCCCTGGCCCAGTCCCTTAGCCTTCCCCGTAGCCTGCTCGCCTCTTAAAGGCACAGTGCCTAATTTTTCCCTTTTTCCTTGTTCCAGTATTTTTGTGTTCTCCCTTAAAGGGACAGTGCCGCCTTTTGTTTGTATTTAATAAATGCCCTGTTTGGGTTTACTCTCATACCTGTCTTGTGTTGTGCGATTGGGGTCGGTTACAAACCATAACAGTACGACCCGACCAGTCGACGACCCCAGCCAGCACAGACAGTGTATGTTGAGTTTGTCCTTTGTTAGCTCCCCTGTTAGCCTGTTAGTCTCCCCTGTTGGCTTCTTTGTTAGCTCCCCTGTTAGCCTGTTAGTCTCCCCTGTTGGCTTCTTTGTTAGCTCCCCTGTTAGCTTCCCTGTTAGCTCCCCTGTTAGCCTGTTAGTCTCCCCTGTTAGCTTCCCTGTTAGCTCCCCTGTTAGCCTGTTAGCTCCCCTGTTAGCCTGTTTGCTCCCCTGTTAGCCTTTGTTAGTTCCCCTGTTAGTTCCCCTGTTGACTCCCCTGTTAGCTTCCCTGTTAGCTCCCCTGTTTAGCCTGTTAGTCTCCCCTGTTAGCTTCCCTGTTAGCCTCGTTAGCTCCCCTGCAGCTTGCCAGGCCTCTTCTACCAGCTTGGCCCCAGTCTGCTAGCTTAGCCCCGGCTGCTAGCACAGCCTCTATGTTAATGCAGCCCTTGCAGCTAGCATAGGCCCTGTAGCTAGCCATGCCCAGGCAGCTAACCCGGTCCCTCTGCTTGGCCTCCACTTTTTGTGTAGATTTCCCCACTGCTAGGACTGCCCCTTCAGCTAGCAAGGTCAGTTTTCTCCCACTGCTAGGACTGCCCCTTCAGCTAGCAAGGTCAGTTTCCCCGCTGCTAGGACTGCCCTTTCAGCTAGCAAGGTCAGTTTTCTCCCACTGCTAGGACTGCCCCTTCAGCTAGCAAGGTCAGTTTCCCCACTGCTAGGACTGCCCCTTCAGCTAGCAAGGTCAGTTTCCCCACTGCTAGGACTGCCCCTTCAGCTAGCAAGGTCAGTTTTCTCCCACTGCTAGGACTGCCCCTTCAGCTAGCAAGGTCAGTTTCCCCGCTGCTAGGACTGCCCTTTCAGCTAGCAAGGTCAGTTTTCCCACTGCTAGGACTGCCCCTTCAGCTAGCAAGGTCAGTTTTCCCCACTGCTAGGACTGCCCCTTCAGCTAGCAAGGTCAGTTTCCCCACTGCTAGGACTGCCCCTTCAGCTAGCAAGGTCAGTTTTCTCCCACTGCTAGGACTGCCCCTTCAGCTAGCAAGGTCAGTTTCCCCGCTGCTAGGACTGCCCTTTCAGCTAGCAAGGTCAGTTTTCCCACTGCTAGGACTGCCCCTTCAGCTAGCAAGGTCAGTCTTCCCCGCTGCTAGGACTGCCCTTTCAGCTAGCAAGGTCAGTTTCCCCACAGCTAGGACTGTCCTTCCAGCTAGCTTGTTCTCTCATGCTGGTCCAGCCCTGTCTGCTAGCCTAGCTCCGGCAGCTAGCGCAGCCTCTATGTTAATGTAGCAGTACAGCTAGCATAGGCCCTGTAGCTAGCAGTGCCCTGGCAGCTACCCTGTCCTTCTGCTAGGTCCACTTTTGGTGTAGCTTCCCCTGCTAGCATGGCCCAGTTTTTTTTTTTTTTTGTTGCTTTGTCGTGTCCCCTGCCCCTCTGTCTGTATTTTTGGGTCGCCCGGTGGCTCCCGTGGAGGGGGGGGGGTACTGTGAGGTTTTGCCGTTTCCCTGGACCTTTCATTCCCTGTCTCCCCACCCACTCGCTCCGTTCCTTTAAGGTACTTTGTTGATTTTTTGCATTCCCTGCCTCGCTCCGTTCCTTTAAGGTACTGGGAGGATTCTGTGTTGATTGGTCCGTGCCGAACACACACTTCTAAGTCAAGTATCAATTACCATCACGCACCTGATGTGTGTTCTAATTAGCGCCCCAGAGGGCTTTAAATACCTGGACTTCCCCTCCAGTCCTTGTCGGGTCGTTCTCTATTCCGTACCCGTATCTTATCTGTATCTGTATGCTGGTTCGTCTCCGGCGTGAGACGAGGTGCCAGCCATCACCACCTGTCGCCGTTTGCCTGGAGTGGGACACAGCCGGTGCGCTCTCTAATTATCTACGGGAGGTTTTCCAGTGTCCCACTCCAGACGTCTAGCTGGCGCGCTACTACTCCAGACGCACATCGCTCCCTATCCTACGGGGGGATGCGCGCTCTTCAAGCCGACGCGCCCCACTCCAGACGTCTAGCTGGCGCGCTACTACTCCAGACGCACATCGCTCCCTATCCTACGGGGGGATGCGCGCTCTTCAAGCCGGCGCGCCCCACTCCAGACGTCTAGCTGGCGCGCTACTACTCCAGACGCACATCGCTCCCTATCCTACGGGGGGATGCGCGCTCTTCATGCCGACGCGCCCCACTCCAGATGTCTAGCTGGCGCGCTACTACTCCAGACGCACATCGCTCCCTATCCTACGGGGGGATGCGCGCTCTTCAAGCCGACGCGCCCCACTCCAGACGTCTAGCTGGCGCGCTACTACTCCAGACGCACATCGCTCCCTATCCTACGGGGGGATGCGCGCTCTTCAAGCCGACGCGCCCCACTCCAGACGTCTAGCTGGCGCGCTACTACTCCAGACGCACATCGCTCCCTATCCTACGGGGGGATGCGCGCTCTTCAAGCCGACGCGCCCCACTCCAGACGTCTAGCTGGCGCGCTACTACTCCAGACGCACATCGCTCCCTATCCTACGGGGGGATGCGCGCTCTTCAAGCCGACGCGCCCCACTCCAGACGTCTAGCCGGCGCGCTACTTCTCCAGACGCGCATCGCTTCCTAATCCTCTACGGGAGGATGCGTCTCTCCGAGCCGGCGCGCTCTCCGAGCCGGCGCGCTCTTCTCCAGACGCGCTCCACTCCAGACCCCCGAGCCGGCGCGCTCTTCTAGCCGGCGCGCTACTACTCCAGACGCGCTCCTACCCCAGACGCGCTCCACTCCAGACACCCGAGCCGGCGCGCTCTTCTAGCCGGCGCGCTACTACTCCAGACGCGCTACTTCTCCAGACGCGCTCCACTCCAGACCCCCGAGCCGGCGCGCTCTTCTAGCCGGCGCGCTACTACTCCAGACGCGCTCCTACCCCAGACGCGCTCCACTCCAGACCCCCGAGCCGGCGCGCTCTTCTAGCCGGTGCGCTACTACTCCAGACGCGCTCCTACTCCAGACGCGTTCCCACTCCAGACGCGCATCGCTTCCTAATCCTCTACGGGAGGATGCGTCTCTTCGCTTCCAAGGAGGATCTCCTTGCCAGGCCTCCGTCGTCTGAACCCTGCCATCCCTGTAAGCAGCTCTAGCCCTCGCCCTGTCCAAGGCCTTAACCCTGTTTTTTCTGTCCCTGTCTCCAGCCCGCCTCCGCGGGCCTCTGTCCCTGTTCCCCTCTCCAGTGCCCCTGTTCCTGCCCTGTCCTTTGCCCTGGCCCAGTCCCTTAGCCTTCCCCGTAGCCTGCTCGCCTCTTAAAGGCACAGTGCCTCATTTTTCCCTTTTTCCTTGTTCCAGTATTTTTGTGTTCTCCCTTAAAGGGACAGTGCCGCCTTTTGTTTGTATTTAATAAATGCCCTGTTTGGGCTTACTCTCATACCTGTCTTGTGTTGTGCGATTGGGGTCGGTTACAAACCATAACACTACATCTGTAAAACTATTACCTGATTTAATCATTGTGTTGTCCTGGGGTCATTCCGACCCCAAATAAAATATTTAGCCGTCAAAATATGTTTTTTATTCATCAAATGGTCTGAAAATAATGGGGGTTGTTCCCTATTACTTCACGGTTTAAATAAATTAGAAGTAATTTGATTGAATTATGGGTGTTCTATTGCATTTAATAACTTCTGTTTTCCTGTGGTCAAAAGGATCCTGCAAGGTGGTGCAATGGGACAAATTGTCACAGAATACTGCTTTCCAACAGATTAACCCCCCACCCCTCCTCACAGCACACACACATGCACACACATGTTTTATGTGTGAGGTCAAGCAGTGGTCAAGACAACAAAACACATAAACAAAAAACAGGTATTTTCTCACAGATGTTGGGGCATTTCAGATTGTAGTCTGAGAGAGACCGGCAGCACCACGAGGAGGCAGAAGCGTGGAGGAGGCTCATCATGAGCTCATTTTGAACCATGTTGTGGAGAAGAACGACAAGGAGGACTATGCTGAAGATAATGAGGAGGAAGAACCAACTGATGAGGAGGATTCAGGATCAGAAGAGGAGGACAATAATGATGAGGTGATAGATCCAACAAACCACACAAAGACCACATGCTACTTCTTCCTCTGAAGAAGCCCCAACATACAGACCTCATGCTACTTGTTCCTCTGAAGAAGCCCCAACATACAGACAACATGCTACTTGTTCCTCTGAAGAAGCCCCAACATACAGACCTCATGCTACTTGTTCCTCTGAAGAAGCCCCAACATACAGACCACATGCTACTTGTTCCTCTGAAGAAGCCCCAACATACAGACTTCATGCTACTTCTTCCTCTGAAGAAGCCCCAACATACAGACCACATGCTACTTGTTCCTCTGAAGAAGCCCCAACATACAGACCACATGCTACTTGTTCCTCTGAAGAAGCCCCAAGATACAGACCTCATGCTAACCCAACCTCCTCCAATGTACAGTAAATTACCAAGTATGGCTTTGTCAATATTCCAATGTACAACATACAGACCTCATGCTACTTATTCCTCTGAAGAAGCCCCAACATACAGACCTCATGCTACTTATTCCTCTGAAGAAGCCCCAAAATACAGACTTCATGCTACTTAAGCCCCAACACCGCCCGCTGCAGAAATGCAAGAAGGGTATGAAGTGGAGGGAAATGATGAACACGATGATGAGGTAGAATCTGAAGCTGAAATGGGAGAAGTGTCAGAAGTGGAGGACTGTACTTATTATGATGAAGAGGAAGAATCAACTGATGAGGAATAATCTGAGTAAGAGGACCCAACTGAGATAGAAGAATATTTCCAGTCAAAGGATGAAACATTGATCTGGTCTTCGATCCCTCCCAGTGACGGGCCGACCCGTGTTGACAGCAGAGAGAGCAGAGAGAGAGAGAGAGAGAGAGACAAGCCACCATGGTCCAACCGCATATGCAAGGTCTCTTATTGATGACGTAAAGTCCACGTTTGACCTGTTTCTGCCCAAGCCTATAGAGGTTATGTGTTATGCGACATGTGTATGGCAACAAGTGGAGAGAGATGGATCGAATGGACCTGCAGAAATATGTGGGTATGTTGATTCTCGCTGGCGTGAACCGATCCAGTAAATAAGCTACAGCTATAGTTTATGGCATGCCAAGTCTGGTAGGGCAATTGTCCGTGCTACCATCACACTCGAGAGTGATCCAATTTGATGATAAAGACACAAGAGAAGATCGCCGTGGACAAGACAAACTTGCTCCCATTCGAGACGTATGGGACAAGTGGGTAATAATAATAATAACAAAATAAAAAATAACTTTATTTGTATAGCACCTTTCATACAGGGGATTGCAGTTCAAAGTGCTTTACATCAGTAAGAAATAAGACATACAATCTGTGTAAAATAAGCAGCAAGAGCAGCGGGTGTCTCTCCTGCCGTTGATGTATGATCCAGGCACTGATGTGACTGTGGATGACGAGCACCTGGTCGCGTGTAGCTTTATGCCAAGCAAGCAGTGCAAAAATTTACCGTAGTGGCGTGCAGTAATGCGCCTTTCATTTTCCGCCGCCCAGCGCCCAGGTCGCGCGGAAATAGGCTGTCTATTGCCATTCTCTTTGACAAACTCTAACCTTAACCAGCTCCTTAACAACGCCTAAACTTAACCGTTCTAACCATAACCAACTCCGAAACAATGCCTAACCTTAACCTTAACCTTAACCATGCCTAACCTTAACCATAGAAATTATATTGCCATTCTCTTTGACAAACTCTAACCTTAACCAGCTCCTTAACAGCGCCTAAACTTAACCGTTCTAACCTTAACCAACTCCGAAACAATGCCTAACCTTAACCTTAACCATGCCTAACCTTAACCGGCGAAAGAATACACGTTAAAAAAAAATCACGTTAAAAAATATTTTCGATGGGATTCGAACTCGCCAGCAAACGAGCCATAGGATCCACAGCCATGTGGCCTTGCCAATTGAGCTATTGCTAGATACTGAATAAGGGGCGGTGACTTATATATATTGAGCTCCGCTCGAGGCGGGATCTCATGCGCATGCGCGGGCACCTCGCGCGAGGCCGCCGGCGCACGCACGCACCTGAGCGAGCACGCCGCCGCCGGTGCACGCACGGTAGCATTTGTCTGAAAAGAAGGGCGCTTTACCGCACTAGCGTGCGGTGACGAATGCGGAAGCATTTTTGCACTGCTTGCTTGGCATAAAGCTACAGGCCACCTGGTCGCGTGAATATTAAAGGCAACCAACTTGTGTTCGGCTTTTCTCTGATTGGCCGCGCCCCCCCCGCCCCCACGCGCAGGCAAGCGCAGTCGTCCCACGTCCCAAATGAAATCCAAGGAGCGCGCGCGAGCGGCAGCGCGGGCAACCAACTTGTGGCTGCTGTTCCAACGCACTTGTGTTGGGCTGCGGTAGCAGTGGAGCGCTATGAAATGCGCTGAACTAGAAAGCGTAACGTTATTATGTTTCGCGTTTTTAACAACCAACTACCAGATTCACTCGTGTATAAACAAAGCCCATACAGTTATGAAATGCGCTGAACTAGAAAGCGTAACGTTATTATGTTTCGCGTTCCATTGATTAACGCCATTACCTGCTGTGCTGTAGGAAGCAGAGGTACAGTAAGTTACAGTAGGTGTATGTTACATGTTTAATCAAAGCCCATACAATTTTTTAGATGAATGATTGTGGATATAATATAGAAAACACATCATTATGATATTGTCAGAGGGAGAGGCATGACTTCGCGACAGCCATATTAGACACTCACTGTACATCAGTGTGGAACTGTAACGTTATATGTTATTTCGCCCGTGGAGGCTGCTGAGCCTGAAGCGCCAGCGGGGCGACGCGGTGGTTTATACCCGGCTTTCGTGCGCCGCCGCCGGCTTGATACAGCTTCAGCAGCAGCAGCGGCGGTGCTCTGTTGTAGGAAGCCCTTCAATGACAGCGGCGCGCTCTCATATTTTGCGAATGCATAAACTATATCTTAAATTATGGCTATGTGTCTAATATGGCTGTCGCTTATCAATGACTTCACGACAGCCATATTAGACACTCACTGTACATCAGTGTGGAACTGTAACGTTATATGTTATTTGGCCCGTGGAGGCTGCTGAGCCTGAAGCGCCAGCGGGGCGACGCGGTGGTTTATACCCGGCTTTCGTGCGCCGCCGCCGGCTTGATACAGCTTCAGCAGCAGCAGCGGCGGTGCTCTGTTGTAGGAAGCCCTTCAATGACAGCGGCGCGCTCTCATATTTTGCGAATGCATAAACTATATCTTAAATTATGGCTATGTGTCTAATATGGCTGTCGCTTATCAATGACTTCGCGACAGCCATATTAGACACATCGCCATAATTTAAGATATAGTTTATGCATTCGCAAATATGAGAGCTCTGTCATTGAAGTGGGTGGTGGCAGCATTACTAACAGTAGCGATTTTTATTGTTTTGTCATGACCAAACATAATCCCAACATAGATAGGAGGTGTACTGTATGTCAAATGTCGGTCATGTGGTGGAAGAGTTTAGTACAGTCACACAACAGAACACCGCTGTAGTACAGTCACACAACAGAACACCGCTGGTTCGACCAGCGCTTCTGCCGCGCCGCAAGGGCGTGTGCTAGTGGATTGATTGATTGGCCGTGTGGCCAATCAGAGAAACGCTGAACGAAAAGCTGAACACAAGTTGGTTGCCTTTAATATTCACGCCACCTGGTCCCCTTCTGAGGTCGCTGTCTATTCAAACAGTATACAGTACATCCAGAGTAAACCAGGGACATATTGGATAAAGATATGGGCAGCATGCAATGCCAGGTTCAGCTGTTTCATTTGAACTCAAAAACAGGTATACTTTCATGTAAGCAAGGTCTATTGGCCCTAAATTCCAAAACAAAGGGAACAATGTTTGGCAATGGGTTGTACTGAAGGCAGACTAAAGGTGTAGCACATAATTGATTTTTTACCACAGAGGACAAAGGGTGTATGGCACTTGGAAGGACATTACAGGTTAATGGTTATTTTTTTAAGGTTTTTGTTGATTGTTTTTTGTTGTCATTAGTAATGTTATAATATTTTTGATTACTTGTATGTTAGAATGTGTATGTTAAACTTGCTTTGGCAATAAGTATTTGGATATGTCATGCCAATAAAGCCTGAATTGAATTGAGAGAGAGAGAGAGCAAATCTAGAAGCCCAACTAATTTCCTCTCCACTGTATGTGTGTGTGTCTGTTTGTGTGTATGTATGTGTGTGTTGTCTGTGTCTGTGTATCTGTATGTGCGTGTGTGTGTGTGTGTGTGCATGTGTGTGCGTGTGTGTGTGTGTGTGTGTGTGTGTGTGTGTGTGTGTGTGTGTGTGTGTGTGTGTGTGTGTGTGTGTGTGTGTGTGTGTGTGTGTGTGTGTGTGTGTGTGTGTGTGTGCGAGTGTGTGTGTGTGTGTGTGTGTAAAGTCACATTAAATCCATTCCTCTCCACGGTTCCACTACTTCTATTCAATTATATCTCTCCTGTTGCTGGGATGAGAAAAGGAGAGGAGAGAGATGAGAGAAGAGAAGAGAAGAGGAGATAGGAGAGAGGATGAGAGAGAGGAGGAAGGGGGAGGGAGAGGAGGAAGGGGGAGGGAGAGGAAGAGCTAGAAGAGGGGAGAGGAGAGAAGAGAAGAGGAAAAAAGATAAGAAAGGAGAGAGGAGGAGAGAGGAGGGGAGAGGAGAGAGGAGACAGGAGGAGATAGGAGCACTGTGCTAAATCTGTTTGGGAGTCGCAAGGAGAATCGTTCTCACCACAAGAGATGTGATTTGCTAAGGCAGCCAAAAGAGGTTTGTGTGTGTGTGTGTGTGTTTGTGTGTGTGTGTGTGTGTGTGTGTGTGTGGGTGGGTGGGGGCTGTAAACGTGTACTGTAAGTGCATACTAGTGTTAGAGTGAACTGGTGTGTGTGTGTGTGTGTGTGTGTGTGTGTGTGTGTGTGTGTGTGTGTGTGTGTGTGTGTGTGTGTGTGTAGGTGTGTGTGTGTGTGTGTGTGTGTGTGTGTGTGTGTGTGTGTGTGTGTGTGTGTGTGTGTGTGTGTGTGTGTGTGTGCGTGCGTGTGCGTGTGTGTGTGTGTGTGTGTGTGTGTGTGTGTACAGATGGTGAGACAATGGACTGGACTGAACACTCACTCAACACGGGACATCATATTCCATACCGTGCGGAGGGGCGGCCTGGGTGTTCCCAACTTTGAATGGACGTACATTGCCACGAGACTCAGTCATCTTCTCAACATGCTGAACAGGGACGACCAGCACGTCAGAGAGCAGGCCAGAGCCTCTCTGTTCTTAGACCTGCAGAGACTCAAGGTCCCCCTGGCGTGTGGGTCGGATCCAAACTTCCTGGGTTACAAGAAGAAAACAAGTGGAAAGCTGGACAGCCGCGCCCCCGGATTCGGGGTGTGGTCTGACTGGCCAGACCTGAATGACCTATGCGGCTGGTCCAACGTGGCCCTGGAGTGGGTGGGGCCGGACTCAGACGCTGTTAATGTTTCTGAGGAGATCATCTCTGATCCTACCATCTCTGTGAAGGCCACCATTGACATCTGTGGAACGTGGCATGAACTGCCACTTACCAATGCCCGTGGCCATCTCATGTCGGCACAACAACAACGCCAACGTCAACACTGGACTGAGCTTAAACTGCAAGGGAAGCTTGCTTGTCTCCCTGCCGCTGACCACTCTGTCTCGCACGCAGTTTTTAAAAATGTAGCTATTGATGAGAGCATCATCATTTTTACTTTAAAAGCTAGGCTACAGGTTTTACCATCAATGCTCAACCTTTCCATCTGGTTCCCTGGCAGTCATAGCATACACCATGGTCACGAACAGACAACAGAAACCATGTCTCACATACTCAATTTCTGTCATGCATACAAAGGGCTCTACATTTGTAGGCATGATAAGATCGTGGACCTGATTGCAGACAGTGTCAGTTCCACACTCGGGTCACCTGCAACAAGCTGTATAAGCACACCAGTGTGAAGCCATAATGCTCAATCTGTGTAGGGACAATTCACTGTTCTCTGATATTTCAGCAAACACCCCCGATGTTGTTATTGTTAATGAGAATAACAGAGAGGTTCTCATCCTAGAAGTTGGTTGCACGTTTGACTACAGTCTAGAGGAAGCATTTACAACCAAAATGTTAAAATATCAACTGTTAGACCATACCATATCACAACTCGGCTACAACTGTAAACTTTTAGTCTTCATATTTGGAAGCCTGGGTCATGTCCATAAGTTGGGTGTTAGAGGCCTTCAGTTGGTCGGTCTTCCGAAGAGAAGAGCCAAACAATTAGCAAAATATTGCTCAGTGTCAGCAATTATTGGCAGCCGGGCAATTTGTAGAAGACGCTGCTATCTGTACCCATGAGCTGTGTGTAGATTGTCAGGTTCGTCATCCATATGAGTCAGTAACTTTGGTTGCCACTGTGGCACGATTGTATCGGAATAATCCCACAATGTACAAGCAGGGCCGCCTGGGAGAAATGCGAGGCCCTGTTTTTACCCCAAAAGGTAAAAAATATATATATATATATATTTTTTCATACAGTCAACATATTCGTAAATAATAGCGCTGCCCGAGGCTGGGCATGATACAGTCAACATATAGCAAGAGAGAGAGCGAGAGAGAGCTCCCGTTCTACAGTCAATATACAGTGTACAGAGAGAGACACATTGGAAAGAAATTGAAATGCTATTTGGCCCTAAACAGAGAGTACACAGTGGCAGAATACCTGAGCACTGTGACTGAAGATCCTTGACTAGGTACAGACTCAGCGAGCACAGCCTAGCCATCGAGAAAGGCCGCCATAGGCAGACTGTGTGTGTTAGAAAGAGAGAGAGAGAGAGAGAGCATGTGTGTTAGAGAGAGAGCATGTATGAGAGAGATAAGCAAAGATGACCCCCTAAAGGATATTCAACTTTTAATGAAAGAACAAAACAGAAGGAAAAGATAACTTCACAAAGGCAACATGAATATACATAGATCCAAAAGGACAAAGATCAACACTTAAATCCAAAGAGAAGAGGGTCTATACCAGAGAAAACAAAGCAGCAAGGAGCCAATGGCCGACAGCTAAAGGCTAGCCAGGTAGGCTACTGACACCAGGCCACACACAGCTTTGGCCAACGGCCCAACGCTACCCAAGCTACACAAACGACCAAGACAATGAATTCACACACAGCACATGTCGTATCTCCAAATGTTGTGAAGTAACATATGTTTTGCCTGGAAAAAATCGTTATTAACAAAACATTCGGGAGGGGAAGGAAGGAAGAGTGGGGTAATGTCATGACATTTTCATTAATCTTACCTGCACCAAGGAACGCAGGGCGAAAGGCCGCAACACAGGTCTCCACGTTGACGAAAGGCCTCTCGCTGTCGGGACAAAAATAAGCTATGGCCAGAGCCTTGTCATGGTGCAGGCCCGACTACATCTTCTGTCAAAGATGATGTCGTAGTCAGAGTGCCAGAACCCCCTGCTATTCTCATGTCAATGGTCGTAGCACAAGCTAACAGCTAACTCAAGGCTAACTGATAGCATCAAACGAACGTTCCCAGCCGAGCGCAGCCGGCAGCTAACGTCGTAGCTAAACAGCTAACTGGCTAACAGTTAGCTCAACCAGGCTATCGCTAACCATTAGCTAACGCAGAAGCAAGCTATGCGGCTACATACAGGTGCTGACACCAGGCCACACACCGTTAGCTACTAGTAGTACTACAACAGCTAGTCGGCCAGTTTAGCTCCAGAGAGAGAGAGAGAGAGAGAGAGAGAGAGATGTCCACGGCGGGAATAGAATAGAGTTAATAGAATAGGTTAAAAACTCACCAAACGTCCAAGAGGATGGAGACAACCACGTGGAGTTGACGAAGTTCATCTGCCAAACGACCATCCTCTTCATCTTGGCTGCATCTCTAGGTTAGCTAACGCTAGTTAGCCTTTAGCTAAGCTAGCTACTAGCCGACATCATCATGGCTCTATCCCAACTGCATCATGACAAGGCTCCGGCCATTTGTCCCGCCAGCGAGAGGCCTTTCGTCAACGCTCCTTGGTGACCGACCGACTGATAATGACCGACCTTGGCATAAACTTGGCATTTGTTCTTGGCATCTTTACAGTACATCGTTCCATTGACACATGCCTGGTGGAGTAACTGTGTCTGTTGATTGTGAATTGCATCTCGTCATATAGACAAGCAGGTTTTTTGTTCTTTTATATATTTCTAAAAAACATTATGATATTTACATTTAGTCTTTGTTCTACCATTAACCATGACAGTTGTTCATGCATACTTACTATGTTTGACCTTTTCCTACAATTCAGAGCAAAGCACGCTGCTTTGTTCTGTGTCATTTGTAGTTTTCCCAGTTTTTTTCTTCCAGCACTTCCCCAGATCACCGGACACGTGTAACGTTCTGGGTTTCTGTCCTATCTTAGGACTAGGAACCCTACTGTCTTTCTGATGATGATGATGATGATGATGATGATGATGATGAATAGTTTTATTTTCGGTCTTTGTTTACAGATAAATCAAAAACACACATGTGTGGACTTTCAAAAGGAAAAGAAAAAAAGAAAAAATCACAAATGTACATATTCAAAGTAAGCTCACACACAAAATCCAAACTCAATGACCGAAAAACGGAATAGGCTGAAGCACATGCTTATTTTTGCCTATCCTTTACAATTCTTAAAAACTAAATATACTTTAATATAAGAAAGAAAAAGTTAAAATATGCTGCAAGATATAATTTTTTTTCTTTTTCTTTAAGAGAAAAAAAAAGAGAAAAGTTCTTCACACTGTTGTTGGTATTTGCACTAATTGATTGTCACCTCTGGTTTGCTGTCACTCACTGATTGACTGTCACCTCTGGATGCTGTCACTGGCTGTGACTCTTGCTGTCACTAATTGATGCCTTGGTATGTCAGGAATGTGGCCTTATAATGACATCCTGTTCTCTTTCTCCCTGCTGGAGCTTCAGACTTCCCTGCGTGCAGTCTTCCCCAGAACAAGTGCTGATATCAATTGTTGCTGTCTCCCTGATTTAGCACCTATCGTTAGTCTGTTCTCAGTTGACGCTTGGCGTCCTTCTTGTTATTATCGCTATCCCTGCTCTCAGTGTTCTTGCAATAAAGAGGACACACTTGTTAAGAAGAGCAAAACACTTCTCTGTCTCCTTCTTTCTCTACCATTGGAACTCAAAACCTACCTGCATCATAACAGACACGGACAGTAATCCAGATGTGAAAGGATCAGAGCCTGGATAACATGAATCACTGACTCTAGTGTTAGGAATTCTGCACATCTTCGAATTAACGCAAGCCCTCTCCTCATTTTTTTGTTATGTTATTTATATGTGTTGACCAGCTCAGATGACTGTCCAATGTTATACCTAGTAACTTTGCTTCTTCTACCTGTTCAATTTCAGTTCCCCCCATCATTCTTTTTTATTTTGGATTAGCAATTAGCATATGGTGAGAACCCATTAAAATATGCTTTGTTTTTGCTATGTTTAAAACCATTCTATTCACTCTAATCCACCCTTCTACTTTTTGTAGCTCTTTATTTAGTGCCACACCCAGATCTTCCACAGAGGAGGACGCCATGTACAGGGTTGTATCGTCCGCATATATAGCCACCTTCACTTGCTCTAAAATTAATGGCAAATCGTTTGTATAAATGTTGAATAACAGAGGTCCAAGGCACCTTCCCTGCAGAATTCCATACTAAACTTTTTTCGCTTCAGATAGGCTACCGTACTCTCTGGTTTCTATACTGTATAAGTAGCTCTGTATAAGTGGTCTCTGAGAAACAAGAGAATAGACCAGCCCCTCTGTGGTCTCTGAGAAACAACATAATATACCAACCTCTATGTGGTCTCTGAGAAACAAGAGAATATACCAACCTCTCTGTGTCTCTGAGAAACAAGAGGAGAGACCAACCGCTATGTGGTCTCTGAGAAACAACATAATATACCAACCTCTATGTGGTCTCTGATAAACAAGAGAATATACCATATACCAACCTATATGTGGTCTCTGAGAAACAACATAATATACCAACCTCTATGTGGTCTCTGATAAACAGAATATACAAACCTTTATGTCTATGTGGTCTCTGAGAAACAAGAGAATATACCAACCTCTCGTGGAACTGGGAGGGAAGAGCAATCACACATGGAAAATACCCAGAATACATCTCTCTCCTCTCCTCTCCTCTCCTCTCCTCTCCTCTCCTCTCCTCTCCTCTCCTCTCCTCTCCTCTCCTCTCCTCTCCTCTCCTCTCCTCCCCTCTCCTCTCCTCTCCTCTCCTCTCCTCTCCTCTCCTCTCCTCTTCTCTTCTCTTCTCTTCTCCCTCCCTCCTCTCATCTCTTTCCTCTTAAACTCTCCCGACCAAAACCAACTGTACGGTTCTGTGATTTGTTTTAATAGTTTTAATGAGTTCTATAACTTCTGGATATGAGCTATAATCTGTTGTTGGCCGTACTTGTAAGTAGAAGAAATGCATTGTAGGTTTTGGTCTTTTCATAGACTATGTTGATAATAAGAAAATAATTGAATTACACTGGCATTATCATTTAATGGTTTCTAGACACTCAAAGTGCTTTAGGATGTACGGTGGAAATTGCCTCCTTCACCACCACTGTGTAGCGGGGTAGGAATCACCAGTTTCATCACGATACGATACGATATTGATTCTTTCGACAACGATACGATATTTGCCGATATCACAAAGTCTGCCACGATACGATACGAGTCGATTCGAATCAGGTGCCTGCAATCGATATGAGACGATATTATGTGCCCATTTAACATAATCAGTCACATTTAGATCAACTAAAAAAAGGCTACGGAAATATCAATTGACGTTTTTATTTTTGAGCTCTTCCAGACATTTAAATGAAAAACAATCTATTGGATAGTACCTCCATTATCCCTCACTCCTAACCAGACACTACCATTATAGGCTAGCTTTTATTCTCTCCACCACTTCTAACCACATTGACATTTTGGATTCATTGAGCCCCAGAATTCTTGCTGTAGATATTTCTTGATATATCACATCGAGATATGTAAGAAACCACACTTTCCGGCACATTTTTTCCGGTTGAAACCAACGTGATGCGATCAGTTTTTTAGCTACTGTGATACCCGATAAAACCAATCTTTTTAGTTGTGGATTCACTGCAAACTCAAAAACATCATTCAATAGCAATACCGCGGGGTGTACAGGTATATTCCAAAATACGAGTATTGATAATTGTTGGGACACATCTTTCCAGAATGCCTTAACTGGTGGGCAGTCCCAATACATGTGCATAAATGTTCCTTCGTCCCCATTTGTACATTGGGAGCATTTGGAGTCTTGTATAAGCCCCATTTTGCACAGCCTTATAGGAGTCAAGTATGTCCTGTGAATATAGTTCAGATTGATTTGTTGATGATCCGGGTTCCTTGATGTAAGTCGGACATTTGCCCAGGCTCCTTGCCAATCAAAGTCATTTTCCAGGTCTGGTATATCCCTCCTCCAGACATTGTCTAGTTGAAGGGTTTCATACGAGGACGTTAGTAATTGATAATAAAAACCTGATACAAAACCTCCCAATGTATCTCTTTCATAGAAAAATTTGTGGTATCTGTGGTGTTCAATTGGTATGAGTAATGGAACACCGTGAGATCTCATACAAAGTCGTAACTGTATGTAAAAAAGCCATGTGGACTCGGTGAGGTTAAACTTTATGCATATTTCGACATAACTACAGAGGCCCTTGTTATTAAAAATATCCCCTAATGAGTGTATGCCTCTCTCTTCCCATATAGGGAATCTTATAGGTCGTTTTCCCATTAAGAGAGCATTGTTATTGAATATGGGAGTGTGATTATGCCATACTTGAGGGTTAGGAAATTTCCTTTGTGTTTCCCGCCATGTCCTGATTGCATGGGTAATTATTGGGCCAAATTCTCGCTCACAATGCTTGATTGAAAGTTTAGTGTATGCTATGTCTTTCAATCTCTGTGGGGCTACTATGTTTTCTTCTAATTTTCTCCAAGATACCAAAGCCTCGGGGTCAAACCATATCTTCTTCAATGGTCTTAATGTGAAGGCATTAAAATATTGTAAAAAATCTGGGACTGCCATGCCACCGTCTGCTTTATTTCTCTGTGCGGTGGATCTTTTTATGCGAGGTGGTTTGTTATTCCAAATAAATTTGTATGTGGAGGTTTGTAATCTTTTCCAGTAGCCCTCTGGAGGAGGTAACGGACGCATTGAGCTGAAGAAATTGATTCTTGGTAATACATCCATCTTAACTATTGATACCCTTGCCTGTACTGAGTTTTTAAGTTTTGCCCACCTGTCCAGGTCTTCTTTGATTTTGTTCTGTATTTTTGTGTAATTGTGCTTCACCGTTTGTCTTATGGTGGGAAATATTTCCACACCCAAGCATCTGAAATGTTTGACCATGGGTATCGCACCTGGGAGGGTTGTCTCTTTTTTTGCACTGGTGTTAAGAGGAAGAAAAGCCGACTTAGGCCAATTTATTTTAAATCCTGATAAATCACCAAAGTTCTCTATCAACTTGAGTATATGCGGCAATGTGTTGTTGGGGTTTTGCATGAACAATATTACGTCGTCCGCATATAAACTAATTTTATGATGTGTGCCCTTGATTACTATTGGTTCTATGTGTTGGGATTGTCTTATAAATTGTGCTAAAGGTTCTAATGATAGATCGAATAGTCCGGGACTAAGAGGGCAGCCTTGTCTGGCTGAGCGTGATACCGGAAAGATATCGGAGATGAATGTGCCTGTTGTAATCCTGGCCGATGGGTCCTTGTATAGTACTTTAATCATATCAATGAAACCTTTTCCTAACCCCATCCTTTCCAATACTGCCCATAGAAACGACCATTCCAACCTGTCAAATGCTTTCATAGCATCCAGGGATAGTATCGCCTTAGGTGTGATGTCCTCTTTGTCTGTATCTAGTACGTGCAGTATTCGCCTTATGTTATCATTGATCAGGCGACCTTTTATGAAGCCTGTTTGGTCCGGATGAACTAAAGACGTCATATGCTTTTGCAATCTGATGGCTAATATCTTAGAGTACAGTTTGACATCGGTTCCGAGGAGGCTTAAAGGACGGTAACTACCGCACTCAGTGGGGTCTTTGTCTTTTTTGTGAAGAACTGAAATGAGTGCGGTATTTTGGTGTTCAATGAAGCTTCCCTCTTTGACTGAGTATAAGATCATATTTAGTAATAAGGGTCCAAATATGTCCCAGCAAGAAATGTACATTTCTGATGGGATACCGTCAATTCCCGGAGCTTTGCCGTTTTTCATTCCGGATATGGCCTTCTTGAGTTCTTCTAATGTGATCGGTACTTCTAACTGTTTAGCGTCTTCCTCTGTAAGTTTAGGGAGAGTAATTTGATTAAGATATGTGTCTAATTTGTCTTGATCAAAGGTCGTTTCTGAGTTATATAAATCGGAGTAGAATTCTTTGAATGTATCGTTTATTATTTTGGGTTCTGTTACTAGAGCTTGTTGTTTCCTAATGGCAGTTATATCTGCAAATTTTGCATTAATTCTTAGTCGCATGGCTAATAGGTGACTAGGTTTAGAACCTTGGAAGTACTGCTGTTGTCTTGTGCTGCGTATTTGCAATTCCGATTTTTGTCTGTACATTGCTTTGATCTCTGTCTTTAGAATGTTAACTTGGTTATCTAGTCTAGTAGAGTTGTTGTATTTTAAAGTGCCACATTTTTATATATTGAGCTTTAAAGTTTAAGTAAAATGTTTTGGAACTCACGCAAGCTAAAACCCCTTCCTCTCCCAAACCGTTCCTACAATTGTTTTATGTTGCATGATGATCATCAATACATTTATTATGTATTCATGTTTAAATATCAACATTATCTGTCCATCCTCAGTAAATAATATCAATATAATAATACTCCTGACTTCATTTGGTCTTTTCAAATGCGCGCACACACACACACACACACACACACACACACACACACACACACACACACACACACACACACACACACACACACACACACACACACACACACACACACACACACACACACACACACACACACCTCCTCCTTCCCCTCTCCTCTCTCTCTCCTGTTCTCTCACGGCAGCTAACCTAACGTTAATTTAGATCTGCCCACGCGACGTGGGCATAAAGGAATGGCTACGATGCAAAGCATGTTTAGATGCATTTGACCCGTTGCGGGGGGAAAACTGCACAGACTTATATCGCAAAATAGACGCTCTGACTGTAGCCCTGCTCTGCTGTACAGAGCTACACGGAGTTTGACAATACTGGGCGCGGGGCGGATATGACGTCGGCCGTCGCCGGATTTTCAAAATAAAAGAATTGCAATATGAATCGATCTTTTTACGTTGCATCCATCCTATTTGATTATTGATAATAGATCGATATATCGATCTGGATCGATGTATCGTCCCACCCCTGCACCAGGCTCACATCACAATAGACAATGGCTGAAATGCTCAGGGCCCAGTTGTTCAAAACCTTTCATCTCAATCAGTTCCGATAAAATTTTGAAATCCCATTTTTTGTGATCCAGGATCAGACAACTCGGCTAGATTTTGTCCCAGTATTTCAAAGCAATTCAGGATAGGATCACCTTGATCCAGATCCAGACTTTTCAAGATTACTAGATCTCTGATTATCAGTGCTAATCTTACCAATCTAGTGGATATGAAAAATAATACAAGGAAGACAAGAGACCACATTGCAGAGACATCTATAATGTCTAATTAATAAAAATTTTAAATACATAAAGGACATAAAATCATAATGGAATTGTAATCAAATCAAATACTCCCATAGGGTAACAACAAAAAACATTAATTCAAAGACAGCTGGATCATTCAAAGGCAGCTGGATCATCCAGGCGTGCTTTGAGGAGCTGAATTCTAAGTGAGTTTTCAGTTTGCTGAAGGTGCCGACAGATGATGGACTTTTTTTTTGTTGAAGATATTTTTTCTTTAATCTAAATTACATTTGTGATTGACAATATTTGTTGTGATATTTTTATGAGCGGGATATACATTTATGTCATCAACATTTGGTTGAAAACTAAATAGGCCACCACAAACATGACCAAAAAAGTTCAAATAAAATGTTGTACCATTTCAGTTAACAAACGTTGCCAGCTTATTTATATTGAAACATCTTTTTTTTTATAAATTGTATAGTACATTTTGCTCTGGTAATCCACTGGAAATCCACCCCTCTGGTGGGATCAATATAATCCAGTTTTTTTGGATCAAACTGATCCCAATCCTGTGTTGTCGGTTTGAACTACCCGTTTTGAAGATTTGATCCAGATTAAAGCTTGGATTTGATTTCCTGATCTGATCGGATATCAAAGTGATCCTAATCCTGTTTTTTGGTTTTGAACTACCCAAAATCTAAATCTGATCCGATCAGATAGGGATTCAACGTTTTTAACTGGGCCCAGGAGACAGGGATTGATATCAGCCAATTAAGGGGGAGGCATGATTAGGTGGCCTTGATGTCAGAGACCTGATTGTGAATTTGGCCAGGAACTCGCAACTGTACAGTGTCCCTATTACTGTAACATGGGCATTGTTACTGCCAAGTCCAGAGGACAGAGTGCTCCCTGAATGGACAACAACCACCACTTTCCAACAACGACCTTGACACAGGCTCTACCCGTGTAGCCATGCTGCCAGACAGTGGCCCTGATAATAAATCAATTACATCAGCATGAAGAGCAAATGAGGCAGTTTGCACCAATTAAAAGCATAAACAGGGTATGGGTGTTTTAAGATGAGAAATTAAAGATTTCCTGAAGCAGCAGAAATAGGTAATAGATTATTCCAGTCGGATGGAGCTTTGTATTGAAATGACCTTTGTCTAACTTCTAGGGACAAAGAAAAACGCATACTGCGACAGCACTTAATTATGTTAATGCTATTCAGGTGAGAGGAGCATTTTTCATGCAGAGGGTTCACTAATTTCTAGTCCTACACAAACAATATACATTTCATCATTTAGCACAACTATTCAGTGACATAATAAGTGAGTTTTATCAATTTACCATTGTTGGTTTTGATTTGATCACTTTAAGTGTGGGAGTAGGTAGGGGCACACAGGTGCACAAAATCAATTCTGGAAGAACACTGAAGTTTGAAATGCCCCAGGTCACTGCTGATTGGTCAGATGCCATTGTTTGACGTTCTGTGATGTAGCCACGTTTCCCCTGAGAGAAATCCATGTTGTTCTCCAACCTCACAGAGAGGCAAGGGGGCGGGATGAGGCATGTCCACTTAAGTTACCAAATATGGTTCCATGCCCGATGGGGCCTAAGATCAGTATCAGAGGTGTTCTGATAGACAATGTCATCATAATCAACCTGACTTGAAATGTACAACAATTAATTGAGAGAAAAAGTGGACTCAGACAACCATATGTTCTTTTTTATAATCTTTTTATTATAACATCATGTGGGGCTTAACGGGGAGTTCAGGGTCAATACCAATGTCCAAGATATTTTAATGAATCAACTTTCCCAAGCAGTGAACCATCATCAAAATGAACATGCAAATCAAACGGATATGATCGACTGTGTTGCGTACCAAACACCAAGTTAAAATAAAACTGTGAAGAATGCTTTTGTAGGATATCACAGTTAGAGGTGTAAATAATCAGCGTAAAGATGAACAAGACAATTGGAGAATAGGTAAGTTGTTAACCCTTTCACTGCCACACAACAGAAGGTTAACCCTTTACTATCACACAACCGACGGCGATGCTCTATCATTAGCATCATTAGCTCCGCGGAGCTAATGATGCTAATGATGGAGCATCGCCGTCGGTTGTGTGATAGTAAAGGGTTAACCTTCTGTATTGTCACAGTGAAAGGGTTAACCGGCTATCGTGTGGCAGTGAAAGATAGAAAAAGAAGTTGGTCACAAAGTGGAACCTTGTGGAACGCCCTTTTCAACAATGAAATAGTCCGACTGAAAGACAACACACCGTCAGTTGGTCTTCATAAAAGGATGAGAAGACACCATTGGTGACTTCAGAAGAGCTGTGGTGGTAGAAGAGTTAGGTCTAAAACCTGACGGAGATAGAAAAAAATATTGATTGATGCACTGTGATAATTGATTACAAATACATTTCTAAATATAGAACTATGATTTTAGCAATTGTACAAATAATAGAAATCCGAAGGGTCTCTATACCTTTGAAGAGAGGGGTACATTTCTGGCACATTTCCATATGTGGGCAATTGAACAAGTAGACAGAGACAAGTTAAATACATCTGCAAGGAGATAAATTGTTACACCTTCTGGTGAAGACCACAATGGTGGTCTTAGTTTTTGGCCAATTAGAGGTTTTTGGACTGCCAAGTAGGTGTTTCTGGGGCACATTGGAAAACTAAGACCACCATTGCCTTGCTTGTCAGAAAGTGTAATAATGTATCTCCTTACAGTTGTAGTTAACGTTAGGTTATGACTAAACCAAGTTCTGTTAGTATAGCGACGCTCGGCATCGCTCTCTGCACTATCTCGCATATGTGCACGCGCACTGAATAAAGACCACAAATGTACCTTTAATCCCAATATTCGTCTGACCACACCCCTATCAGCTTACCCATATAAGCAGGGGTGGGGCCACCCACTCGCCTCCTTCCCAAGCTTTCGCCACAAGGCGAGGTCAAAGGCTGCAGCGGCGTCGGATGCCGAGCGTCGCTATACTAACAGAACTTGGTTATAGTCATAACCTAACGTTCTGTTTCGTATTCGCTCTCGCTCGGCATCGCTCTCTGCACAAGGGAGGCCGAGCGAGAGCCAACGGCCGACAAATACACCCCGCTGACAGCCCCCCACAACCATCAGAACAGGGAGGGCCGAGCCCCCCCGACCCACCCTAATGGAGGGCACCCCCCCTATTAGGGGCTTCACGGGAGGGCGACGGACCCGACCGTGCGAAGAGGCACTCAAGCAACTCAACGCACAGGGTGAGCAGACCGTGGCTTGACCCCACGACTACACACACGCACAACCCGCATGCCACCCGGGAACGAACGGAGGAACAACCTCGTTACTGCCCCCAGAATCACGGGGTCAAGGGCAAACCCAACCCCGTGGCAAGGCCGTAGCAGCGGAGCGCGAAGGAAGACCCAGACCCACCAAAAGGACTGGACTCCCTGGAATGGGGGCCCGGAGAAGTCCATGATGCCAGTATCAAGACCCCACCAGGTGGGCACGTAGTGCCCCGCCCCCCACATCGCCAGCGGATTCGGACAAAGGCCCCTCAGCCGAGCGGGCCCCGTCCCCCCAATAGTACACCGCCTGGCACACTGACCCTGCAACAGGCAGTCAGCATGGCCGTAAGCACACAAAAAAGGTTAACCAACGGAAGCAGGCAGCGCACCGGGGAAAAACCAGGCAACAGGCTATTAACCCTAGCCTGGAGACTGCGGACGAGACAGGCGCCAGAGGGGACAGCTGAACACAGCCGCCCCGGCGGAGGGAGCGTAAGCTGGCGGTGTTGCATGACCAAGCCTCCATTTAAAAACCCCCACCCAGAGGGGTCGAGGCAGAGAAGGCTGACACGATTGGCAGACGTCATGAACGTGCAGGGGCACCCTCAACGGTGAACCCGGGAGTTGACACTGCTCCAACACACCAGGGAATCAACCACCCTGGTGTTACCCAATGCGGTGGTTGTTCCTATAACCCCTCAAGAAAAAAACTCCAAAACACACCTGCGGGTATACACCGGCTATACCGCAGTACAAGTGTTTCAGTTTCCAAAAAAGGGTTAACCCAGGCCTACGGGTCGACAAAACATTACTTCGGACCGGGCCTGGCGGTACGGGAAGCACAGGGTCTCCAGAGGAGGTCAAAAACCACCCCCACAGGCCCCTCTTCGCCATGCGTGAGAGAGGAGCGAAAAAGAATGGAGAACCAGCCCCTAAGCACACCGTACTTGGTATTCCCAGGCGGTCTCCCAACCAAGTACTAACCAGGACCAACCTGTGTAGCGGCCGAGATCCGACGAGATCGAGCGTGTACAGAATGGCATGGCCGTAAGCCATTACGACAGTGCTGAGTAAAAACGTACCCAACCAGGGTCTCCATAGCGCTTAACCCTGTGACACCCGGACCGACCTGGCATTTTTCCCCCTGAAAAAAGCCCAAGTCCCTCAGGGTACCAGAACAGCAGATCTGCATCCCCGGCGGACAACGGGTTCAACTGATCCGGACCAGCGTGACCAGAACCAGTCCTGTGCCCTAACCACGCCGACATGCCTACTCGAGGAGAAAGGGCAGATATGCGTGTCGATCTTAACATGAAAAGAAGGCGCCACCCAGACGTTCGGGCGAACCGCGCCTGGTGGCCCACCCCAAGGGCGTGAGACCCCTCTACATATGTTCAGATCCATTCCGTCATCATCCCCCAGACATGAACGAGAATCCGTCGAAAACCAACCCAGGTCGTGGGATTTGGTCGTCGGAAGAGGAAAAACCCCCATCTCAGTTGCTTTATAAAAACGCCGTTTTAACCACAAGCAACCAAGGCGTGCCAGTCAGTCGCCTGTTTACAGCGAGCTAGCACTATACGTGCGTCGGGACACACCCCCATCAATGAACAGGCTATTTAGACCTGTCATTGAATCCCCAAGGCGCCCAGGGGAACGACAAGAGGGGTGTGACACTTCCTAACTCCAACACTTTTTGAATAGAAAAGAAGGAAGCATCAACAGTATGTATCCCAGTCTACACAGCCGGGGGTACATTTTTTTCACATTTTTACATCCCACCACCCTCCCATAGGAAGGAGACGGGGATCCCCAGAGAGACTTCCCACGCGAGCTGTACAGATTGAAAAGAATATATTGCACCTTGAGCCATGTAAAAAATTGGTTTTAGGGCTCTCCGGGGAAGAGGCACTGAACCCATACACACTCAATAATCGAATTGAATCGAATACATATACAATAGAATAGGACACCTTCTAGAGGGTCCACTCACTTTGACAATCTGAGGAGGAAGGCTCTGTACTCTGATGGAGGCTCCCTCACATGGAAGAAGGAGTCCGAACTCACAGAAGGCCCGAATAGGCGCTTGGTGAGGAGGAGCCCTGAC
Organism: Notolepis coatsorum; assembly: GCF_963971535.1. Lineage (NCBI taxonomy): Eukaryota > Metazoa > Chordata > Actinopteri > Aulopiformes > Paralepididae > Notolepis > Notolepis coatsorum. Next base: position 95,490,930 of record NC_140169.1, on the reverse strand, counting down.
CCCCCTGAAACAGATCCATCACATGTACCTGAACAGCACACGGAAGTCCTACCAACAGAGACGCGCACGGTGACGTACTCTATGGCGGGGGAATTCCTGCGGTGCACACGCCCAATATACCAGGCCGTGGGACCAGGAAACTCCCCCCCCCCCCCCCCCGTAACGTGCCGAACCGCCACGTGACGGGAACCTTGAAGGACAGGGGGTGTACCCCTGACCGACAGAAACAAGGGGGAGAGGAAAGGTTACCAGTTCACCCCTTTACGACCCCACACCCATGATACGATGTAATGACAAAAAGAGAATATGACACAGTCATAGTCAGCTCTATGAAGCGTTTGACAGCTCCACACAGCGCATGAGCTAACCTGCTATCTGATTTTTACTAAGGAAAAAACACAGAATAGAGAGGGCTCTAAGAGCCCCGGTCCAACATACACATGTGCTTCTGTGGCCAGTCCAACCCAGTTGTAGGTCACATGACACACACAACCCATCATCACCTACAAAAAATGGCAAAAACACTCTACAGAGGAACGCCGTTTTTCATAATGAGAGAATACATAATTCTCGATTAGTATCGGCCACAGGCCTTGCTAAGCACACACGACAGCGACCAAACAATCTTTTCTTTTAGGAAAATAAAGTTTCTCCAGCAGTTTTAGCACAACCTCAGCAATCAAGCTAAGGGTTACATCGCATCCCTACCACACAAAAGACACAATTTAGTGCACAACATGTCTGATAGGAGGATGAAAAAGTCCCCAGGGAACCAGGGGGAAACACAATCCTCCTATTTTACCCTTAATACGGCCAGTTAAAACAGGAAAACCTGTTAATATGCGAACACCCTGTTCATTGTCATCACAGGCTGAGAAAAGAACATTCTTTTACTCACTTGTCACTAAGCATAGCTTCATAGGTTAGTTACCTTAGTTGTGAGTACACGGTACATATAAACACCATGATGTTTCTCACACAACAACCAGATCATTTTCACATCTGTAACAACAACCCGATTTGCACGGAGAAGCTAACTGCCAGTGACAAAAACAGTTCACACATAACTCGCGTCGTATCCTAAATGCATTGCAACAACACACGTTTTGGGAAAACATCGTTATTCACAAAACATTTAGAAAAGTAAAACCAGAAGACGTGTTATAAGGTCTGGTCAAACCTTGTCCTACCCGGAACGTAGATCAGCGAAGTGCAGACTCGAGACCCCATAGACAACACAGCCGATCCTGTGTTGCTCGAACTGGGCAGCGCCGTCGCTCCAACCAGTCGCTACAGTCCTCTTTGTTGACGCAATCCCCGTCCAGGCTCAGGGCAGGGTCGACGAACATCCCCTGTCAAGGATGACGTCGTAGTCAAGAGTGTAAAACATGTTATAATCAAAGCACGTTCAACAGAGTAGCATTAAGCTAACGGCCGCTCCAACCGTTCGGGCGCTACTGCCCCTGCTCGCGAGACGCCGAGCTAACGGCGCACGCGACCAGAAGCGAGCTCGCGGCGGCGCGCAAGGAGCTGAAGCTACACCGCGCCAGGCCTTGGCCTATAGCAGCAAGCTAACGTTACCTAGTGATCACGACATGCTAGCGCCGCAGCTAACAGCTGACTGGCTAACAGTAGGCCCAACCTAAGTAGGCCATGCAGCAATCCCAGCAGGCTAACGCAGCAGCTAACAGCTGACTGTCTAACCGTAAGCTAAGCAGCTATCACCTGAACATGTATACAATGACATAACACTCACCCAGACAGGCCGCCGTTCTGAACCTCTCCTCACTTTTTAAGAGAAAAGAGAAACAAGATGTCAACACTGCTTTACAACAGTGATTTTACCAACACCCGACGGAATCAGCACAATACCAAACTGGCCTGTGTAGCTGACTTGAACATGGATCTGCCGCTATCGCACATCCATGCACATATCTCCTCGTGAAGGAATACTCTCATTTGGATATGAAAGAAGGGGCTTAACACGGGACAGAGAGATAACCACTCGTCCAGAACACACAGGGATCACCAGTGTTAATGGTCGCGGCCCACTAGTTAAACTAAAATGGCTTCAGACCAAGGTCTTCTGTCGTCTAGGAGACTGAACAAAGGACCCTAGCCTGGGGCCGGTTTTCATAAACATTGTCAAGTAGCCCCCATAGCACTAACAGACAAGTGAAGCCTGCCAGCAAACATAACTCACCAGAACCAGGAACCCACCGCGTCTCACAACCGCGACGCGTCCTACAGCCCAGATGTGCCTTTACCGCAACCAGCACACAGCAAGGACTGCAGTTGGAAAAGCATGTAGCGGAACGAACTCCCAATACGAAAACCGGTGGAGGATTTTTAGAATGATCATCATCTTCCAGACACTCCAGTACGAAGACAATATCGCCGTATTTTCTCGAAAATAGTGAGAGAGAAAATAAAGATATGATGTCAACGTATCCTTGTTTCCCAAAGCTGCTCCTAATCCTTTCTTCCAGCATGGTGTCAAGTGTGGGGATCTACCGAGGCACTTCTTCCTTGTGGTGAAAGCGAGAAGGAGGCGAGTGGGTGGCCCCACCCCTGCTTATATGGGTAAGCTGATAGGGGTGTGGTCAGACGAATATTGGGATTAAAGGTACATTTGTGGTCTTTATTCAGTGCGCGTGCACATATGCGAGATAGTGCAGAGAGCGATGCCGAGCGAGAGCGAATACGAAACAGAACTTGTCTCTGTCTACTTGTTAAATTCCTGCCAGAGTTAACACCCCTAATATTTGTCATTATTTTAGTGTTTTTATTCAGCTTAAAGCTGCTGGTGCAGCTCTGTGGGAAACCTTTGTTGCGCATGCATGGGCTTGAAAAGTGATGCAGAGCATGTTCTATTTATCTCCTCTCCTCTCCTCTCCTCTCCTCTCCTCTCCTCTCCTCTCCTCTCCTCTCCTCTCCTCTCCTCTCCTCTCCTCTCCTCTCCTCTCCTCTCCTCTCCTCTCCTCTCCTGTCCTGTCCTGTCCTGTCCTCTCCTCTTCTCTTCTCTCCTCTCCTCTCCTCTATTCTCCTCTCCACTTCTCCCCCCTCCTCAGTGAGACTGTAAACAGTGTGAATTGGTTCTCAAAATGAGAAGTGACATCCTCTGATGTTCCTGAATTATTTAGCACTACAAAAGTAGCTACCACACACACATGCAGACACTCACAAACACAAACACACACACACACACACACACACACACACACACACACACACACACACACACACACACACACACACACACACACACACACACACACACACACACACACACACACACACACACACACACACACACACACACAAATGCACTGACACACATATGCTTGTAGACACACACAGACAGAGATAAGTTGTGCAGACAAACATCTAGACACAGTCACACATACATACACATAACACACACACAAACATACATACACATGTGTCACCTCCCGGTTCTAGTAATTGTGACACTTGACCAAGAGAGATTAGCGTGGTGGAAGAGAGTACCAGCCCTCTGGACCAACTTGTTACCGGAGCAACAGGTAAGCCTGTTATCATTACAAGGCAACTGGGTTCTGACGGTCCCTAGGGCCTAGACAGTGTTCGTAAATATATGTACAGGACCGGTTGGACCCACTAACACACACACACACACACACGCAAATACTCATACGCTAAAACACACACACACACACACACACACACACACACACACACACACACACACACACACACACACACACACACACACACACACACACACACACACACACACACACACACACACTGAAGGATTTTAATAATGATGATCTGACAGAATGCCCTGTTGTGCTTCTCTCTCTCTCTCTCTCTCTCTCTCTCTCTCTCTCTCTCTCTCTCTCTCTCTCTCTCTCTCTCTCTCTCTCTCTCTCTCTCTCTCTCTCTCTCTACACTATATATCTGTCTCTCAATCTCTGTCTCTCTCCATCTAGACAGATAGATACACGGATATACACTATAATATCTTACTCCATCCATACACTACATTAATATCTAACTACATCCATACACTCTAATTTCTAACTCCATCCATACACTATAATATCTAACTCCATCCATACACTATAATATCTAACTCCATACACTCTAATATCTAACTCCCTCCATACTTAATATCTAACTCCATCCATACACTATAATATCTAACTCCATCCATACACTATAATATCTAACTCCATCCATACACTATAATATCTAACTCCATCCATACACTACATTAATATATAATATCTAACTCCATCCATACACTATAATATCTAACTCCATCCATACACTATAATATCTAACTCCATCCATACACTATAATATCTAACTCCATCCATACACTATAATATCTAACTCCATCCATACACTATAATATCTCAAATATACCTCCATCCATACACTATAATATCTAACTCCATCCATACACTATAATATCTCAAATCTAATTACATACATACACTATATTATCTAACTCCATGCTCCCAGGATCATGCCATTATTGATATTTCCAGACATCGATACAAAGGTTCCCATATTGGCTGTAGATTTTTTGGCGATCATTACTCATTATTGATGACCAGGCACTGGATCGAAGGTTATATGTGGGGTAACAAGTGATTTATTCCTTCCACGGACTGTGTGTGTGTGTGTGTGTGTGTGTGTGTGTGTGTGTGTGTGTGTGTGTGTGTGTGTGTGTGTGTGTGTGTGTGTGTGTGTGTGTGTGTGTGTATGTGTGTGTGTGTGTGTGTGTGTGTGTGTGTGTGTGTGTGTGTGTGTGTGTGTGTGTGTGCGTGCGTGTGTGTGTGCGCATGTGTGTGTGTGTGTGTGTGTATAGACGGGTCTGAAGGATGGATGCAGGACAACACCATCAGTTCCTTCATTGATTCTGCTGCACACATGTTTCATACACTCAGCTGGAGTACACTCTCTCTCCCTCTCTATGTCCCCCTCTCTCTCTCCCTCTTCCCCCTCTCCCCCTCTCTCTCCCTCTTCACCCTCTCTCCCTATCTCTTTCTCTCCCTCTCTTCCTCTCTCCGTCTTTATGTCTCCCTCTCTCTCTCTCCCTTTCTTCCCCCTCCCCCCCTCTCCCTCTCTCACACGCTCTCTCTCCCTCTATCTCTCATTTCCTTTCTCTTTCTCTCTTTCTTTCTCATCTTATGTTTTTTCTTGTACTACAGTTTTTCACGATTGCTAAAACACATTCCATGAAACTGCCCTCTCTTTTCACAAAACTCTAAACACAAAACACTTTTCTCAAGCTATATACACAAAACCTAACATACACGCTTCAAAACCAAACTATCGCACCAAAACAGTTGCCCATATGCTCAAAAGCAAACTTAGACACCAAAATCCCTCTCAAGGCCTGCAAAAATGTAAACAGTACTAAGCATCATTAAAACAACAACTAATTGAAAACACAATGTTCAGAGTGTTCTTTTTACAGTTTCACAACTGCCAGGACACATTTTCAGAAACCTTCTTATCTGTTCTCAAAATACATGTAGGCCTATTGGGCATTTATAGATTTGTGTGTTTCATAGGAATAGTATGTAATTTAAGAAAATACAGTTACAGTAAGCACTATAGAAATGCAGCATGTGAGTTCACCTGTCTTCAACCAAAATGGAAGGAGAGTGAAATACACAGAGAATGTGGAAATATATAATACACTGGACACAAGACCAATGATGCAGATTGATGAAAATATATTTATTTTCTCTCCATATACCCAAATCAGTCAACATGTCAACATGGAGAATCACAACAAAACATGTCCCAGTTTCCCATAAATTCTCTGGCCAGACCCAGCAAACAGATAATGTCTATTTTCTGTACTCTATTTAAATGTCTTAAATTGTTCTGTGATTGTAACAACTGTAATTGTGACCTGTACTGGATACAGTATGTGTGTCTGATATTTGCTGAGCTTACAGTCACAGTGATATGCACACTACTGTAGTAGCATGAAAACTGGTACGTGTTTTGTTGTGATTCTCCATGTTGACATGTTGAGTGATTTGGGTAGGGGCCTATATGGAGAAAATTATGTTTTCATCGGTCTGCAGCATTGGTCTTGTGTAGTGTTTGGTGAATTTATTGTATATTGGCACATTCTCTGTGTACTTCACTTACAGTACTCTAATCACTGAGAAGTATAATTGATACAAGTGTGTTAGGTTAAGCACAGCAGTGTGTAACTGGTTCAAACAGAATTACAGTACAGTAAAGTCATATGAAATGTGTGTGAGATTTTTGCAACATGTGTTTTAGCAAGACAAAATGTTTTTAAACAGAAGTGTTCACCAAACATAACCATCTAAAGCCTACATAGACAATATTTATTTTATATATATATATATTAGAGGTGGGCATAGATTAATTTTTTTAATCTAGATTAATCTATCTGCAATCCTGGATTTAATCTAGATTAATCTAGATTAAAATGGCCCAAAAAAAAAAAAAAAACCTGCCGAAGGCATTAAAAATATGTGTGTTCTACCCAAATAATGACCAGAAGTAAGTCCTTACTTTTTCTTTCCTCCTTATGTTTCTCAGGCCAGGTGGCCCATTACACCATGAGCCCATCTCCCGTTTCCAAAATGCATTACAGACTGTTTGAAAAAGCTGTTTTGCTATGATAATTGGTATTGAAATATCAAAATAATGTTCAATAAGATGTTCTTGTGTTTAATAAGTTGTTTTATTCAGAAGTTAACACAAATAAATAATATTACCAGTACAGTACAGTATCTAGCACACTCTCAGGAGCAAAACAGAAAGAATCATTTCAAACTTGAACTATGTGACATGGCTTGAATCAACTGCTCCAGTGGAGTTGCTCAGTGGCCAATGGTGTCAACTGTGGTTGTACTGGGCAGCTCCCAGGTGTGAATGACACTGTGTGAATGTGAAGCAGGGCGTTCCTGAAAAAGAGCATCTGTGCTCAGCGAACCTACCCTGGGTAAATAAAGGTAAAAAAAAAAATATAATAATAATAATTAATGCGTTAATTATATTATCGCGCGATACTAGCGTTAACGGCCCAGCTCTAATATATATATATATATATATATATATATATATATATATATATATATATATATATATATATAATATTTTTGCCAATTCTGAGCTTATTCTTTGAGTCAGTATCAAGTGGTATACTTTTTATGATTCAGGGGAACCTACCCTTTATTTCTGGCGCAGTGTATAGTCACCATTATACATTAGCATACCTTTGTGTGAGCATAGAATATTTAACATGAAAAGAAACAGGTGATTTTTCATTCAAGCTGCACAATATATGATATAGTTGCCAGAGCAATTGATACAAGAGTAGGCTACTTCAAACCATAGCATCAAACACATCTAATCCTTCACTATGATTGTCATCATCACTGTCCTAGCATTCTGGCTCAGAGTAATTTTCATTTATATTATCTGGATCATCCTCAACACCCACAACAAGTTCCAATGCTTGTTATTATACCTCTTGTCATGTCTTTTTGCCATTTTGTTATAAAACCATGAACAAGCACCTCTCTCTATCCTCTGTTACACGTTAGCAGGAATTTTCCATTGGTCCTCCCAGCCCATGTGACCATTTCTAGCATTTACATTTGCTATCGGCTCAAAGCTCAGTGACAGATCGATATATATGCGGAGGATTCATTCGGCAAAGAGGAATAGACCGATTTAGATATTTCAAGATTTAGGCTGTACTTTTCCCACTTTCAATTTTGACAGAGAAGAGAATCTCCCGATTCAGATAAAAGTTTATCTATCATAAACAGTGATAATCATAAACAAAGATATTTAATGTTTTGCAAAACATGTCCATGCAACACTCGGATTTAGAGGGTTACGTTATACTTAACGTAAACTCATTAAAAGTGTACTATTTTGTTAAGCAAAAGTAACACTAAAGGTTTATTCAAATATTTTAAGCACATCTTAACACAACTGTATTATACTTTCTGAATACATAAATATGCTTGTACTTTTTTTCTTTCTATAGTCTTCTATAGTTCTATGTCAATGGCTCATTCACAACTAACCATTTTCAACAAGTGCTGTCACTCCTTTTACTACAAGCTGACATTTTTTACTGATAGCATGAATAAATAGTGTATCAAAGACCAACTCTGTGCTAACAAATATTTACCATCACATTTATATATGATTCATACATGTATTTCATTCTGGTGAAGAGTTTGGACGGAGAGCGAAAGAGAGAGAGAGAGAAAGAGAGAGAGAGAGAGAGAGAGAGAGAGAGGAGAGAGAGCGAGAGAGAGAGAGAGAGAGAGAGAGAGAGAGAGAGAGAGAGAGAGAGAGAGAGAGAGAGAGCATGATCTGGACCAGCTTAATTGCTCTGTGTGTTAATTAGCTACCCGACAGAACAGTGTGGGTCTCTATTGATTAAAATAAGCTACTTTCTAGTGCTGTTTTCTGTCCATTTAACTGGGTAATTGATGGGACATGTTGCCCTCTCCCCTCATCTCTCTCCTATCCTCTCCTCTTTCTCCTCTCCTCTTTCTCCTCTCTTCTTTCTCCTTTCCTCTTTCTCTTGTCCTCTCCTTTCTCCTCTCCTCTTTCTCTCCTTTCCTCATTCTCCTGTCCTGTCGTCTTTGTCTTTCTCCTCTTCTCTCCTCTTCTCTCCACTCCTCGACCCATCTCCTCTCCTCTCCTCTCCTAAGTTTTCTTCTCCTGCTCTTCTTTCCTCCCCTCTTTTCTTATCCACCCTCTCCTCTCCACCCCTCCCTCCCTCCCTTCTCCTCTCCTCCCCTTTCCTCTCCTCTCATTCCCTCTCCTGCTCTTTTCTCCTCTCCTCCTCTCATCTTTTCTCCTCTCCTCTTTCTCTGTACATTTTGGATGCAAACATTTCATGTGTACTAAAGTGCACACACACACACACACGTGCACGCCTGCATGTGTGCACACGCACACACACACGTGCACACCTGCATGTGTGCACACGCACACGCACACACACACACACACACACACACACACACACACACACACACACACACACACACACACACACACACAAAACAACTACACGTTCTACCAGTACTCCAATTTCCTTCTTTGCCGGCTCCTAAATCATGCTGTTTGCTAGCTGTCTCCTCAGGCTAATGTGTGTGTGTGTGTGTGTGTGTGTGTGTGTGTGTGTGTGTGTGTGTGTGTGTGTGTGTGTGTGTGTGTGTGTGTGTGTGTGTGTGTGTGTGTGTGTGTGTGTGTGTGTGTGTGTGTGTGTGTGCATGTGTGTGTGTGTGTGAGTGTGTGTGTGTGTGTGTGTGTGTGTGTGTGTGTGTGTGTGTGTGTGTGTGTGTGTGTGTGTGTGCATGTGCATGCATGTGTGTGCATGTGCATGCGTGTGTGTGAGCGTGCAGCTCTGTGGAACAATCTCTACCATTACTGTCAGGCAGTGTTTTCAGTTTAATAATCTCAATTCTAATATAACCTCTACAGTAAATTCAATGTGGCGGCCATATAATTGTAAACCAAACAGTTAAATTGCTCATCTACTTATCATAACAGTATTAACACCCCCAACTGGGCTCAGGGTTTAGTGTCATCACTCCCCGCTATCTGGCAAAAACCACATATCTCCAAAAGCAGCCCGATTAAAATATGTAAATAAAGTACTAATCGACCACAGGAAAAAATATACATGATATACGTTATGTTATAGCGATAAGTAATATATTTATGTATTGTATCAAAAATAAGTACATAATTACATATTCAAAAGATTTTACCTTTTTACGTTTTGAGAAAATGTTTAAGTTCCCCTGCTGGGGATCGAACCCTAACCTTGACCTTAACTGTATGTCTTAACCGTTACGTGAATGTTAAAACTAACCTTAACTCTAACTATAATCATAGTTAAATAGCAGTGAGAGAGAGCACTTGCCCTCAACTGCAATGATTGTTGGTTCAACTCCTGGTTGCAGCATTTGTTTTGGACCTTTGCAGATACGAAACATAAATATATTACTTATACATGACGTAAATATATTAATTATGGCTATAACATAACGTAGCAACACAGGGATCCATGATACAGATGCTTGTTAGTGAATAACTGTGAATAACTTCATGCAATAATCAGACCATTGGCCTTATTTTAATTAAAACCTTCATGCACGCACAATAACTCACACGGTTAATGTAAAACTCAGAACGTGAAAACGTTTAATCTTTTCTCAAAAACTCTAAATGGTTATAGATCGTATAGCTTTACGCTCTGCTCTATTGGAACTATCCCTTTATCCACTCTAATAATGAATAACTTTCTCCACATGCACACACCTATTTACCTCCGCCTGGCCACACCCACATCCGCTCCTATATAAGCGGGGTCGTGGCCACACTATCAGCTCCTTCCCTACTTTCACCACCGAAAGTGTCTGTAATGTTCTGAAGGTCCAGATTAACACTAAAAGTCTGCGTTTATTATTTTGCATAACTAATATTGTTTATATAAGATATATATCTTTACGTCATCTGTTTGCCTAACAGTATTCTTCATTTAGCTTATTGTAGGTCCCTTCCTTGACGCTGTAGGCGCCAGAGGCGCGCGCCCCCTAGACATGTTTTCTAGACATGTTCAGACAAGCCCAGAGCAAGCGCATTGATTCTGTACAGGTGAACAGGCTGAGCCCAACAGGGAACCAGAAAGAGTATATTGTGTAGACGGTGCAAGCAGCAGCAGCAGCAGCAGTAGCATAACAGGAAAACTAGCAGAGCGAGAGTGAAGACGTCTGGTACAGTTGTACACAGACCGATAGTGGTGTATCATTATAGAGAGCTAATGGCTACTTAGATACAACTATAATATTGTCAAGCCATTATTGGCACAGTATAGTGACTTGTGTAAGCGAAGTAACGTGGAGAGACGTATAGTTAAACCCAGCAACGTTTGGATATAACTACTCATTGGAGACCATCTGCGGGTTAGTTTCACGTACAAACGAAGCTAACTAGCTACCATCTATGCCAACAGGCTTTTGGATTAATAGCTATTAACCCTGCCATCGGGCGCTAGGAATACAAGGACCGGTTCCGTACGAGACCCCTTCTTCCAGCGATGACAGGATTATCCGACCAGTCTACAGTTTCTCTGGGGCAGGAGCTCTAGAGAGAACCAACCGTCTCCAGCCACCACCTTGCTTTCCCTGTATCGCCTCGCTTCGTCTCACTCCCTTCAGAGCTCCACCGGTCGAGTATCCGCAGTCTAGGAACCATTCGTTACCGTTGACTTTGTTGCACTGACATTCTATTATTAAAGGAGAACCGTGATAACTAATATGTATGTTTGCTATTAACATTAAACATGATGCTTATTCAAATTGTAACCCTGTCCCCGCGCAGTCAATTGAGTGTCCGCCATTTTGTCTAACTGTACTGTCTGGCTATTAATATTCTTTAGTAGTGGTTTAATCTAACATATCTCAATACAGTCAGGGTTGTGTAGCCCCTTAGCTACAATTGGTCCTTCGAGCCGGAGGGTATCAGTAATAATAATCATATTAGTGATAATATGGCCAGCGGCGGACACTCTCCAATCGGCTCTCCCCCATTAGAGCGCCCTAGGCGCCAGCGTCAGCCCCCTCCCCACTTGGAGAACTACGCTGTAGATTTACCTCCTAGCTTATCTACGAGGACGTTAAGCAAGGATAACATTAGTAGCTCAAGTATGCCCAACCTTATCGACCTGTCAACCCCAGAGGTAGAGACCCAAGCTAGTTTAAGTGAAACTGACTTAGCCTACGGGGGGGGACAAGCGGGGCATGACTTGACTATGCCCATAGAACGCCGCGCCCCCGAGATGGACCTCGGAGCGCACCAGAGTAAAGAGCACCGCGCCCCCGAGATGGACCTCGGAGCGCGGGAGAAGACAAAGTACAGCGCCTCCGAGATGGACCTCGGAGCGCGTGAGGAGACCAGGTCACCGCCAAGCCCTGCCAACTCCAAATCACCATCATCAGCGTCATCCCCAAGCGAGGCCGACCAGAGGCTAGCGCAAGTCCTGATCGCCACGATAACCGCCTCGGCGGAAAGGGATCGCCTCCAAGGTGAGCGTGACCGCCTCCAGGCGCAACAAGAGAGTGAGCGTGACCGCCTCCAGGCGCAACGAGAGAGTGAGCGCGAACATCTCAGACTGGAAGAGAGTCGCCTCCAGGCTGACGCCACAATGACCATCAGACTGGAAGAGAGGCGCCTCCAGGCTGAAGAAAACATGGAGCGAGACCGCGCCAATGCGCAGCGCGACGCAGCGCGAGGCGGAGTGAGACCGTCTACAAGCACAAATGATGGAGCAAGCGCTCCAGAGGGTGACTCCCCACTCTTCCACCCGGAGCTCCCGGAGATCATCACGACAAGGGTCGAGGGCACCTTCCCCTCCCCGACAAAGCTACATGGGACCCCGCCTACGGGAAGAACCTGCTTACGTTGCAGAGCAGCTAGCCGAGCGACTACAAAGCCTGACGGAGGACGAGGGAGGACAGAACGCCCACCCGCACTACCCCATCTCAGACCAGGAGGCTCAGCTCAGCCCCGGTCTCAGTCCCGACACGCTGCGTTATGAACCCCCAACACGTCCCAGTGGGGAGTTCGAGCACCAGACGGCACCGAGGAATAGTGCCTGGGAACCCAGCCCCTGGTTCCCGCCCAGCACGAACCAACGACCCCAAGTACGGGGAGACTCGCCAAGGATGCCTCTCCCCCCACGTGCGTCAGTGTCACAGCCATCCATGGCATCCTACATTGGGACACCCACATTCCCAGACTTCACAAGAGAAGACCGAGCGCAGTATACCGAGCTGTGTATGTGCCTAGAGACAATTATGTCCGGAGTACAGGACGAGTCATACAAGTATACCATTCTCCTTAAGCACCTCAAGGTAACTAGAGCGCACAACATAGCGCTGGCATACTCCAATTCACAAACTCCCTATTCCGACGCCCTGGTTGCCCTCGACGCACGTTACGGACGTACATGGGACTATGTCATTCAGGAGATACGTGAAATCAAACGTCTCCCCCCAGCTAAAGACAACCGAGCCCTGGACGACCTATCCGTCAAAGTACAATCCCTGGTAGAGATGCTAGGGTCCCAACGAGAGAAGGGGATGTACGAGTTGTATGCCAACTCCAACGTGGAGCGCATATTGGAGAAGCTCCCCCCATTCCGCCAAGAACGTTTTCGGCGGCAAAGAAACTACCGTGACCCGCATGGCCCAGAACAGTCACTCCTGGACCTTGCTGACTTCCTAGCCAGGGAGGTTAGCAGCCTAATAATTGACACCTTCGCATGGGGTGGCTCGGACATTAAAGAGGGGCCGAGAAGGTTTAAAGACCAAAGCAGGCCCATCACTGTGATGCACCAGGCCGAGTCGGTGTCACGACAGAAGAGTCACAACCCCCCCGCCAAGGGAAAATGGAAGATCGCATGTCAATACTGCGACAACGAACACTGGCTGTCACAGTGCGACACATTCAAGAAACTGACCACCGTCGAAGTAAGTCAGTGGATTAAAGCTAACCGCCGCTGCGCGCGCGGCCACATGGCAGCAGAATGCCGCCTTAAGAAGAAGTGTGGCAAGTGTGACGGCGCTCACCTCGAAGCACTGCACGAGAGCAACAAGCGAAACCCCGCCCCACAAAGCAGCTCGAGAGCAGAAGTACTCTACATCGACCCTGCAAAGAGTGGGAGCTCCAGAGTGCTCCTCAAGGTGGTACGAGTACTCCTCAGTCACGGGGACAAGGTACTCGACACCTACGCCATCCTCGACGACGGGTCGGAGAAGACCCTCCTCCTCGCCTCTGCCGCGACCCAGTTGGACCTGTGGGGTCCAGAGGAGACCATGACCCTCCGTACCATTCGTCGAGACTTAAAGACAATCAAAGGTGAAAACGTCTCGTTCACCATTGCAGCGATCGACCAGCCCGAGAAGCGGTACAGCATCAGCAAGGCGTTCACAAGCTACGACATAGGTTTGTCACGCTATGATTACCCCATCCCACAGCTGAGGGAAAAGTACGACCACCTACGCCAACTGCCCATAGCGCTCATCAGCGGCGTTACGCCGACCCTACTCATTGGCTCCGACCACGCGGACCTCATTGTCCCCACTGATGCGGTCCACATCGGACCCAGAGGATGCCCAGCCGCAGTTAAGACCCGACTGGGATGGACGCTCCAGGGCCCACTCTCCGGGCCTTCCGGCCGACCAACGTCCACACGCTGCCTTTACACCAAGGTGAGCGACACAGACAATACCCTCCTACAGCACGTTGAGAGGCTATGGACACTAGACTCGCTGCCATTCAAGAACGAACGCAAGATGGTTCGATCCAAAGAGGACAAGCATGCCATAGCTCTACTCGAGCAGAAGACTACGAGGGTCGAGGTCGACGGAGTGCTAAGATACGCGACCCCACTCTTGAGGCGGGAAGGGATGCCCACTCTGCATGTGCCTAAGGGAGCCACGCACCACTACCTACAGAGCACTGAGCGGCGCCTCGCCAAGGATCCCCCCCAAGCAACGATATATCGCACGAGATCGAGAAGCTGGTCACGGCCGGCCACATAAAGAAAATCGATGACCACGAGGCAGAAAGGACGACAGAGTCATGGTACATGCCCCACCACAAGGTCACCCACAACGGAAAGAACCGCATCGTGTTCAATTGCAGTTATCAGATTGGACAGCAGAATCTGAATAACCTACTCCTGCCCGGCCCGACACTCGGACCCTCCCTCCTCGGCGTCCTGATACGCTTTCGTCAGGACAAAGTGGCCATCAGCGGCGACATCAAGGGGATGTTCCTACAAGTTCGACTGATGGAGGAAGACAAGCCTTTACTGAGGTTCCTGTGGAGGGAGAGGCTCGACGACGAACAACCCTCGATATACCAATGGGAGGTACTCCCCTTCGGCACTACCTGCAGCCCGTGCTGCGCCACGTTCGCGTTACAGAAGCACGTGGCCGAAGACCCCGGAGCCGACGATGATGTCCGACACAGCGTTGAAAGAAGTTTCTATGTGGACAACTGCCTACAGAGCGTATCCACGCCAGAAGAAGCAGAGAGCATCCTACTGAAGCTACGGGCTTCATTAGCCAAAGGTGGATTCGACCTCCGACAGTTGGCCAGTAGCGACCCTCAAGTTCTCCGGCACCTCCCCCCAGAGATCAAGGCCGCGAGCAGCGAGACCTGGATGGCGCACACCCCAGGCGAAGCGCAAGAGATGACCCTGGGCCTCATCTGGTGCTTCAAGACGGACTCGCTTCACTACCGACACACACCTCTGAGGACGGATCAGGAGACGTCCATGACTAGACTGACCACTCAGCGGAGTGTGTACCGAACACTCGCCAGCCAGTACGACCCAATGGGATGTATCCTCCCCTACACCACCCGGGCGAAGATGCTGGTGAGAGAACTGTGGGACAAGGAGCAGGGCTGGGACGACCCCATACCCGAGCACCTAGCTACCACATGGAGAGAGTGGGAGGATGAACTTGTCTTACAGGAAAACTAGCAGAGCGAGAGTGAAGACGTCTGGTACAGTTGTACACAGACCGATAGCGGTGTATCGTTATAGAGAGCTAATGGCTACTTAGATACAACTATAATATTGTCGAGCCATTATTGGCACAGTATAGTGACTTGTGTAAGCGAAGTAACGTGGAGAGACGTATAGTTAAACCCAGCGACGTTTGGATATAACTACTCATTGGAGACCGTCTGCGGGTTAGTTTCACGTACAAACGAAGCTAACTAGCTACCATCTATGCCAACAGGCTTTTGGATTAATAGCTATTAACCCTGCCATCGGGCGCTAGGAATACAAGGACCGGTTCCGTACGAGACCCCTTCTACCAGCGACGGCAGGATTATCCGACCAGTCTACAGTTTCTCTGGGGCAGGAGCTCTAGAGAGAACCAACCGTCTCCATCCACCACCTTGCTTTCCCTGTATCGCCTCGCTTCGTCTCACTCCCTTCAGAGCTCCACCGGTCGAGTATCCGTAGTCTAGGAACTATTCGTTACCGTTGACTTTGTTGCACTGACATTCTATTATTAAAGGAGAACCGTGATAACTAATATGTATGTTTGCTATTAACATTAAACATGATCAAATTGTTACCCTGTCCCCGCGCAGTCAATTGAGTGTCCGCCATTTTGTCTAACTGTACTGTCTGGCTATTAATATTCTTTAGTAGTGGTTTAATCTAACATATCTCAATACAGTCAGGGTTGTGTAGCCCCTTAGCTACAACACCACTTTAAGCTTAGTGCCAAAGTAGTTTGTTGAAGAGAAGACGAGCTGTGTTGACATTGTATCTTTGTTTTCTCTCTCACTATTTTTTGAGAAAATAAAGTGATAATGTCTTCACCACCGGAGAATCTAGAAGATGATGATCATTCTGACCTCCACCGGCACTTCGCATTGGGGCGCGCGTCACTGAGCAATCCCCGCCGGCGTTGTCTCCGGCTCTGCAGCTGGATACTATGCCTCGGGGGGGCGGTCGGCTGTGTGAGAGCTGACGGTCTCCCTGGGTGGGTGATGTTTTTGCGACGTGAGCCTCGCGTGTGTCAGTTGTGAGGGGACAACTGTGTGCAGCTTGCGAAGCTCGGCTGCAGTCTAGAATCCCTTCGTTACCCCTTATAATCGCGAGGAGGGGGTCCTAGTTTGATGCTCCACGATAACACAGTGCTCCTCCTCAGTGAAGTCGTAGCTTTGTTTTCCTGGGGCCGTGATTCCGAATTCCCCGGGTCTCTGGAAAACGGATACCCTCTGCCACCGCGCTGGCCCAGTTTTTTAAGACGAAAACACCTGGCACGAGGGATGCGAGTTTGGTGTTTCATTATGAGAATAGCTCCGAGCTCAAGTCGGCTGCAGCCCGTGTACAACGGGGCTTATTGCCGATGCCGCTGTGTCTGGTAAACACCGTTCTGTGAGAGGGACGTGTGTTGCCTTTTTCCCTTTTAGCTAGTGGCTATCGATAGCCGGTAGAAGCTAACTGTTAGCCAGTTAGCTGCTAGGCTAAGTCGTTAGCTGGCGGCTACGCTCGGCTGGAAACGTTAGCTTGATGCTATCAGTTAGCCTGGAGTTAGCTGTTAGCTTATGCTACAACCATTGGCGCTAGCCATGAGGAGGTAGCGGGCCCTGGCACTGACTACGGCGTCATCTCTGGCAGAAGATGTCGTCGGGCCTGCGCCATGACTGGCCGCAGGAGGGGGGTGTCGCGCCGGAGCAAGGCTGCAGCCGTCGCCGCTTCTGGCCCTGCCAGCGAGAGGCCTCATCAACGTGGTAGACCAACCTGTGTTTGCGGCCATTTCATCCTGCGTACGAGGTGCAGGTAAGATGTCCGTTGGACATTACCCCACTCTTCCTTCCTCCCCCTCCCGAATGTTTTGGTTAATAACGATGTCTTTGTTTGACAAAACATAGTTACTTCACTGCATTTGGAGATACGACGTGTGCTGTGTGAAAATTGTCTTGGTCGGTATCTTGTATAGCTTAGGTTTTAGCATTGGCCAAGGCTTATGTCTTTCTCTCTACCTAAAAACAGCGTTATTTTTTACATGAGTAAAAATGAACTGGGTTTTTTTGTTGTATGATGAGAAGTTGTGTGTGTGTTCATGTAATGTTTAGACAACGTGGCTGAGTCCACAACTGGCTGGGTGTTGACCTACAGCGCTGTACATAGTGGCATGTGATCAAGGGCCTGAGTCCCTCTCTTAGCTTGTTATTTTCTTTACTTAAGGGTAATGGTAAAAATAACGAGTGGTAAGTTTTCACACATAAGCAGAGTCGTCGGCTGTGGCTGCCGTGCATGATGTAAAGCTTTTACTCTACAGGTGAGTATGTGCTTCAACTGGCACGCCATGCACCTGGTGTCACGGCTCTGTTTTTTCCTTTGGCGTCGTATCAGGGGTGAGGTGGTGAGGGGGTGGGTGAAATTATTCCCCCGGTTTGCCCCTGTCCCCCCCGCCCCCCCTCAAATATGATTTTGTTTGCAAAACGTGTGTTGATTCACTATATTTTTTTGGGATACGGTGTAATCCCTCGGCTACTGCTGGGGTTGTGCTCTTAGGGAGAGTGCAGTTTTCTTTGAAAATTGTTTGGTCGCTATTATGTGACTTAGCAAGGCCTGTAGCTAGCACTTGGTCGAGGACTTATGTCTTCTCTCGTCATAAAAGACAGCATTCCTCTTGCAGTAGTGAGAGTGAACTTTTGCCCTTTTTTATTGTGAAAGAGCGTGTATCGTGTTTTCACGTTTAAGTAAACGTGGCATTGAGTCCACAACTGGGTTAGGTGTTGGCCTACAGAAGTTTACATGTATAGCTCTTGTACCAAGGCCTTTGGCCCCTCTCTTTGGTCTGTGTTTTTTCCTTTACTTTAGGGTAAAGGTGTAAAACTTCAGGTGGCAAGTTTCGCACATGAGCCTGAAGCCGTGTATAAAGCCAGTTTTTTGCACAAACAAGGTTATCGTCTGTGGCTGGTGTGCAGAAGCTGTTACCCTAACAGGTATAATGCGCTTTCATGTAGCTCGGCGTCATGCCTCTGCTTTGTTGTTGCATCGTATCAGGGGCGAGGGGTCATAAGGGGTGGACTAATAAACCCCTCGCCCTCTACTGATTGGCCGGGAGGTGGGACCTCCTGCCTGTCAGTATCCCTGTCGGCTGAGGGGTCAGCGCGTCACAGGGAGGGGGAAGGGGGGGGTTCCCTGGTTCCACTCTATGTTAGGATGGGTGGGTCACGGGATTTCCCCCCGGCCATGGCATACGTCACTGGGCGCGTTTTTCCTATTGGCCATGAGACATCCGTGAGTTTTCAGACTCTGTGCTGCAGACCGCTGTCATTGTCAAAGTTGGATGATGCGATGCATTCTAAAACTGTTTGTTTTCTGCTCTGCTCTCTATTAAAGTGTGTATTGGGCCGTTGGTCACTTGGCCCAATTATTATTACATGTATCTTTTTCAATTGTTACTCACTTAGAGGTCTGTTCGATATGTTTCGGGTTCTCAACGTGCATATAGCGCTGGCCCTGGGTGCTTTCAATGTGGAACCACTTTATGGCTGGCACGCCTTGGTTGCCCAATTCATAGAAACTGCGTTTTCTTTTTTTTTACGGTTTATTTTTTTGGCGTTTTATCGCTTTATTCCTACTGGGCAGTCCAGTAGATAGAGAGAGAGGAGGAATGGGAGACAGAGTGGGGGGAAGACATTCGGCAAATAACGACGGGTTCGGGAATCGAACCCGGGTCGACTCGGCCGTGTCGCGGCTGAGCGCGCTATGTGGTTCGCCACTGGGGCGCCCCGAAACTGCGTTTTCTATGCGGGTGGCTGGGAAGGAGATTTTATCTCTACCGAGCGCCAGTGCACTAGGTTAGACTCGACGGCTCACGTGCATCTCCGGGGGGAGATGACAGAGTAGATCAAAACATTGGCGGAGGGGTCTCACGCCCATGAGGTAGGCCACCAGGAGCAGTGCATTCGCGTACTGACCGTCTTGGTGGCGCCCTCTGTGATGTTTTGGATCGACACACGTACCTACCCCCTCTTAGGACTGGGGATGGCGGCGTGACTAGGACGCGGGACTGGTTCTGGTCGCGCCGGACCAGGTCAGTTAACCCGTTGTCCGCCGGGGCACAGATCTGCTGTTCTGGTACCCCGAAGGACTTTGTGCTTTTCCGGGGGGAAAATGCCGGGTCGGGCCGAGCGTCGCAGGGATTGATGTCGTGGATGTGTGTGTCATATGTATGCCACCACGGGTTGCCCTTAACAATGACGTGCTTGGTCCATACTGTGTTGGACCTTGCGCTGTGTTAGGGGGCTTGGTCCCTCTCCATTTGTTTCACCCCTCCCTCCCTGCTAGGACGGGGCTGGGAGGGGGCTGTCGGGGAGGTTGTTGTCAACTCCTCTAGGCATCCCTGTGTAGGTCCCGGTCCGCCGGGCCCAGGTCCGAACTCGTTCTCGTCGACCTGTTGGCCTGGGTTAACCCTTTGAAAACTGAAACACTTGTGCTGCTTGTATAGCCTGTGTATACACGCAGTTATGTTTCTGAGTTTTCTTTGTGGGTTAAGGGAACAACCGCCTCATGTTAAACCAAACATAGGGGGGTGGTTGGTTCTCCGGTGTGTTGGTAGCAGAGTCGACTCTCGGGTTGAGGCCGGGCTTGACCCCGCCGAGAGTATGCCCCTGCATCTTTCATGACATCTGCCAATTGTGTCAGCCTCTTCTCTGAACCTCAACCCGCTGGATTGGGGGGTCGGGTTTGTGGAGGTTATGACATGGTGCACAGCGTACCGAACACCCCTTCCGCCGGGATACTGTTCTCACAGTAGACCCTTTAGGCGCCTGTCTAGTCCGCAGTGCTCCAGGCACAGGTCGAGTTCTGCTCTTGGGGCCTGTTGCCTGGGTTGAGGGATCAACCTCCTTGGGGGTTGTCTCCCCGGCACGCCGACTGGCCCCGCAGTGTTGTGGGGGGGTAGCCTCTTGAAGAGTGCTTCAGAGCGGCGTGCCAAGGGGGGAAGGGCCTGCTCTTGATTTGGGCCCTGTCCGATATGCTGGCGATGTGGGGGGTGATGTCACCAGTGACCGTCTAGTCACTGGTGACATCCTAGCCTTCAGGTTGTCCTAGGGCTGGGACCTCCTCCGCGCTCCGCTGCTGCAGCCTTGCCACGGGTTGGGTTCTTGACCTTTGACCCCGTGATGTTGGGGGCTGTGACGGGGGTGTTTTGCTTCCCGTCCGTTCCCTGGTGGCATGTGGGATGCGCGCCTGAGTGGTATTTGAGCACTTTTTCGTTTATTTTCTATAGGCAAAGATAATTCTAAACATTTTGAACTTTTTTTTTCAATAAATACTTTGCCTTTATCTGTTCTCCGCTTTATATAATTAATCAAATGTCCAATCTAATGAATTTTGTTTGCTCATAGAATGCTTAACATTTTAAATATAGGAATATATGAATTCTGATTCTGTTTTGATTATTTTAACTAGACATTAACCATAAAGACTCGCTCCTAATTTAATATAGCCTATATTGCCATTGACACTGTCACTTCAATAAAGTAAATGAGCACTTTTTGTATCATATAATTAGGTCTTTTGTTTCTTCACAATGTCACAAACATGAGGCAAATTCAGCCTACTTGCATTTAAATGCAAAACATTCCAGGGGGGGAGGGGACTGGACTTTCTGAGTGAAAGACCCCAGGCGGTCAGGGTGGGGGGTCAGACCTCCAACACCATCACCCTGAGCATCGGGTCCCCCCAGGGCTGTGTTCTGAGCCCCCTGCTGTACTCACTCTACACACACGATTGTGTGGCCAAGTTCAGCTCCAACTCCATAGTGAAGTTTGCAGACGACACAGTGGTGGTGCGGCTGATCTCGGACAACGACGAGAAGGCCTACCGGGAGGAGGTTGAGGCACTGGAACGCTGGTGCCAGGACAACAGCCTGGTCCTGAACATTGGTAAAACCAAGGAGCTGATCATGGATTATAGGAGAGGACAGCAGGAGACACACACACCACTGATGATAAACGGGGCTACCGTGGACAGGGTGAGCAGCTTTAAGTACCTGGGGTTCCACATCTCAGAGGATCTGACATGGTCAACACACATAGACACAGTAGTAAAAAAGGCGAAGCAGCGCCTCTACCATCTGAGACAGTTAAGGAAGTTCAGAGTATCGGGGAAGATACTCCAGTCCTTCTACTCCGGAGCTGTAGAGAGCATCTTGACTGGAAACATCACTGCCTGGTATGGAAATAGCACGGCACAGGACAAGAAGGCCCTACAGAGAGTGGTTCGCTCAGCCGAGCGTACCACGGGTATTGCACTACCTCCCCTGCAGGTTCTATACAACAAGAGGTGCAAATCCAGAGCCTGCAGAATAATGAAAGACCCCCACCACCCCAATAACAGCCTGTTCCAGCTGCTGAGGTCAGGCAGACGCCTGCGAACCCCAGCTACTAGGACAGAGAGGCTTAGGCTCAGCTTCTTCCCCCAGGCCATCAGAGCCTTGAACAATGAACACTGAGTGCCACAGAACACTGATCTATCCACACACAAGCACACATGAGCACACACACGACACGCACGCTGTGCACGCTCACACACTAGCAGCCACTTTAACACTTTAACATGAGCAGGCACACACTCATGCCGCACACGCCCACACTTATGGCCAAAAAGGAAAGGTCACTTTAAATTAGTATAACAACAGTAATTGCACTACCAAAGCTACCTAGCATGTCCTATATGCCCTGTAAATAACTATGTACAGATACCGAGATGTCCCACCATGTTACCTGTTACCTGTTTATTGCACAATGTTGTTTTTTATTGGATTCTATTATATGTTGTACCACTGTATTGCACATCGTTGCGGGCAAGACCGCCCGCATTTCATTGTATACTTGTATGCCGTGACAAATAAAACTCTTGACTTGACTTGACTTGAGATCAGCCTAAAATAGTCCTGAACGCGTGGAAAGGTGCTCTTAAATTGCAGGTGATCAAAGCTGTGTACTCCTTTTTAATCCACTTTTTCTCCCCATTTTCTATTTGTTCTCCCATCCCAATTTCGTATTATCCAATTCTTCCCTCCCCTGTCTTGAACGTTGCTAGACTATGCCTCCCACTGGTCGGCTGTAGGGAGGACAGAAGCCTTGCATCACGTGTCCCCTCCGGTACTCGAGGAGGCAGCCTGTCGCATCTTTTCACCCCAGCAGCTCGAACTCTCAGTGGCGAGGAGTAACGCGTGGGAGGCTCACGCTGCCCCCGCTACTTCCTGTTTCCGCCGCACCGGCGTCACCAAACCGACCTGTAGGAGTTGCTGTCCACAACGTCCAATCCCCACCCACTGGCTTTCCCACCCTCTAACACTTGCCAATTGTGTTAGTATGAACGACCGGCCAGCCGGTAGCAACGCCGAGAGCTGGGCTCGAACCCAGCGTCTCCTGCATTAGTGGCGAGCACCTTGCCCACTGCGCCAATCAGCCGCCCGCAGCTGTGTACTCCTGAATGAAGTACGTCACTCATTCTTAAACTGGAAGCGTGTTCTCTTACACCGGAATATACCGAAATGCCCCGCCAGCTCCTTATCATGGCGCGGTGCGATGGAAGCGCCAGCGGCTAACCTGGCCCAAATAAAACACACAATCCGCTGACGTGCTTGTTTGAGTATTACTGAAGTGATGTGTTTAGTTCTTGAGATAAATTGTAAACTGTATCTAATAATAGTGACAAAATCAAGTAAGTAAAATTCATGTTTAATTAAAGGATTTATTCATCCTACATCCGCGCAATTAATCGGACTTGGACTATTGTCTATTGTCTGGGCAAGTTGATCAGTGGAATGTTTATGTTACAAACAGATGCAGAATCAGCTGCTTGTATTTGCATTCCAAAGGGGGAGGAGAGCTCAAACCTATACAGTCAGGTGTGAACAATAGCTCTTGTGTCCACCCCTTACCGCCCCCACTGGATTATCTGTCATCTGTCACAGACTTCGCTGCATTATGGATACATTTTTGAGTTCGGTAAATAAATGCATTGCTTTTTCTCCGTTCTCCGCTTGATATAATTAATCGAGTTGCAAACAAAAGGCTGTGGGCTTTCAGAATATTTCGATTGTATCATCAAATTCAGATGATAAATAAAATGCTTGTAGATTCATGATGACAAGCTGAACGGCACAATTTAACGGGGCAGTTTCTCTCCTCCATTTTCAATTTATATATTTAAATCTAGGGTTCATCATATTTCATGATGATCTTGTATCTTCGTTTAGGAAATATTATTTTTGGAAAGTTGTGCTTCGATCAGCGATTTATCTCGGCTGCTCCCCTACATTTTCAAAAGCCTAGAGAAAGGTTGTCTTAACTTCATCATCATACTGTAAGTTATGAATGTCAAATTGATATAAATATTCTTCATGTGTGCTATGGATTTCGAGACCTATTTCTGAAGCCTGCAGCTATCCATCAACACTGCAAATCGGGATCAGTTCTGTCAGGCTTTGCGCCTCCTGGTGGCATATAACAGAAAAGCAATCAACCTAAAAATCAACCCTGTCGGCACCACGGTCGAATGGTAGACAGTCCTAATGGCTGTAACTGTATATAACATGTTGCCATCTTTATAGTATCACATGTTACCATCTGCATGTGGTTCATGCAGGTTGGTTCCTTTGAAAAAGGAGAGCTTTGTAGGGTGGAGCGACAGCAACCACCTCCAACTCAACATCAGCAAGACCAAGGAGCTGGTGGTGGACTTCCGGAGAGGCAAGAAGAGCCCCCCCCCCCCCCCAACTCCCATCACCATCCATCCGAGGGGATGAGGTGGAGATGGTGGAGCCTTACAAGTTCCTGGGAGTACACTTGAACAATAAATTAGACAGCACAGAGGCCCTCTACACAGGAAGGGACAGAGCAGGCTGTTCTTCCTAAGTTCTTCCTAACGGCTGCTGCAGTCGTTTTACCAGTCTGTAGTAGCCAGCGTCCTCATATGCTACATCAACTAATGGGACACCAACAAACTGAACAAGCTGGTGAGGAAGGCTATCTCTGTGGTGGGAGTCCAGCTGGTCAAACTGGACGTGGTAGCAGAGAGGAGGATGAGAAGGAAGCTGGCCACTATCCTGGAGAACCCCTCCCACCCCCTACTGTATATGAGGCGCTAGCCAAGATGTGAAGCACATTCAGCCACAGACTCATACCCCCCCAACACACCACTAACCACCTCGGCCAGTCCTTCGTACCAGCGGCCATCAGGCTCCACAGCCGTGGGCAGGGACTGCTGCCAGCAGCTGGAGAACTAACGGCAGCAGAACTCGAGAACTACTAGAAATGTCTGATCACCAAATGTGTCTGACTCCAACCTAAATTGCACGGACTACAACATATAACGTATGACGTATATCATGCCAGTTAGGGTAATTTATGTATACTGCACCTGTGTATACTGTATACTTTACTTACTCATAGTGTACATTCAGATTCTAAGTGTTAATGTTATTGACCATATGTATTGTAATGTATAATATAACTGATAGGGCATACAGACCCTCATCTGCACCTTTGATTACACTTCCTACAGAGTTCATTCCTCCCCTCCCCCATGCTACTAGGGGATCAATAAAGGAATATATTATCTAATTTTATCTTATCTTATCTATATATATCCCATACCTACTCTTAATAGTTATACCACTGGCCAATATGGCTTACTACCATAATATATTTATACCTGTATCACTGTACATAATTATACTGTACAGTGATACAGTCTAGTAAAATCATTTGAAAATATCACCAGACCAGATTTTATTTCCAGGTGCTTCGTATGTGAATTCAGCCTCTATAGCTGCACTTTGACTGTATAGGTAATAGAAACAATGCGTCATAGACTCACAGAAACTCTGAGAGAGAGAGAGAGAGAGAGAGAGAGAGAGAGAGAGAGAGAGAGAGAGAGAGAGAGAGAGAGAGAGAGAGAGAGAGAGAGAGAGAGAGAGAGAGAGAGAGAGAGAGAGAGAGAGAGAGAGAGATTGATGAGAAAGCGGGGAAGGAAAATCCGCTACAGAGGAGTCGGACGGGCCGTATTCATGATGCTGTACTCTCTCCCCCAGACTGTCTCTGGCTATTAATGTGTCTCTATGGCCCCGGGCGGGACTGTAATGGACCCAATGTGTCACCACGGCTCCACTGATGGAGGCACCTGAAGCACCTCCACTCTTCAGAGAGGAACAATTGAGTAGAAAAAGGGGAGAATAGAAAGAGGAAACTAAAGGAATGGCAAGGAATCAATTTTTAAAGGCTACTTTTGGGGGCATTTCTGGGTTTATGACAGTGAATTATCTATCTCTCTATCTCTCTCTCTCTTTCTCTCACACACACACACACACACACTCTCTCTCAGTCATATTCTGGTTATGGGATTGCCGTATTAACGTCAATAGTCTTGATGGCCTTTATGTTTATGTTTATTAGGATCCCCATTAGTCATCATTGACGTGTTGACTCTTCTTCCTCAGGTCCTCACAGATATACACATACAAATATGAAACATTCAGTATAAATCAGTCATATATCACATACATAATCAATAAAAAATAAAACAAAAGGTCATAGGTGAATCCATTTCACCATACCTTTAAAACAAAGTAAACAGAAGAAGTTTGGATAACTTTTGATTTGGATGGCCTATCTGAAATATCATGGTTAGAAGAAGTCTTTATTTGTCATGCAGATGAACACACACATGCGAGATGGGCGACATACAGGAACACACACACACATTCATTGGGTCGCAGATGAAATGCCTCTCTGCGCTTGACCCATCGCGTCATCCTTCCCCCAAAGGGCAGCCGGGAGAAGACATGGGCTACAGCGTGGGCCGCACCCAAAGGACCAATCCAAGTGCTTCTGTCCTTCTTTGTCAGGGACAGTGTTGCCGATCTTTTCTGCATGTTTTTCCATCTTTTTCTGTAGGGGAAACCCTTGCGAGCACGGGGAGAACATGCAAACTCCACACAGAAAAGCCTGGGAGATACCCCACCTGGGTACCTGGCAACCCCGCAACCTGGTCCCCAAGCAGGAATCGAACCCATGACCTTCTTACTGTGAGGTAGAGCTGTCCCCGAAGCCTGTTTTTGGGATTCAAACTTCACCAGGGTTTTTCGAACACTATATAATAGTTTTTCTGGTTCAGTACTGTCGAGTCTTGACTTTAGGCACATAGCGCACATTTATGCATATAACGTAGAGCAGGGGTCTCAAATTCGCGGCCCGCGGGCCAATTGCGGCCCGCGGGATGATATTTTGCTGCCCCCTACTTGACATCAAAGTTTAGTGTTAATGCGGCCCGTGCGCAACTTGTTGCCGAGTCGTTGCGCGAGTTGGAAGTTTTATTTATTTGATCACTTGTAGGCTACCATAGCGCAGGCTCATGACAGCAACGTTACGTTGTATTAACAGATTGCAGAATGGGTACAATACAGTACAGCTCAATACACACAATTGTTAAGGGGATGCAGACCAGAGAAAGACTTTCATCTTGTTTACATCAGGGTCCCCCATTTTCAATTCATAATGGATTGTAAGTAAGGGTGCAACTAGCACCGTGCAATCCATTCTTTGTGGATCTAGCCCTAAGGCAGTGTGTTGCTAGAAGCTCTCAAACACTAAGGCAGTAGGCTATGTTGCTAGAAGCTCTCAAACACTAAGGCAGTGTGTTGCTAGAAGCTCTCAAACACTAAGGCAGTGTGTTGCTAGAAGCTATCAGACACTGAGTCAGTATTTCACACTTAGAAGCTCTCAGACATCACAGTATAAACAACAACAGTTGCTGGGGTTTTCAGATTAACTCAGTCTCAAAGCACAAGTGTAGTGACTTGATGATTGTTGTTTAACACTTTCCGTGCCGGAGCTCCGGTGCCCCAGAACCCTGTTGCGTGCCAACGCCCACTTCAATGATAGAGCTCTCATATTTGCGAACGCATAAACTACATCTTAAATGATGGCTATGTGTATAATATGACCGTCGCTTATCAATGACTTGTTTGCAGTCAACATTGTCGAAACGGATTGTTTTTTAATCGGATCATTTCCGTTTTATACCATTTTGAAAAACGCTCGTTTTAGAAGATTCAGAAGCTTCTGTGATAATCGCCCTTTACTGGAATATACTGGAATACACAAAAAACGTTGTAATTTTTCGGCCTATTTATGAATAGTTTTCAAATAAACGCTAGATTATCAATAGTATATGTGTACTTGTAGGCTACCATAGCGCAGGCTCATGACAGCAACGTTACGTTAGTGACTTGGTTGAAACGTGATTCCGGAGTGATACCAAGTAAAGTGGAAGGCAAATGCATCCTGGCTAAATATCCTCTGCAAGCAGTGCTCTTCATGTCCGGCTGCACTGCCACTGTCTGTCTGTGTCTGTGTACGGGTCTGGTCCAATCACATTCAGCGTCCCATCAGAGTTCCCCCCCCCCCACCCACAGTCTGCGAATCAGAGGCAGAGTAGGGGAGTAGGGCGGGTCTTCACGGAATGCGTGTCGTCTCTTTCAGTCCGAGTCAGAGCAGAGAGGTGACAGCGCATCTATAGTAGCCTTGCTCCCAGTTTTATCTCCGTGAGATAAATGTAGCTAGTTTCGCCAGCAGGCAGGCAGCAGAAAATATGGGATCTTCAAAGATGGTCAGTAAAATAAAAGTCGACTGCAATTCAAAGGTGAATGGACTGAAAAATATGCATTCATCCTGAGTCCAGCACCAAACCATTGTGACTAATATGCCAAGAAACGGTAGCTCTTGTGAAGAGTGGCAATATGAAACGCCACTACGAAACAAAACACAGTTATTTTGATGCAACCTTCCCTCAAAATTCAGTGCTAAGAACCACACAAATAAATGGAATGAAATCATCATATCAAGCTCCAAGCAGAATTATTGTTAAATCTATGTCACAACGACAAAAAGCAACCATGGGTGGCATGGGTGTTTGCTAAACACAAGAAGCCATTCTCTCTCTCTGATGCATAACTGAATAACTGAAATACTGGCTGGTGATTTGATTAAACAGCTTTGTGATAGAATAAAAAAAATTTACAGTGCATTTCCATAGCTGCATGTGGATGAGTCCACTGACACCACTGAGAAGCCTATGTTCTGAAGAACCATTCATGTTCTGAAGAACTGTTCATGTTCTGAAATGTTATTGCTAAATATTGAGAAGATTGGATCAGTTGTACCTTTTTTTGGAATACTTGAAACCCTTTTTTTGTGGAATATTTGATGCGGCCCAGCCTCACCCAGACTCTACCTCCAGCGGCCCCCAGGTAAATTGAGTTTGAGACCCCTGACGTAGAGCATATGGGCATATTGCTGCAGTTATTAAAAGTAGTACCTACTTACTGGTCACGGGAGGCTTCAATAACATTTGGATGGTAATCCATTTTGTGAAAACATTTGTTGAAACAACAGGCTTGTTTGAGATTACTTTTGGCTCACCTCGAAAACAAGCGAGAGTAGCCGATTACACCCGGGGGAGGAGTCAAAAAGTCAAACACTTCTTGACTATAGCCTGCTCGCCTCGCCTCATCTCGCAATGGCAGTTCTGTTCCGTTAGGGGCTCTGCTTGGCATCACTACTGCACTATCTCGCATATGTGCACGCGCACTGAATAAAGACCACAAATGTACCTTTAATCCCAATATTTGTCTGACCACACCCCTCATCAGCTTACCTTCATAAGCAGGTGTGTGGTCACCTGCTCTCCTCCTTCTCGCTTTCACCACAAGGAAGAAGTGCCTCGGTAGATCCCCACACTTGACACCATGATGGAAGAAAGGATTAGGAGCAGCTTTGGGAAACAAGGATACGTTGACATCATATCTTTATTTTCTCTCTCACTATTTTCGAGAAAATACGGCGATATTGTCTTCGTACTGGAGTGTCTGGAAGATGATGATCATTCTAAAAATCCTCCACCGGTTTTCGTATTGGGAGCACGCCGCTGCATGCTTCTCAACTGCAGTTCCTTGCTGTGTTTGTTGGGGTGAAACCTGTCAGGCCACAGCTGAACTGTCGGACACGCCGCTGTTGTGAGAAGCGGTGGGTTTCAGGTTGGGTGAGTACTGTTGCTGGCGGGCTTCACTTGTCTGTTAGTGCTATGGGGGCTACTTGACAATGTTTATGGAAACCGGCCCCAGACTAGGGTCCTTTGTTCAGCCACCTAGGCGACAGAAGGCCTTGGTCTGAAGACCATTATAGTTTTAACTAGTGGGCCGCGACCATTAACACTGGTGATCCCTGTGTGTTCTGGACGAGTGGTTTTCCCTCTGTCCCGTGTTAAGCCCCTTCTTTCATATCCAAATGAGAGTATTCCTTCACGAGGGGATATGTGCATGGATGTGCGATAGCGGCAGATCCATGTTCAAGTCAGCTACACAGGCCAGTTTGGTATTGTGCTGATTCCGTCGGGTGTTGGTAAAATCACCGTTGTAAAGCAGTGTTGACATCTTGTTTCTCTTTTTTCTTAAAAAGTGAGGAGAGGTTCAGAACGGCGGCCTGTCTGGGTGAGTGTTATGTCATTGTTTACATGTTCAGGTGATAGCTGCTTAGCTTACGGTTAGCCAGTCAGCCGTTCGCTGCTGCGTTAGCCTGCTGGGATCGCTGCATGGCCGGCTTAGGTTGGGCCTACTGTTAGCCAGTCAGCTGTTAGCTGCGGTGCTAGCATGTCGTGATCACTAGGTGACGTTAGCTTGCTGCTATAGGCCATGGCCTGGCGCGGGGTAGCTTTAGCTTCTCGCGCGCCGCCGTGAGCTCGCTTCTGGTCGCGTGCGCCGTTAGCTCGGCGTCGCGCGAGCAGGGGCAGTAGCGCCCGAACGGTTGGAGCGGCCGTTAGCTTGTTGCTATTCTGTTGAACGTGCTTTGATTTTAACATGTTTTACACTCTTGACTACGACGTCATCCTTGACAGGGGATGTTTCGTCGACCCTGCCCTGAGCCAGGACGGCAAGGTTGCGTCAACAAAGAGGACTGTAGTGCGGGTTGGAGCGGCGACGCTGCCCGGTTCGAACAACACAGGAGCGGCTGTGTTCCTACGGTGTCTGTGACTGCACTTCGCTGATCTACGTTCCGGGTAGGACCAGGTTTGACCAGACCTTATAACACGTCTTCTGGTTTTACTTTTCTAAATGTATTGTGAATAACGATGTTTTTCCCAAAACGTGTGTTGCTGCAATGCATTTAGGATACGACGCGGGTTATGTGTGAGCTGTTTTTGTCACTGGCAGTTAGCTTCTCCGTGCAAATCGGGATGTAATGATCTGGTTGTTGTGTGAGAAACATCATGGTGTTTATATGTACCGTGTACTCACAACTAAGGTAACTAACCTATGAAGCTATGCTTGGTGACAAGTGAGTAAAAGAATGTTCTTTTCTCAGCCTGTGATGACAATGAACAGTGTGTTCACATATTAACAGGTTTTCCTGTTTTAACTGGCCGTATTGAGGGTAAAATAAGAGGATTGTGTTTCCCCCCGGTTCCCTGGGGACTTTTTCATCCTTCTATCAGACATGTTGTGCACTAATTGTGTCTTTTGTGTGGTAGGGATGCGATGTAACCCTTAGCTTGATTGCTGAGGTTGTGCTAAAACTGCTGGAGAAACTTTATTTTCCTAAAAGAAAAGATGGTTTGGTCGCTGTCGTGTGTGCTTAGCAAGGCTTGTGGCCGATACTAATCGAGAATGATGTATTCTCTCATTGTGAAAAACGGCGTTCCTCTGTAGAGTGTTTTTGCCATTTTTTGTAGGTGATGATGGGTTGTGTGTGTCATGTGACCTACAACTGGGTTGGACTGGCCACAGAAGCACATGTGTATGTTGGACCGGGGCTCTTAGAGCCCTCTCTATTCTGTGTTTTTTCCTTAGTAAAAATCAGATAGGAGGTTAGCTCATGCGCTGTGTGGAGCTGTCAAACGCTTCATAGAGCTGACTATGACTGTGTCATATTCTCTTTTTGTCATTACATCGTATCATGGGTGTGGGGTCGTAAAGGGGTGAACTGGTAACCTTTCCTCTCCCCCTTGTTTCTGTCGGTCAGGGGTACACCCCCTGCCCTTCAAGGTTCCCGTCACGTGGCGGTTCGGCACGTTACGGGGGGGGGAGGGAGTTTCCTGGTCCCACGGCCTGGTATATTGGGCGTGTGCACCGCAGGAATTCCCCCGCCATAGAGTACGTCACCGTGCGCGTCTCTGTTGGTAGGACTTCCGTGTGCTGTTCAGGTCCATGTGATGGATCTGTTTCAGGGGGGTGGTCAGGGCTCCTCCTCACCAAGCGCCTATTCGGGCCTTCTGTGAGTTCGGACTCCTTCTTCCATGTGAGGGAGCCTCCATCAGAGTACAGAGCCTTCCTCCTCAGATTGTCAAAGTGAGTGGACCCTCTAGAAGGGTCCTATTCTATTGTATATGTATTCGATTCAATTCGATCATTGAGTGTGTATGGGTTCAGTGCCTCTTCCCCGGAGAGCCCTAAAACCAATTGTTTACATGGCTCAAGGTGCAATATATTCTTTTCAATCTGTACAGCTCGCGTGGGAAGTCTCTCTGGGGATCCCCGTCTCCTTCCTATGGGAGGGTGGTGGGATGTAAAAATGTGAAAACATTTTACCCCCGGCTGTGTAGACTGGGATACATACTGTTGATGCTTCCTTCTTTTCTATTCAAAAAGTGTTAGGAAGTGTCACACCCCTCTTGTCGTTCCCCTGGGCGCCTTGGGGATTCAATGACAGGTCTAAATAGCCTGTTCATTGATGGGGGTGTGTCCCGACGCACGTATAGTGCTAGCTCGCTGTAAACAGGCGACTGACTGGCACGCCTTGGTTGCTTGTGGTTGAAACAGCGTTTTTATAAAGCAACTGAGATGAGGGTTTTTCCTCTTCCGACGACCAAATCCCACGACCTGGGTTGGTTTTTCGACGGATTCTCGTTCATGTCTGGGGGATGATGACGGAATGGATCTGAACATATGTAGAGGGGTCTCACGCCCTTGGGGTGGGCCACCAGGCGCGGTTCGCCCGAACGTCTGGGTGGCGCCTTCTTTTCATGTTAAGATCGACACGCATATCTGCCCTTCTCCTGGAGTAGGCATGTCGGCGTGGTTAGGGCACGGGACTGGTTCTGGTCGCGCTGGTCCGGATCAGTTGAACCCGTTGTCCGCCGGGGATGCAGATCTGCTGTTCTGGTACCCTGAGGGACTTGGGTTTTTTTCAGGGGGAAAAATGCCAGGTCAGTCCGGGTGTCACAGGGTTAAGCGCTATGGAGACCCTGGTTGGGTACGTTTTTACTCAGCACTGTCGTAATGGCTTACAGCCATGCCATTCTGTACACGCTCGATCTCGTCGGATCTCGGCCGCTACACAGGTTGGTCCTGGTTAGTACTTGGTTGGGAGACCGCCTGGGAATACCAAGTACGGTGTGCTTAGGGGCTGGTTCTCCATTATTTTTCGCTCCTCTCTCACGCATGGCGGAGAGGGGCCTGTGGGGGTGGTTTTTGACTTCCTCTGGTGACCCTGTGCTTCCCGTACCGCAAGGCCCGGTCCGAAGTAATGTTTCGTCGACCCGTAGGCCTGGGTTAACCCTTTTTTGAAAACTGAAACACTTGTACTGCGGTATAGCCGGTGTATACCCGCAGGTGTGTTTTGGAGTTTTTTCTTGAGGGGTTATAGGAACAACCACCGCATTGGGTAACACCGAGGTGGTTGATTCCCTGGTGTGTTGGAGCAGTGTCAACTCCTGGGTTCACCGTTTGAGGGTGCCCCTGCACGTTCATGACGTCTGCCAATCGTGTCAGCCTTCTCTGCCTCGACCCCTCTGGGTGGGGGTTTTTAAATGGAGGCTTGGTCATGTAACACCGCCAGCTTGCGCTCCTTCCGCCGGGGCGGCTGTGTTCAGCTGTCCCCTCTGGCGCCTGTCTCGTCCGCAGTCTCCAGGCTAGGGTTAACAGCCTGTTGCCTGGTTTTTCCCCGGTGCGCTGCCTGCTTCCGTTGGTTAACCTTTTTTGTGTGCTTACGGCCATGCTGACTGCCTGTTCTGCAGGGTCAGTGTGCCAGGCGGTGTACTATTGGGGCGACAGGGCCCGCTCGGCTTACGGCCATTCCAACCTGAACACGCCCGATCTCGTCCGATCTCGGAAGCTAAGCAGGTTCTGGCCTGGTTAGTACTTGGATGGGATTCCGCCTGGGAATACCAGGTGCAGTAACTGAGGGGCCTTTGTCCGAATACGCTGGCGATGTGGGGGGCGGGGCACGACGTGCCCACCTGGTGGGGTCTTGATGCTGGCATCATGGACTTCTCCGGGCCCCCATTCCAGGGAGTCCAGTCCTTTTGGTGGGTCTGGGTCTTCCTTCGCGCTCCGCTGCTGCGGCCTTGCCACGGGGTTGGGTTTGCCTTTGACCCCGTGATTCTGGGGGCAGTAACGAGGTTGTTCCTCCGTTCGTTCCCGGGTGGCATGCGGGTTGTGCGTGTGTGTAGTCGTGGGCTCAAGCCACGGTCTGCTCACCCTGTGCGTTGAGTTGCTTGAGTGCCTCTTCGCACGGTCGGGTCCGTCGCCCTCCCGTGAAGCCCCTAATAGGGGGGATGCCCTCCATTAGGGGGGGTCGGGGGGGCTCGGCCCTCCCTGTTCTGATGGTTGTGGGGGGCTGTCAGCGGGGTGTATTTGTCAGCCAGCGGCTCCGCTTGGCCTCCCCTTGTGCAGTAGTGATGCCAAGCAGAGCCCCTAACGGAACAGAACGTTAGGTTATGGCTATAACCAAGTTCTGTTAGTTAGGGGTGACGCTTGGCATCAGACGGCCGCTGCAGCCCTTGATCTCACCTTATGGTGAAAGCTTGGGAAGGAGGAGAGCAGGTGACCACACACCTGCTTATGAAGGTAAGCTGATGAGGGGTGTGGTCAGACAAATATTGGGATTAAAGGTACATTTGTGGTCTTTATTCAGTGCGCGTGCACATATGCGAGATAGTGCAGTAGTGATGCCAAGCGTCACCCCTAACTAACAGAACTTGGTTATAGCCATAACCTAACGATATCGCGTGTGTATTCACACACACACACACACACACACACACACACACACACACACACACACACACACACACACACACACACACACGCACACACACACACACACACACACATATATATATATATATATATTGAGGCAAAACTGAATGGTTCAGCAGACGCTTTATCATGTAAGATGTGTGCAATGAGATATAGGCCTATATAATTATAGTTTCGGCTAATTATAATTTTGAGAGCAGTGATAATGTTTGGCCAGCTAATTATCCTTGATTGAATTGATTGAATTGATTGATTGATTGATTGATTGATTGAAAAGTTTATTAACAGATTGCAGAATGGGTACAGTACAGTACAGCTCAATACATACAATTGTTAAGAGGATGCAGACCTGAGAAAGACTTTCGTCTTGTTTCCATCAGGGTCCCCCATTTTCAATTCATCATATGACACACACGACATACAGATACAGTACTGCTACATCTATACATTTATGACGTACCAGATTTTCAAATACAGTACTGTTTGTGATACTAAAAAAATCCAGAAAAAGAGTGTATATACATTTGACATAGAAACTGTGCATTGGGGGAGGTTGGGTAGGTGGGGTGGGGCTGTACCTTGGAGGTGGGGGGGGGGACACTGTACATTGGAATACTGACATACATTTGACATAGAAACTGTACATTGGAGGAGGTTGGGTAGGTGGGGTGGGGTTGGGTTGGGTGGGGCTGTACATTGGAATACTGACAAAGCCATGCTTGGTCTTTTTGTACAACTGGGTTAGGACATTTGTAGGGGCCAGTTTTGAATTGCAGTCTCCCGTAGGTGTTCTTTGAGAGTGTTTTTGAAGGTGGGTAGTGATTCACATTCCTTTACAGCTTTGGGTAGGGCGTTCCACATTGTTGTGGCATAATTGCGAAACGTGTTTAGTCCCTTGTTTGAGCCGAATCTGGGTTTTACATGATTTGTGGAGCTCCCTCTGGTGTTGTGATCGTGGTATTCACTGACCTTTGGGAAGTATTTTGACATTTACATGGGTACCTTGGTCGTGTAGTGTATCTTGTAGACCAGGCCCATTGCAAGTTGCTGTACTCTGTCGTCTACTCTAAGCCATCCTAGGTTGGCAAAGTGTGCAGGGGTGAGGTGGGTTCTAGGAGTCAGGTCAAGCAGTAGTCTTGTTTTGAGATGTTTGTAATTTGGTTTTTAGTGCCTTTGAGGTGCTTTGGTACCATGAGGTGCAAGCATAGTCGTAGTACCCTTGAATGAGTGCTCCTGCCAGAGTCTTCAGGGTATTCTTGTTTACCAGGGAGGAGATCCGGTACAAGAATCGAGTTCGTTGATTGACTTTTTTTATTACATTGGATGCCATTTTGTCACAGGAAAGATTAGCCTCTAGGATGGAACCCAGGTAGGTAATTTCATCTTTCCTTGTGACAATATTGTCACCCACTGTAACTGAGAAGCCGTCGGTTTTGCTGAGTTTGTTATTTGAACCGAAGAGAATGGACTCTGTTTTGCCCATGTGTAATGATAGTTTGTTGTCGGCGAGCCATATGCAGATTTTGCCTAGTTCCGAGCTGAGGGTTTTTTCAACCTGTAACTTGTTCTTGTCAGAGACCAGCAGGGCTGAGTCGTCCGCAAACAGGAACAAGTTGCAGTCACAAGCTGACGACATGTAATTTGCATAAATTAGGAACAGTAGTGGTCCTAGTATGCTTCCTTGTGGAACACCACAGTTCACTGTGAGGGGGGGGGGATAGGGTACCGTTTACCTCCACCATCTGTTCTCTCCCCTCCAGGTAGGATTGTATCCAGCTCACTGATAAACTATCAAAACCAATTGCTTTTAGCCTGTCAATCAGAATGGAGTGATTGACAGTGTCGAAGGCCTTTTGTAGGTCTAGCATGACCATGCCACAGTATTTGCCCGCGTCCACCTCTTGTTTGATGTGGTCGTTCAAATAGAGAAGGCATGTGTCAGTGGAGTGGGATGTTCTGAAGCCAGATTGGAATTCGTAGATTCGATTTTTATCCGTAAGGTACTTTTCGACCTGTTCGTATACTATTTTTTCCATGACTTTTGAGATGGATGTAAGGATAGAAACAGGGCGGTAGTTGCCTGGGTCTAATTTGCTGCCCTTTTTGTGCAGGGGTGTTACTCTCGCTATTTTGAAGTCCTTGGGGACGTGTCCCTGTTTTATGGAGAGGTTTATTATGTGTGTGATGACTGGGGTGATGGCGGCTGCTGAGTCTCTGAGGAATTTGGAGGGGATGTTGTCATGGCCAGTGGCCTTGTTCGGTTGGAGGGCGCTCAGTTTATTGAGTACCTCATCTGTAGTTACCATTTCCAGTTTGAAATCGTCTTTGTGGACGCCTAGGTTCTTGTAGTATGCTACTATGTGTTCTACCCCATACTGCCCTGAGTGGGAGGGTAGTTTGTTTACCAGTGTTGTGGCTATGTTTGTGAAGAAAGTGTTTAAGTAATTGGCTACATCCAGTTTGTCTGTGATGAGCGTGTTGTCCGTCTTTATGTTTATGTTTGAGAACCTGGTTTTAAGTTTTTTACTGCAGCCTAGTTGATTATTGAGTAATTTCCAAAGTTCACATGGTTTATTTTTGTTTTCCTCAGTTTTGTCATTGATGAAATTTTTTTTTGCAGTTTTTATCATGGAGTTTACGTCATTTCTTAGTCTGTTTCTTTCTAGTTTGAGTTCAGTCACGTGGGCTTGGAGTTCACTGCTCGTGCTTTTGGTAAGCTTTGACTGACTTTTATGAAATTCAGAGCATTTTTTGTCTCTGGCTTTCATAGCGGTCAGTATTTCAGTGTGCATCCACGGCTCAGCGCGATTTTTTACCCTGGTGGTTCTTAGGGGGGCCATGTTGTTTAGTATTGTTGAGAATTTGGTTTTGAAGCCAAGCCAGGTTTCTTCAGCCAGTGTACCATTGAGTTCATCTGACCAGTCCAGGCTCTTCAGTTCAAGGTTAAAGGCCTCGCTAGAGTAGGTTTTGAGGTCTCTAGATGTGACCGTTTTGTGACAGCCAGCCTTTTGCTTTAGCTTTTTGCGGGAACAGAATATCATATAATGATCACTTAACCCGCATGCTATAACCCCTTTATTGGAGATCATGGACTTGTCGGAGGTCAGGATGAGGTCAATGGTAGTCTGGGTTGATTCACACACCCTTGTGGGTTGGGTGATTAGCTGGCTGAGTCCGTGCAGATCACAAAGCCTACTGAAGGCCTTGAAGACGGGTGCTGCTTTACGTAGCATGTCCGTGTTCCAGTCCCCAATAAGGATTTTTTCTACGCCCTCCACCCTAGTTAAGCACCCATCAAGTGTGTCATAAAAGCCACTCTGTTCTGGTGGTCTATAGATTGTGCCTATTAGTACTGATTTTGCCCTTTCAAATAAGATTTCAATCCATACAGTTTCAATCTCGTCATGGTTAAGGTCAGTACGGTTGCTGAATTTGGTATCTTTGTGTATATACTAGAGCTGGGCCGTTAACGGCGTTAACGTGCTGCGTTATCGCGAGACTAGTATCGCGCGATAATATAATTGACGCCGTTAATCTTTTTCTCAACGTTGGGTCTGTATTGTCCTTAAATACTTGCCGTAGTTCCCAGCTGTGGTACCAGGAAGTGATTGCACTACCGGAGCTGTAGTCAGAATAATGTGTTAAACTAAAGTAGTGGTCCGGTAATCATTGTTATACAGGTGAGGTTAAGAAGTCCTCAGGATATAACACAATTCGGCGATGAGGACGTCTGAATCTGCGCAATGCAAGAAAGAAGAAGTCCGTTGAGAGCTTTGTTTCCATTATTAACGTTAGCTTAGCGAGTTAGCATGTTAGCTGACGTTACTCGGGCGGCACTTGAAAACATCTACAAGAGGAGGAAATCCACTTTACACACTAAAGGAAGGATCGACTGGACTATCGTGAGTGTTTACAACAGAAATGCCTTGGGTTATTGGAAATATTGGACCGTTTGATGACAATCTGGAGCAATATGAAATGAAAATGGGAGACCCTGATGTTAGCATGTTAGCTCACGTTACTCGAGCGGCACTTGAAAACATCTACAAGAGGAGGAAATCCACTTTACACACTAAAGGAAGGATCGACTGGACTATCGTGAGTGTTTACAACAGAAATGGCTTGGGTTATTGGAAATATTGGACCGTTTGATGACAATGTAGCCCCTTTCGTGACTGTGATGCACGGAGTGAATCCACAGTCACTTGCTCCTCAATAGGAAACTAACCTAGATTTACCATGAAGGACTGGTTCTGGCTGAACCGTTCGTTATACAAGAATCACAGAGACGTTTCAAAGGTGCTCACAGTTGCACAAGGGTTTCGGACAAAGATACGGGATGGTTTGAAAGCTCTGCGTTGCTAATAAACATTTTAAATAATTTTTATAAACTGCTCAAAACGGCATTATTTCCGCCGTTGGGTGATCACAGCGCATGCGCACCATCCCTTATCTCTGTCCGAAATCCTCATGCAACTGTGAGTACCTTTGTAATTTCTCTGTGATTCTTATATAACGAACGGGTTAAC
Source organism: Notolepis coatsorum (assembly GCF_963971535.1). Classification (NCBI taxonomy): domain Eukaryota; kingdom Metazoa; phylum Chordata; class Actinopteri; order Aulopiformes; family Paralepididae; genus Notolepis; species Notolepis coatsorum. Next base: position 95,451,710 of record NC_140169.1, on the reverse strand, counting down.
CAGAACCAGTCCTTCATGGTAAATCTAGGTTGGTTTCCTATTGAGGAGCAAGTGACTGTGGATTCACTCAGTGCATCACAGTCATGAAAGGGGCTAATGACAATGTGGAGCAAATAAATGAAAATGGGGGACCCTGATGTAAACAAGACAAACGTCTTTCTCTGGTCTGCATCCCCTTAAGTATGTATTGAGCCGTACTGTATTGTACCCATTCTGCAATCTGTTAAATAACGTTTTCATTCATTCATTCATTCATTCATTCATTCATTCATTCATTCATTCATTCATTCATTCATTCATGGAACTGTTACACTGAGCTTGCACTGAATTTGTTGAGAAACCTGCTTCTGCAGCAGTCTGTGTGTGAGCAACCAGTCAGCAGCATTGTGAATTTAGAGATTCACTAAAAGACACATTGAGAGACAGGTTTGTCTGTGGATTAAGAAATGAAGGTTCACAGAAGAAATTACTGACAGAGAGTGATTTGACACTGGAGAGAGCTGTGAATGAATGAATGAATGAAAACTTTATTTAACAGATTGCAGAATGGGTACAATACAGTACGGCTCAATACATACAATTGTTAAGGGGATGCAGACCTGAGAAAGACGTTTGTCTTGTTTCCATCAGGGTCCCCCATTTTCAATTCATATAGACATTTATGACATACACAACATACATGACATTTATGGCATAGGGACATATAGGTATTTAGTACTGATACATTTGTGACATAAGCGGTATTCAAATATACAGTACTGTTACCCCTAGATCCTGACAGAGTATATACATATGATGTCAATATCAGTGTAACAATGTTAATGGCATCAAAGGAAGGGCACAGAAAATTACGATAAATCTGGTTTTAAAAGAAACACTGGAAATTACAAAAAGAAGAGACATGTTCATGCTGTTGAACAAGGAGATAGAACAGCTAGTGACTCCTCAGATGAAGAGGAGAGGATAAATCTCCTCCTCTGGTCATTATTTGGGTAGAACACACCTATTTTGAACACCTTCGGCAGATTTTTTTTTTGTTTAGCCATTTTAATCTAGATTAATCTAGATTAATTCCAGGATTGCAGGTAGATTAATCTAGATTAAAAAAAATTATCTATGCCCAGCTCTAGTATATACACACAGACACCACCTCCATACTGGTTCCTATCCCTCCTGACGATTGAATAGTCCTCGATTTCTATCTCTGGATCCTGAACAGATGAGTCAAGTTTTGTTTCTGTGAAACATAATATATTAGCCTTACCGTTTAAAAACAAATGTCTGATTTCAGCCAGTTTGGGTTTCAAGCTGTTTATGTTTAAGTGAAATATGTGAAGTCCTTTGGATTTTATCTGGGGGTATATGAGAACAGGTAGAAATACTTTAACACAACAAATTGATGTGAATCAAGTCTTCATTTATTATTATTGGATACAGGAGTTTGTTTACCAAGAGCTTCTTCAAATAACTTTCTCATTATATTTTGTTCAGGGGGGTTGATACTGTTATTTCGATATAAGCTCCACTGCAGAGATGTTTATTAAGACAGCATTTATGAGGAATGTGTAAAGCGTTTGATTGTGAATGTCAGTACTCTGATAAAAAATAATTTGGTGTCTGTCAAATACTCTCAAATACTGAGGCAGGATGTTACTAGAAGCTCTCAAATACTGAGGCAGTATGTGACTAAAAGCTCTCATACATGAAGGCAGTATGTTACTAGAAGCTCTCAAACAGAGGCAGTTTGTAGCTAGAAGCTCTGACACTGAGGCAGAGCTCTGATGACTTGTCGTACAGAACTTGTAAGTTGCTTTGGATAAAAGCGTCAGCTAAATGACTAAATGTAAATGTATGTTGCACCTAGAAGCTCATTGAGGGTGGGATCCACAAAGAATGAATGAATTGAAAGTAAGGGTGCAATTAGCACCGTGCAATCCATTCTTTGTGGATCGCGCCCACAGACTGTGAAATAAGACAACCCAGTCAGATATTACAGACACAGAAACAACCTGTCGAGGAGGGTTGCAAATTGTGAATTGAAAGTACGGGTGCAATTAGCACCGTGCAATCCATTCTTTGTGGATCCCACCCTGAGGCAGTATGTTGCACCTAGAAGCTCTCAAACACTAAGGGCTAGATCCACAAAGAATGGATTGCAGGGAGCAAGTTGCACCCTTACTTACAATTCATTATGAATTGAAAATGGGGGACCCTGATGTAAACAAGACGAAAGTCTTTCTCTGGTCTGCATCCCCTTAACACTTTGAGTGCCAGCCACGAGAAATCCTGTTAGTTCATGCCATGCGTTGAGTGCCAAGAACGAGAAATCTCGTTATTTATTCGTAATTTTTTTTATTATCGATTTCCATACATTTTTCATCAATCTAGCCTCACGTTACCAGTGGGGATCTGTCTGAGCTCGAACAGGGAAAATACCATCCCCTATCGTCTCTCCGGATGGTATTGCACCCATTGGATTGGACTGAATGAAATGGATAGGGAAAAAAGAGTCCGGAATCCACATTTTACTTGTCAGGCATGTAACCGGAGACGATCCCAGTCATTGCCCACCCTCAGAACAGCGTGGAATATCTGTTTCCAGTACCCAGCGTTGGATAAATAAACGCGATCGATATTTGGTCTGAGGTAAGGAATCTATTTTACCAGTCTTGGTATAATCAGAGTTTTTTTCACCTATATCTCAGCGTGTCCCATATGTGTGTGTGGCGATCAGGAAGTAAGATAATCGATTTTTCAGCCCGTTTCTCTAGCGTGCATAAGTACACATATACTATCGATAATCTAGCATTTATTTGAAAACTATTCATAAATAGGCCGAAAAATGACAACGTGTTTTGTGTATTCCAGTAAAGCGCGCTTCCTGCAGAATCAATATTTTTTTCTGGAGGTTTAAAAAAACTAGCTTTTTTCAAAATGGTATAAAACGGAAATGAACAGATTAAAAAACAATACGTTTCGACAATGTTGACTGCAAACAAGTCATTGATAAGCGACGGCCGTATTAGACACATAGCCATAATTTAAGATATAGTTTATGCATTCGCAAATGTGATCTCCCTCCCATTGACTACAGCGCTGGCACTGAAGCGCTATTTCTGGCGCCCCCTGCTGGCACTCAAAGTGTTAACACATTGGTTGCCAGCCGGATATGGCGATTTATCGTTTGGATGCCACCACGTTAATGAATGGGAGGACGAGCACATTTGCGAACGCATAAACTATATCTTAAATTATGGCTATGTGTCTAATACACCCGTCGCTTATCAATGACTTGCTTGCAGTCAACATGTACGAAAACGGATTGTTTTTTCATCAGTACATTTCCGTTTTATACCGTTTTGAATACGAGTATAGTTTAGGTGATTTCTAGTAATTTCAGAGAAATTCCGCGAAAATAGCCATTTACTGGAATACACAAAACACGTTGTCATTTTCTGGCTGATTTATGAATAGTTTTCAAATAAACGCTAGATTATCGAGAGTATTTGTGTAATTTATTCATGCCGCGCTCAGCGCCTAACGCCACACACACACACACACACACACACACACACACACACACACACACACACACACACACACACACACACACACACACACACACACACACACGTTGTGCAATCTGTGAAAAACAACTCTGATTAACCCAAAACTGGTCAAATAGATTCCTTACCTCAGATCAGATGTTCTGCAAAAAGATGAATCCAATTCCTGATCGCCATTCCAAATATTGATCGCGTTTATTGATCCAACGTTATAGTCCGAAAGGCATGATCCAAGCTGCTTCCAGCCTCGCCAGTGACTCTGGTAACACAACACTGCTTGCCAGAGGTGGGGAAACCCTGGGGCGGAGTTTTTCTCTGATGCACTCTTCCACTCAATCCAATCCAATGATGTGCATTACCATCCGGGAGACGATAGGGGCGGTATTTGCCCTTTTCGAGCTCAGAGCCATTCCCAATGATAATGTCAGGCTGGACAAATTTATGGATATCGCTAATAAAAGAAATAGCGATTAAATAACGAGAAATCTTGTGATTGGCAACCAACGCATGGCGGCCAACAACGAGATCTCTCATTGTTGGCACCCAATGTGTTAACAATTGTGTGTATTGAGCTGTACTGTATTGCACCCATTCTGCAATCTGTTAATAAAATGTTCATTCAATCAATCAATCTGCGCGGTGATTGATTGAATGAAAATTGTATTAACAGATTGCAGAATGGGTACAATACAGTACAGCTCAATACACACAATTGTTAAGGGGATGCAGACCAGAGAAAGACTTTCATCTTGTTTACATCAGGGTCCCCCATTTTCAATTCATAATGGATTGTAAGTAAGGGTGCAACTAGCACCGTGCAATCCATTCTTTGTGGATCTAGCCCTAAGGCAGTGTGTTGCTAGAAGCTATCAGACACTGAGTCAGTATTTCACACTTAGAAGCTCTCAGACATCACAGTATAAACAACAACAGTTGCTGGGGTTTTCAGATTAACTCAGTCCCAAAGCACAAGTGTAGTGACTTGTTGATTGTTGTTTAACACTTTCCGTGCCGGAGCTCCGGTGCCCCAGAACCCTGTTGCATGCCAACGCCCACTTCAATGATAGAGCTCTCATATTTGCGAACGCATAAACTACATCTTAAATTATGGCTATGTGTATAATATGACCGTCGCTTATCAATGACTTGTTTGCAGTCAACATTGTCGAAACGGATTGTTTTTTAATCGGTTCATTTCCGTTTTATACCATTTTGAAAAACGCTCGTTTTAGAAGATTCAGAAGGTTCTGTGATAATCGCCCTTTACTGGAATATACTAGAATACACAAAAAACGTTGTAATTTTTCGGCCTATTTATGAATAGTTTTCAAATAAACGCTAGATTATCAATAGTATATGTGTACTTATGCACGCTATGGAAGCGGGCTGAAAAATCGATTCTCTTATTTCCTGATCAGCACACACACAGACACACACACGCACACACACACATAGGGCCCACGTTGATATCTCTGATTATCCTAAGACTGGTAAACCTCAGATCAGATGTTCTCCAAAAAGATTATTCCAATTCCTGATCGCCAATCCAAATATCGATTGCGTTTATTGATCCAACGCTGGGTGGTCGAAACACAGATTCCACGCTGTTCTGAGGCTCCACAATGGATTTGATCGTCTCAGGTGACTTGCCTGAGAAGTAAAATGAGGAAGCAGGATTTTTTACCCCCCATGCTTTCATTCTTCCAAAGGGGTGCAGTACCACAGGGAGAGACGATAGGGGGCGGTATTTTCCCAATGGAGCTCAGAGTGAGTTCCAGTGGTAACGGGAGGCTAGATTGATGAAATATGATTGGAAAGCGCTAATTAAAAAAAAAACTATCCAAAACGAGATCTCTCGTCTCTCTGGCACTCAACGGTCGGCATGAACAAACGAGATATTTCGTCGTTGGCACTCAAAGTGTTAAAATGTATTTCACATCAAAAGAGATTAAGGGACAGTCTACCAGCGTTTGATTACGGTTGTATTTCTGTCTGTGTTAAAACAAGTGGGAACAAAGGGTGCATTCCAAAGATTTAAAAAAGCCTCCCTTCCTTCTTTCTCCGTCCTCTATCCTCAAGCCCTTCTGTGAAAATAGAAAATTGCCACCATCTTTAAGGCTGATCCAAAGAGGCAGGAAGCACACAGAAGAAGCCTGTCTCCTCCAGCTGAGGCTTACTTTTTCTAGGGATGAGCGCAAAATTTCAATATGAATTTGGGAAAGCACAGATAATGAGATGGAGACATTCTTTATTACCGAATATACTTGTTATTATCCACAAAAAAAGAAATTACCTGTAGGACTGCCATCAGAAACTACCTGTAGGACTGCTGTTAAAAACGACCTGTAGGACTGCCATCAGAAACTACCTGTAGGACTGCTCTTAAAAACTACCTGTAGGACTGCTGTTAAAAACTACATGTAGGACTGCTGTTAAAAACTGCCACCAAGCCTCTTCAACTCATTCAGAACTCAGCGGCACGCCTGATCTCAAACCTACCGAAGTCAGCCCATGTCACCCCACTTCTCAGGGACCTGCACTGGCTCCCCATTGCCGCACAAATCCGCTTCAAGGCCCTCGACCTGGCATATCATGCGGCGAAGGGAACGGCTCCCGCCTACCTCCGGTCAATGGTCTCTAACTACACACCCTCAAGACCCCTAGGCTCTGCATCTTCTGGCCGCCTCAGACCTACTCCTATCCAAGCTCCGGGAGGGTCATGAAAGAGAAGTCGCCTATTCTCGGTCCTTGCCCCACAATGGTGCAACGAACTTCCCACCACAGTCAGGACAGCCGAAACCCGTCCAACCTTTCGCCGTCGACTAAAGACGCACTTCAATCATTATCTGATTTTTTTTTAAATAAACCTAACTAACCTTACTGTCATGCACTTGTCCTAATATACTAACCTACACTGTAGCACTCACTTTGATGAACATTGTTACTCAGCTGATTTGTACCCTTCCTGCCGTCTTGTTGTACAAAACTTGTAAGTCGCTTTGGATAAAAGCGTCAGCTAAATGACAAAATGTAAATGTAAAAACTACCTGTAGAACTGCCATCAAAAACGATAGGTTATGTATATAACCTAGTTATATGAGTACTGGCTGAGCGTCCCGCTCTTAAGCCTATCGAGATATACCTCATCTCATGTACCTATTGTACTTACACAACGAATAAACGAAATACACCCACACCTGCCGGGTCCCGCCCCTACGGAGGCGTAGCCTATAAGATAGTAGGCGTGGTCCCCAATACACCCTTCCTCGCCAAAATCTCGTTCCCAGTCAAAAGATCCCTCAAGGGGACTCAGGGCCGCTTAAGAGCGGGACGCTCAGCCAGTACTCATATAACTAGGTATAATATAATCGCCTATCGAGATATGGGATAAGAGCGGACGCGAGGCCCGACAAATGTACCCCCTGAGGACCCGTAAGCCCACATCAAGGGGTTTGTGGAGTCCAGTCACCCCATCCTCCCTAACGAAGGGGGGGCGCAGTCAACTCCACCGGAGTGCGAGCAAAGAGGAACTAGAACCCCTTGAACACACAGCACAGGCGGAACCACGTGTGACTTAACACACTGTGGCCCATACCCACACACTCCTGCTACCCTACCAAGGACGGGAAGCAGGAAAGGCCACAGACCCCAGAACCGCCTGGGAGACAGAACCCCCGGTCATGTCCATGAGGTAAAACCTTACAAAGGGGCCCGGGGAGGACCATGAAGCTGCAGCACAGATGTCCTCCACCGAAGCCCCACCCAGGAGAGCGGCAGAGGCAGCCACCCCATGAGTGGAATGCGCCCTGACACCCCCAGGGCGATCCTGCCCAGCCAACATGTAGCAGAGGGCAATGCCCTCGCACAACCAATGGGACAGGCATTGTTCGATAGTGCCTTACCGGCATGATAACCACCGTGACAGACAAAAAGCTGAACGGTGACCCCGAGGTCCTGAGTACGGCTGAGGTCATTCCCAAAGCACGGACCGGACATGACAGGTGAAGGCCCGCATCTAACTCACTAGCGTGAGGAGGCGGATGAAACGCCTGAACCACAATATCCCTGGAGCGGAAGAACTCCGGATATTTACAGGCACGAAGGCAGGATTAGGCCGCAGAGTGGCACCGCAATCGGACGAAAGACAGGCACTCTGGTCGTACCAAGAGAGCACAAAGCACACCCACACATTCAGCGGAGGTGACGGCCAGCAAGAACGCGGTCTTGAACGACAGCAGTTCCAACGGCGCTTGCTCAAGAGGCTCAAACGGGGCCAAGGACAACCGACCGAGGACCAATTGAAGATCCCAACTCGGAGCCAAAGAGCGTTGCACCGGCTTAACGCGTCGAGCGCCAAGCAGGAAACGCTTCACAAGAGGGTGGCTGAACAAGACATCCCCTCAAATCCCTCATGATAGGAGGATATAGCTGCTGCATATACCCTCACCGTCGAAGCCGACAGTCTATCAAGGAGAGACTGGAGGTAACTAAGGACAGCATCCAGGGGGCAGGAGACTGGGTCCCGGCCCCCCGCCTTACACCACACTTGGAACATACGTCATCTGCCCGCGTAAAGCGCGACAGTGGAGGGAGCATGCGCATTCCGGATGGTATCACCATCAGGATCAGGAACCTGCGCCCCTCAACGTACCCGTCCCAACAACTGACCTAACAGATGTATGGGGAAGAATCCCAGACGGCACGGCATCGGTCCCAGACCTGCCTGGCTATGTCCGGACGTAATCCCCACCCGTCAGGATGAGGACCGCCCTGCGACAGTACACCTGTACCCACAGTCACCCTGCCGGGGATGTGGGGAGCACTCAGGCCGCGCAGATGGAGGACGCCCATAGCCAGCCACCCGCCGCCTGGTGCAGACAGGGGGAGCGTACTCCTTCCTGTCTGTCGATATACGACACTGACATCGTAGTGTCCGTCCTGATCAACACCGTGTGAGGACCAGAAGGACCGCTTTCAATACCAACACATTGAACGTAGCGCAGACCGGGCAGCATGGTTTGCCAGCTGCCCCCTACTGCGTTGGCCCGACGCGTCACCAGCAAGGGAGGCATCGGTGAAAAACGTGACGTGAGACAGCGCCGTTGACAACACGCTCTGAGAGGGATGCCCATAGCCCTCCAACCGTTGACTGGGAAGAGGAGTACTCTACTTCCAGTCTACAGCAAACCCCAGGCTGGTAGGGACCTGCCTGGTACGAGACCTGACGATCCACCTTGACTGCGAAGGACCAGAACGTCGTCAGGGTAGAATACACTCCGTAACACCTGACGACGCAGAGGCCCCAGTGCGGCCTCCACACACTTGGTGAAGATGCGGGGAGCCAGAGAAAAAACCGAACGGCAGCCTCTGGTACTCATACGCTAACCCTGCAAAGGAAGCGTAGGTAAGCCCTAGGATGGAAGATCAGAGATGCGCATACGCATCCTACAGGTCTATGGAGGAGAACCAGACCCCCACCTGACAGTGTTCAACAGGTAGGAGACGATCCAAAAAATGCTGAACCTTCCCATGGGACAGGTCCAGCCTGGGTCTGACACCCCTCCCTCCCGATTTCTCAGGCACCAGAGAACACCGGGAGGAGAACGCCACGACGATGGCTTGCTTCGTCCACAGAGATTGGATCTCGTTGACCAGAGCTGTCACTGCTGGAGACCCTGACAATAGGGTCTGTACCAAACCCGAAAACGGGTGGGGTTGTGTAGACACAAGTCCCCGCCTCAGCGTTCTCTCCATCCACCTCGACATATGGTACTGCCGTAGACATATGTGATGGCACTCCCAACGCACCCGCCGCCATGTGGCGCAGGTCCGCCAGGAACTGTAGATAGTTGGCCCGGTCCCACCCGCTGTGCGTAGCCAACCCTGGACCCGTGCGAGCAGAGCGTTCCGTGTCGGGACATCTGACCCTGACACTACCCACGAGGCAATCGCACCCAAGGGGGGGACCCCGACAGAAAGGGCCGGTTTGATACAGGGGACTTTCTAGGTGAAAAAAGCCCCCCCACTGAACACCCCTCCAGAACATGCTGAGGAGTTGTTCTGCAGCCGGACATGCAAGGCGTGAGGACCCCATGGGTTCCTACACACCGTAGCCCTGCAGTGATATTACTACCACCCAAATCACGCGTGCCTGCGAGACCACTGCCAATCTTTCAGGAGTGGGAGGCACCAACATGATACCTGGCCTGGCGAAGGCGAGGCCGGGGAAGCCCGCACTGTGTGCCTCAAAAGGTTTCGAGCCCCCCTGCTGACAACACTTATAGTTGACAGACGTAACACCAGGCTCAACCAACACAGCTTATGGTGTGGGAGCCGTTTGACAGCACAACATTCTCACGGACAGACCCAGGCTCACCCATCAACTGGGTGTCAGCCCCTGTCCCCATGAGAAGCGAAAAGTGCTTCAACGAAGGCACGCGGCCCGCAGCCAAAGGAAGAGCCCCCTTTTTCCGCTGGTGTTGGGGGAGGGAGTGATCGGAGAGCGGGCTGCTCGTGGCAGGACGGTGACGGCTTGTTGTTCAAGCCAAGCCCATCCAACATGGCCGATCCCTCGGCCGCCATGGCTGTCGGCCTTGTGGACACCTGTCGACTCAACGCCCAGGATACCTCTGGCGGTTGAAAATCATGGCCGCCTGTCGAGGGCCTCGTCATCGCCGCTGACGAGGCCGTGCTCTCTCTTCTTCTGGCTGCGCGGTGTGAGGCGGTGTGGGGCCTAGGACAATACCGCCCGCGCTCCAGCAGAAGACCAAAATCCCCTGCGGAGAGGGGAACCCTGAGCGGTTATAGCTTGCGGCTAGGTCAAAGCTAATAACGTCAACAACCTCGCGTGATGTGTCGATGCCGGCTGGCCCCCAAGGCCCCGCCACCAGACACCATTTTTTTTATAGAAAAAACAGCAATTTGAACACAGTTCTAATCGCAGCCAATTCCATACCGTGGCAGTACAGGCTTTAGCAGCCCACCAGCCACTCGCCAGGCCGACCCACCCATGGCGTCGGCCGGGCGGGGCACTGTTTCAACATGTCAAAAGCAAAGGACTGATGTTAACACGGAGCACCATTGGTGGTTGCAAACAGCAACCTCCACTGTGGTGTGCACCATGAAGGGGTTAAATGAATAAAAGAACTAAACCACAAAATACTGTAGAATGAGCAAGCCCATATACACAACGTTAAGGGGAGGCGGACCAGAGCGAACTAGTCCCGCATTCATTCAAAATATTCACAACAGCACACCAGCCCTAGCTTAGCCCATTTACCAAAAAAGGTAAACAAAGCCCCCCCCGCATACTCCCCCAATAGACACCGATTAACCATCAGCATGAAATGGTTGAGAGGAGAGAAAGCTGTAGCATAGACAGACCTTCTCATAGCAGAGTGACAGAACAAAACAGTAGCCCACTACACTACTATAGCCTAGCGTGAGGCGATGTGGGACCCAGATCAACAACCGCCTGCGCACAAACACGCAACATGTTTACAATGTCGGCTGGACCCATAGCCCCACTAACCGACGTCAATGTGGATAGGAACTAGCCAGCTGAGCCGCCGTTAAGTCCCATCCTGCAGTAGTATAGCTCTACTGCTACACCGCCGAGCTCACGCATCGGCTCCCAGATGGGGACACCGTTCAACAGACCCCGCCGGAACACAGAGGTAACGTACCTGGCTAGGCTACCTAGCCACGGCCTACCCTGTTGTCAACCCATTTACCCAAACCCCCACAACAGCTACCGACTGACCTTCATTGATGAACCGGGCAAGAGGAGGGAGAAGTGACAACATCTCACGGCACAGACATTAGAACAGCGTAGCAGTAGTGTTAGCATGTAGCATTAGTATTAGCATGTAGCATTAGCATTAGTTGTTTAACAGCACGCTTTCAGGACCGTTTGGAACCCGTTCACTGCAGTGAACGTTCACCAAACCATCCCGCCCCTGGCGCCGACACACAACATGGTTGTGTAACAAACAACCCAGCATTACTAACACCAACACCCGTGCCTGGTAACACAGGGCCTACCTTTGTACAACCCGGCTCGATAGCCAACCTTGTACGCTGCCCCTTGATCTGGCTGCCGACAGATGAGGAAACATCAACATAGGCCCGTCGTGTCGCTGAAACATGCCTCGAAGATGCCAGGGGTAAGCAAACCTCCGGTAAGCTTTCAACATTACGTAATTTCTCTAATCTTTTCATAACACTAGTTACATAAGGTGCATTGCATCCGCTATGCTGGGAACGAAAATAGAGGAAGAGTGTATTGGGGACCACGCCTACTATCTTATAGGCTACGCCTCCGTAGGGGCGGGACCCGGCAGGTGTGGGTGTATTTCGTTTATTCGTTGTGTAAGTACAATAGGTACATGAGATGAGGTATATCTCGATAAGCTTAAGAGCGGGACGCGATAAGCCAAGTACGATAATATAACTACCTGTAGGACTGCAATCAAAAACGACCTGTACAACTGCCATCAAAAACGACCTGTAGAACTGCCCTGTCTCTTCGTTTGGACCCACAGAATTGATAGTTTTTGGAAAGTTGTGCGTGAAAAGAGATAAAGAAAAAAGGCTCTTTTGGAGTTCTCTCATATCTAAACTGCTCTGTGATGAGCATGGAGCACTAGAGAAGGCTTGTCTTAACTCAGCATGAGTTAATGATTATTTTGTTAGGGATTGTATGCAACCCCAATTGCACGACACAGACAGGTATTCAAAGTTAGCCAAAAACAAGGGCATGATTTATTAATACAACAAATGTGCAACACAGACCCATTAAGGGTGAAAAAACACTGAAGTCCAGGAACACAAAAATAGCAGCACTGTGCGACCAAAAACATACACAGGAATCCTCTTGAATACGGGCAACTTCCCGACCAGAACGCAGCAAACAGGGGGTCCAAGGGGAATGGGGTGAGAGCACGGGCATCCTCCCGTGGAACAATAGAGAGCGAAGAAGCGGTCTCACCCCAGGAACGAGGTCCATGAAGAGGGAGGGAGTAGGGAAGTGGCTGGCACGACATCTGGAGTGGGAACATTGGGATCCTCCCGTGTAAGTCTAGAGAGCGAAGACGGTGTCCTACTCCAGGAAACGGCGATAGGTGGTGATGTACAGAGACGACCTGGCAAGGAGTGGAAGGTAACCAGCTGTATTAATAGTCTCCCGAGGAGCTAATTACCAACCACTCACAGGTGCGTGAAGTAGAAAAGCGACACGCCCCCTCATTGGGCAACATGCAGTCCTTTCTAGCCCTCACATATTTATTATTATCACTGCGTGCATGCACCTTTGGAGAGCCACAACCTGACATGCTTCTGTTCTCTTCTCTCCTCCATTCCTGCACTGATGTGCCAAATTATAACAAATATTTCCACTACTCCAAATCAAGAAAATAATGAATGATAATAGGTAAATGGTAAATGGTCGTGTCAGTTTAATGATCAGACACGTTCGGGCGGTAATATATATTTTTACTGCGACCAGCAATTGTGGCCAAACGTCTCCACTGTCATTTTCCAGATTTTTACAGATTGTGAAAGTACAGAATGTAAGCTTTCAAATTATGTGTCATACGTTGACATCTGAAAATGTTTGAAGAAGATGTGGTCATTTGAATCTTGTAAAATCGTTTTTTTTCTGTTTGCTTTAAGCTGTGAAAACGCCTCTCAAAGAAAAGGCTAGAATTAACACCTCTGCCTGTTTCTGTTGGGCGTGAACAATAGCCCAGCCACTCACCTCACATGAATAGCATTAACTCATTCAGCTCCAGTCACGATGATAGTCGGGTTACCTCGCCGACCGTACAGTGCCAGGTTAATCGTTATTTCTTTTATTAGCGATATCCATTCATTTTCATCCATCCAGCCTGATGTTATTGTTGGGAATGGGTCTGAGCTCGCAAAAGGGCAAATACCGCCACCTACGCCTTCCATCTGGTATTGCACCCCATTGGGAATGGTGTAGTTTCTTTTCTGGGACGATCCGAGCCGTGCGGGTGGGGTTTAAATACTCAGGCGAGGTAGGCCTCCACAACGATGGCATGCAACAGTAACCCCGCCCGCCCGTCAGTGTGTAACGGTCGGTAATGTGGTACGGACTTCCACAAGCAGTATTTGGAATGGCGATCAGATAATTGGATTATTTCTTTTGCATTACATCAGATACAAGGTAAGAACACTATATATAAATTTGATCGTTGATCTGATATTTATTTCTACCCCGATCGACGCTGTCTCTGTGTGTGTGTGTATGTGTGGCTGTGTGCCGTTGGTGGCAGGAGGGGGGGAGCCCCGCGGTCCAGGGCTCTTTTCATTCTTGCACGAGGAAGGATAATAATGATGATCTAGCATTGATTTCAGGAAGATTCGATAATCAGGCGAAAGATTACAACGTGTTTTGTGTATTCCACTAAAGGGCTATTATCGCGTCTTTTCCTGGAATTACTAGAAATCACCAAAACTATACTCGTATTCAAAACGGTATAAAACGATAGGTTATGTATATAACCTAGTTATATGAGTACTGGCTGAGCGTCCTGCTCTTCGCCATCGAGATATACCTCATCTCCAGTACCTACTGTACTTCATCAATGAATAAAACAAATGCACCCAGCACCTGCCGGGCCCCGCCCTAGTGACGTACTATAAAGCACTAGGCGTGGTCACCACTCGCCCTTCCTCGGAAAACAGTTTCCAATAGAAAAGTTTCCCAAGGGACCTCAGGGCACGCTAAGAGCAGGATGCTCAGCCAGTACTCATATAACTAGGTTATATACATAACCTATCGTTATATAGTCGTACTGGCGAATCGCGTCCTGCTCTTCGCCATCGAGATATGGGGACAGAGCAGACGCGAGGACCGACAAATGCACCCCCTGAGGACCCGAAAGCCCACATTAGGGGGGAGGGGAGTCCCGTCAAAAAGAGGGAACTAGAAACCTCTAAACGCACAGCACAGGCGGGACCACGTGTGACACAACACCTTGTGGTCCACACCCACACATCCCTGCTAACCCACCGAAAGGTGGGAAGCAGGGGAGGTTCCAGACCTCAGAACCGCCTGGGAGACAGAACCCCCGGTCATGTCCATGAGGTAAAACCTTACGAAGGGACCCGGGGAGGACCCTGAGGCCGCAGCACAGATGTCCTCCACCGAGGCCCCTCCTAACAGCGCGACAGAGGCCGCCACCCCACGAGTGGAGTGCGCCCTGACACCCCCAGGGGGGGCCAGCCCAGCCAACGTGTAGCAAAGGGCAATGCCCTCGCACAACCAACGGGACAGGCGCTGTTTCGACAGTGCCTTACCAGCGCGAGAGCCACCGCAACAGACAAAAAGTTGATCGGTTGTACGGCTGAGGTAAATCCCCAAGCCCGGACCGGACATGACAGGTGAAGGCTTGCCTCTAACTCACTAGCGTGAGGAGGCGGATGAACGCCTGAACCATAATATCCCTGGAGCGGAAAGAGCTCCGGATATTCTTTGGCACGAAGACTGGATTAGGCCTCAGAGTGGCACCGCTATCGAAACGAATAGACAGACACTCAGGCCGCACTGAGAGAGCACAGAGCTCACCCACGCGCTTAGCGGAGGTGATGGCCAGCAGGAACGGAGTCCCAAAGGCCTTGCTCAAGAGGCTCAAACGGGGCTTCGGACAACCGACCGAGGACCAATTGAAGATCCCAACTCGGAGCCAGAGAACATTTCACCGGCTTAAGGCGCAGAGCGCCAAGCAGTAAACGCTTCACAAGAGGGTGGCCTTACACCACTCTTGGAAAATACGCCACCTACCCGCGTAACCCGCGATAGTGGAGGGAGCATGCGCGTTCCGGATGGTACCAACCACAGAAGGATCCATCCTCTCCAGACTCACCCTCTCACCAGCCAAACCATCAGCGGCTGGCCCAGCACAGGGAACTAACACAGAGACCCGTGCGCTTGAGAGAGGGCCCGCGATGACCAAGGAACAGGCCATGACAGGGATATTAAGAGATGGATCAGGACCGGGAACCACACAGCTGCGCCCCAGTCCGGCGCAATCAGGATCAAGGACCTGCGCTCCTCAACGTACCCGCCCCAACAACTGACCTAACAGATGTATGGGGGGAAAGAATCCCAGGCGGCACGGCATCGGTCCCAGACCTGCCCGACTATGTCCGGACGTAATCCCCACCCGTCAGAGGGAGGACCGCCCCGCGACATCACACCTGTACCCACATTCACCCTGCCGGGGATGTGGAGAGCCCTCAGGCTACGCAGATGGAGAACGCACATAGCCAGCCGCCCGCCGCCCGGTGCAGACGGGGGGAGCGTACTCCTCCCTGTCTGTCGATATACGACGCTGACGTCGTATTGTCCATCCTGATCAAACACCGTTTGAGGACCAGAAGGACCGCCTTCAATACCAACACATTGAACCAGGGTTCGAAATTAACGGGGGCTTGGGGCATAATGCCCTTGAAAATGGATAAAATGCCCTCGAAAATCAGTTAAGGGGGGCACTTAATGCCCCCGACAGTTTACTAATTATATATATATATATTTATCCGGTAATGGAGCGTCTGTGTATCGTATACGGTTCAGATGACGCGCAAATAAAAAAAAATCATTTGGCGGAGCCGGTGTTCTGCACTGGCTGCAGCAGCAGCCAGGTGCTAGTCAGTTTGTGTAAAAATGGCACGCACAATATAAATCAATCTTCATTACGACTTTAAAAACATAGCCATTAACATTACATAGGCCTACACACATCTTGCCATAGCGTTAGCAGTTTGTACAATGTTTGTAGCTGTTAGCTAGCTAGCCCTTCACAACAACAGCTAACACCGTAGCTACTAGCTACTGTAGCAGAGGAGGAAATGGGAGTCTGAGAGGCGGGGTGTTTAAAGACAATGATAGGCGTTTATTCAACATCCAAGAAGGCTAACATACAACTGTGTTTTACTAACTCCAACCGGGACTATTGCCGCTTTCGCGCTGCTTGTTGACGTTATGAACTGCTCCTAACGTGACCGGAGCTGAAGGTGGCGGTGCCACACGCTAAAATGTCCGTGGGGACCCGGCGCCAACCCATAGATAGTTCCAACTCACCGAATTACGTAATCCACCACAGTTGCACTCAATATTTAAATAATGTTAGTCTAAATATATGTAGACAGAAACATAATAATTTCAAGCAGAAAACGAATCTTTCCATTAAGAACTGACAAGCAGGGAATTTAAACATGGTTGACATTGTTTTTGTGTGTTTATATTAATTAAAGAAAGGAAAGTCTAGTGCTGGCTGAGCATATTGTTTGTTTGCACTAAATTAATACTTTGACAAATGTAGCCTATATTTTTCAGTCAGTTCGGTCTTTGTGTGCCAAACATTATTTAAGGCTGTAAACACTGTAAACCTTTTATTTTATTTTTAATAAATGAGAAACATGTTTAGATTTGAGTGTTATAGAAAAAGAAAGCAATACGCTTGGACCAGCACTCACAGATTTTGGTATATTTAATTGCAGCCTGAAACAAACATGTTTCGGAACGATTATGTTCCGAAACATGTTTGTTTCAGGCTGCCATTAAATATACCAAAATCTGTGAGTGCTGGTCCAAGCGTATTGCTTTCTTTTTCTATTATACTCGACGGGATTTCAGCACCCAGTGTTATAATTTGTGAGCGCAGTCTATCTTGACTTTTAGATTTGAGTGTTAAATTTTTTTTAATAAAAATTAACGTATATCGAACTGAAAACCGTGACCCCAAATTCGTGATATGAACCAAACCTTCCATTTTGTGAACCGTCCCACCCCTACCGTTTATCATAAAAATTCAGTGCCCCCGAAATACAAAAAAAAGCCCCCGAAAATCAATTAAGGGGGGCAAAAAAAGCCCTTGAAAAAAAATGTTAATTTCTAACCCTGCATTGAACGTAGCGCAGACCGGGCAGCATGGCTTGCCAGCTGCCCCCTACTGCGTTGGCCCGACGCGTCTCCAGCGAGGGAGGCGTCGGTGAAAAACGTGACGTGTGACAGCCTACTGCCCATAGGGACCCCCCTGGTGAGGACCCCAGGCCCTCCCCAGGGGGCGAGGTCCCCCAGTACTGACACGGGAACCTTAGCCGCTTCCACTTGCGTCTCACCGGGTCTATTTCCATACTGGGAAAAAACCACCTCCGCAACCTCCTCCTGGGGTGAAGAAGAGGCCAAGAGGGACCACGGAATGAGCAGATGCCATCATACCGAGCAGGCGTATCACGGACAGCGCCATAACTGTCCTAGGACGGAACCTCCCGAGCGTGTCGACAACACGCTCTGAGAGGGATGCCCATAGCACTCCACCCGTTGACTGGGAAGAGGAGTACTCTACTTCCAGTCTACAGCAAACCCCAGGCTGGTAGGAAACCTGCCTGGTATGAGACCTGACGATCCACCTTGACCACCAAGGACCAGAACGTCGTCAGGGCAGAATACACTTCGTAACCCCTGACGACGCAGAGGCCCCAGTGCGGCTTCCACGCAGATGATGCGGGGAGCCAGAGAAAAGCCGAACGGCAGCCTCTGGTACTCATACGCTAAACCCTGCAAAGGAAGCGTAGGTAAGCCCTAGGATGGAAGATCGGGGATGCGAATACGCATCCTACAGGTCTATGGAGGAGAACCAGGCCCCCACCTGACAGTGTTCAACAGGTAGGAGACGATCCAAAAAATGCTGAACCTTCCCATGGGACAGGTCCAGCATGGGTCTGACACCCCCCCCCCCCCCCCCCCCCCCCGATTTCTCGGGCACCAGAGAATACCGGGAGGAAAACGCCACGACGATGGCTTGCTTCGTCCACAGAGATTGGATCTCGTTGACCAGAGCTGTCACTGCTGGTGACCCTGACAATAGGGTCTGTACCAAACCCGAAAACGGGTGGGGTTGTGTAAACACAAGTCCCCGCCTCAGCGTTCTCTCCATCCACCTCGACATATGGTACTGCTGTAGCCATATGTGATGATACTCCCAACGCACCCGCCGCTATTTGGCGCAGGTATGCTAGGAACTGTAGATAGGCGGCCCGGTCCCACCCGCTGTGCGTAGCCAACCCTGGACCCGTGCGAGCAGAGCATTCCGTGGAGTCTGGACATCTGACCCTGACACTACCCACGAGGCAATCACACCCAAGGGGGAACCCCGACAGAAAAGGCCGGTTTGATACGGGGGAAGCTGACATCTAGGTGTCTAGGTGACAAAAGCTCCCCCACTGAACACCCCTCCAGAACATGCTGAGGAGTTGTTCTGCAGCCGGACATGCAAGGTGTGAGGCCCCCATGGGTTCCTACACACCGTAGCCCTGCAGTGATATTACTACCACCCAAATCACACGTGCCTGCGAGACCACTGCCAATCTTTCAGGAGTGGGAGGCACCAACATGATACCCGGCCTGGCGAAGGCGAGGTCGGGAAAGCCCGCACTGTGTGCCTCAAAAAGGTCTCGAGCCCCCCTGCTGACAACACTTGTAGTTGACAGACGTAACACCAGGCTCAACCAAACACAGCTTATGGTGTGGGAGCCGCTTGACAGCACAACATTCTCACGGACAGACCCAGGCTCAGCCATCAACTGGGTATCAGCCCCTGTCCCCATGCGAAGCGAAACGTGGGTCCGCATGTGCTTCAACGAAGGCTCTCAGCCCACAGCCAAAGGAAAACGATCAGAGCCCCTTTTCCGCTGGTGTTGGCGGAGGACGGCGACGGGCTGCTCGCGGCAGGACGGCGACGGCTTGTATATTCCAAGTAGAGCTCATCCAACATGGCCGATCCCTCGGCCGCCAAGGCTGTCGGCCTTGTGGACACCTGTTGACTCAACGCCCAGGATACCTCTGGCGGGGAAACATGGCCGCCTGTCGAGGGCCTCGCCATAGCCGCTGACGAGGCCGTGCTCTCACCTCTGGCTGCGCGGCGTGAGGCGGTGTGGGGCCTAGGACAAATACCGCCCGCGCTCCAGCAGAAGACCAATATCCTCTACGGAGAGGGGACCCCTGAGGAGAGAACCTCCCTGCGGTTATAGCTTGCGGCTAGGTCAAAGCTAATAACGTCAACAACCCCGCGCGATGTTTCGATGTCGGCTGGCCCTCATGGCCCCGCCACCAGACACCATTTTTGACAGAAAAAAGCAAGTCGAACAAAGTTACTAATCGCTGCCAATTCCATACCGTGGCGGTACAGGCTTTAACAGCCCACCAGCCACTCGCCGGGCCGACCCACCTCATGGCGTCGGCGGGGCGGGGCACTGTTTCAACATGTCAGAGGCAAAGGACTGACGCTAAACATGGAGCACCAGTGGTGATTGCAACCAGCAACCTACACTGTGGTGTGCACCATGAAGGGGTTAATGAATAAATGAACTAAACACCACCAATATACTGTAGAATGGGCTAGCCCATACACACACGTTAATGGGATGCGGACCAAAGAACCAGTCCCGCATATCATTTATATATTCACAACAGCACACCAGCCCTAGACCTCAGCCCATTCACCCATGAAAAGGTAAACAAAGCCCCCCCGCAATACTCCCACAGTAAACACAGATTGACCGTCAGCATGAATAGTTAAGAGGAGGGAAGACTGTAGTGTAGACAGACATTCCCTCAGCGGGGAGACAAACATAAACAGTAGCCCAGCATAGCATAGCGTTAGCCACGCGCTCCAGGGTAACGGGTAAAACAACAGCGTTTACCCAGACATCCTGCCCCTGGCGCCGATATACAACTCGTTGTCTCCCGGGACAACTCGAGCAACATCACCAACGCCAGCATTGTCATGCCTAGTGACATCCCACAGCGGGGAACATTAGAACAGTGACACAGCATTATAGCAGTAGTATTAGCAGCGCGCCCCAAGATCGTCTGGAAAACGTCCAACTCAGAGGGACGTTTACCCAGACATCCTGCCCCTGGCGCCGATATATAACTCGGTTGTCTAACAAAACAACAAGCAGCATTACTAACACCAGCGTTAATGCCTAGTGGCTCAGATCCTACCTGAGTGTGAGGTAGCTCGATAACTACACATCACACGCCGTCCCTCTGTCTGCTGTCAACAAGACATCGAAATGCATCCAGCTGCAGAGTCGCAGAACCCATACGAGCGCCGTCGGAACATGCCAAAGATTCCAGGGGTTGGCAAATCTCCGGCGAATACTCAACATTGCAATTTCTCTAAACTTTTCATTACACTAGTTCACAGGGTGCAAGCATCCGCCATGATGGAAACGAAATAGAGGAAGGGCGAGGGGTGACCACGCCTAGTGCTTTATAGTACGTCACTAGGGCGGGGCCTGGCAGGTGCTGGGTGCATTTGTTTTATTCGTTGATGAAGTACAGTAGGTACTGGAGATGAGGTATATCTCGATGGCGAAGAGCAGGACGCGATTCGCCAGTACAACTATATAACGGAAATGTACAGATGAAAAAACTATCAGTTTTGTACATGTTGACTGGAAGCAACTCACTGATTATCGACGGGTGTATTAGACCCATAGCTATAATTTAAGATATATTTTAAGCACTCACAAATCTTGCAGTCCCCCCATTGATTAAAGCGGTGGCGTTCTAGCGCCATTTCGCGGATTAAGCTCCGGCGCTGAATGAGTTAACATACTGTAAACTGTCAGTAACTGCTGTCACAGTCATGGCTGTTATACAAGCTTAATTATCATTTAAATAAATATTTGGACTATTATTTACATTTCAATATTATGTTTAAACGTAAATAATCAAAAAGAATACAATTATTCTGTTACAACTGCTGAGCTATACTATAGCTAATGTTGATCAATATCTTACTTTTGAATGAAATAGGTTAAGGAATTAGGATTGTTAGCAGAGAGAGAGAGAGAGCAGAGAGAGAGGGAGACTTAGCCCACCCTTCCCTCACTATTGAATGCCTCTGAGCGTTCCCAGGGATAGCTTAATGTTAGCAGCTAACATTAGTTAACACTTTGGGAGCCAGCCGTGTTTTCCTTTTTACCCCCTTGAATGCCCACATCCACTCCAATGTTAACGTTAATATCACCTAATCTATGTTTTAAATTATGGCTATGTGTCTAATCTGCCCGTCGCTTATCAAAGACTCATTTTCCAGTCAACATTGTCATGGCAGATTTTTTTTTATCGCTTCATTTCCGTTTTCTAGCATTTTGAAAATCACTCGTTTTCACGGAAAAAACAACACATTCTATGATAATCGCCTTTTACTGGAATATTCTAGAACGTTGTCATTTTTCGGCCTATTTATGAATAGTTTTCAAATAAACGCTAAATGATCGATAGTATATGTGTACGCATGCACGCTCGTGCCGCCAGTTGAAAATCGATTCTCCTATTTCCTGACCGCGAGCAGAGTCAAACAGCCTATCACCATAATCACATAAAAGCTTATATCTCTGTGAAAACGAGTCTGATTATCCTAATACTGATAACATAGATTCCTTACCTGAGATCAGATGGTATCCAAATGGTTTATTCCAATTCCCGATTGCCATTAAAAAAAATCGCTCATTTGATTGATCCATCGTATATACAGTAAAACACATATTCGCCGCGGCTCCGAGGCTCCAGAGTGAACTCTGGTAGACCCCGGTTACATGAGTGAGAAGTAAAATGTGGAGTGCGGGTTTTTTTTCCCATTCATTTTCATTGAGAAATTATTTAGGAGCACAGTGTGCGAGTAATAGCTTTGCGTAGTGGGAGTGTCAATGCGCAATTGTAATTCCATAATAGACACAGAGCAGCGCGGACCTTCAAGCTATGACGTCTATCTATTCAGCCCTGCGTTCAACAGCTCTGTAACAACTCCTCTCACGAGTCATGCTGTTTCTATGTGTAATGAAAACTCGTGCGAGTTTCTCCTTTCGCAAGCAACGGGTCCAATGGTCTAACATGCTTTGCATCCTCGCCATTCCTGTTTCTCCCACGTCGCGGTAAAAACCTTAACAAGTCCATCAAAGTCAGGTTGCATGTCTGAGGTGGAGATGCGAAGCACAGCTGCCAGATGTTCATCAGTGAGAGAGGATCTGTACCTGGACTTGGTAAACGTCATGACTGAGAATGTCTGTTCACATATAGGTGGATCCAAAGAGAACCAACATCTTCTGAGCATGTCTCCTCATGTTTGGAAAGTTCTCCTCCTTGATAGCAGAGTAGAACTCTAGCAGTGATGCTGACTTAAAGTGCTCTTTCAGTAGTGAATCAGACTGCAGGTCAATGAGTTCAAGCTGAACATCAGTTTGTGCACTATCAACACTGCAGGTAAAGGGAGAGGAAACCAGCTGCATTTTATCCTCAACCTTTTTGAAATCTTGAAAACGCCTTGAAAATTCATCATGCAGTGCTCCCAACATGGATGAGTATCTGTGCCGGTGATCAGCTGATGGTTTGACTTCTTTCAGGGTTTTCATGTGTTTGAGATTGTTGCTGCCTAGTTGCAACTTTGTCATGAAGGCTTTCACATGGCTATGCATTTCATGAGCAAAAATGCCCTTGCCCTGCAGTTGTGTGTTCAGTAGGGATGGGTACCGTTCACATTTGAACCGATACGGTACCGGTACCTGTGAATCGATACCGGTACCCAACGGTACCTTTTTTCTGTACTTTAGTCTCAAAAAATTGAATCTACCTACCTCAGTTGTGAAAAAAGAAATCCAAACTTCAAATAACCACACTTTCAACCGTTTTCGGCTTGCCCCGACTGCTTTGTTGTTGAATCAAGTCAAATCCTAGGTAAGCGTATATTGTGCGTGTGAACGTTGACATAAAAAAAAATATATATATATATATATATATTTTTTTTATATTTTTTTATTATCATGTAATCTTTCGCGGGCCGGTCAGAATCATCCCGCGGGCCGTACAATGCCCAGGTATGACTGATATAAATATGTTTTTATCGTTTTCTGCAGTAATTCCTAGAACGTGAGTTATAGGCATAAACGCATAGATGATCAACTGCCGGTTGTTGGCGATACACGCTATATTAAAAATTTCAACTGTACATGATCCTAAACATTATGACTTATCATGCACGGATGAACGGGGGGGGGGGCATTTATAATTCCGTGATCGTCAGTAAATGCTTTATGTAGTATGGGTGATATATTGATCAGAGCAGTTTGCATTAATAATAATAAACAAACACGCTGGAAATGACGTCAGCGTCCTCTTACCGTTCGCCGATGAGACTGGAGGAAAAAGATCCCACTTATTTGACGCGATCTCCTAGATCCATTTCCGGTTTGTATAATCATAATAAACGCCCAAATCATATCGATTATTGCGTTATGGCAGTGACGTGTGTCTAGAGTCCCGCAACAATATGTGAGTGCCGGACGCATTTGCCAGATGCACGGGGATCTCCAGAGATCGATTTCCGGTTGTAACTCGCCGATCATCCACCAGGCGGCAGTATTGAAGCGTTGCAGAGTTGTGCAGGCTCCCACTGTATCAGCCGAGGCTGGGTGAGGGTATTCTGAATACCATGGCGAAAAAATTAAATATGATCTCAATAACGTTGTACGCCATGGAATGGGAGAATTAGCATGACCTTGAAACACGTTGTACAACGTTTTTGGCGCAGGATGTGTTAAGGGTAAGTTGTTGACTAGTTGTTTATTTAGAATGTTTGTGTGTGGTACTACAGCCCTGTTGGACAGTGAAAAGTAGCGTTCAAATAACGTTACTGTCACCGCATTTAAACGGCATCATAACCTCTTAAAATTCCACAATGAGTTTAAGTTGTATTAGCAAAATTATAAGCTTGGTGCATTGGACCGGAAACCGGGCGAATTAGATGTGAGAAGAAGAAACCGTAGTCCTAAAACAGAGGAGACCCAGGGCTTTCAATTGGCGTCTAGATTTGATAAAACTACACTACCGAGCTCACACCAGCCGCCGACAGCGGAAGTCCAACAGCGGAAGTCCAACCATATCACATTTTCTGACGTTTTTCGTGTTTATATCTCACGGGTCGAACAAACCTAAATGTTATTGTCATAAAATACAACGTATATAGTTTCTTTACCTTTCTGTGAACATCTAGAAAAAAGTCTGTTTTAACATTCTGAGAGACCACAGTCTGGAACACAGACACACACACACAAGATACACGCACCCTGCATTGCACCTTAATAAGATGCACATGACATACACTTCTATTCTCTATTCTATTTTATTCTTCTACTTTAACCCTGTGAGACCCTCGGCTGCAAAGTTCACAGGGTTAAGCTTGTATAACAGCTATTTTCACCGCCATGACACTTACTGACAGCTTACATTCATTTTATGTACATGTCTATTCATGTGAGGGGAGTGGCTGGGCGGGTTTTAGGGGGCTATTGTTAACACCCGGCAGAAACAGGCAGAGGTGTTAATTTTAGCCTTTTCTTCAAGAGGCATTTTCACAGCATGTTAGTGTAGCAACCTGAATATGTCTGGCTATTATTCAGATTGGCTAACGTAATCTTTTGCATTCCCTGTGTTCACAAGGACATTGTAACCAGTTGTCCGCTCTTGATCATACCTGCCTGGACATGGACAAATAACGTGCGGTTCTCTTTGATCACCCCTCCCTGAATATTGACTATTAACTTGCTGCCCTTTGATCCTCCTCTTCTAAACTTGGGCGTTTCATAGCGGGACAGGACTACAGGTGCCGGCAGGGGGCGGTGGTGGAAGGCTGGGCAGGAAGGAGATCAGACGAGGAAGAAGGGAGTTCAACGTGGAGCGCAACACAGAGGAAGACTCTCTTCGGCGTTGGACACAGACGAGGAAGGACGTCAACAACGAAGAGCACCAGAGAAGCGAGCGTGCGAGGAATATACTCTGCTACCAAACGGGTTATTCCAGAAATGCATGCGGTAGTTGAGCGGTTGATTAATGCGCCGGATAAAGGAATAGGCTTTGCTACAAAACGGGCTATTCCAGAAATATCTGCGGTAGCTTAGCGTTTGGTTTGTGTGCCAGAGACACTGTGAAGGCTTCACCCGGCGAGCGGAGCCGAAGACCAGGTGATAGGCATTGGCCACCTTGCGTTAACTGTGTATATAGACGGCATAGTAGGAGGGTACAATAAGTCCCACAGTTTAGCTGTGTTTAGGCGAGCCCCACAGTTTAGCATGCGCGACGGCTCCCCTCTTCAGCCCAGCAGAGGACGCCACTACACTGCACGCTGCTCCAGCCTCTTCAAGCCGTGGCCCACAGCACCTGCCCCAGCATTCACTCCGCCCCGCTGGCTGTTATCGCGGGATCTCCGTCTGCCATCTTAGCACCTGGACTAGCGGTGCTGAGTTTGGGCCCACCATCTTGGATAAGTAGCAGTGCTCGGAGTGTTGAAACGTGTTTGATAGACAGTACACTGTGTGGAGCGAGCTCTATAAGAGTGAAGATAAACAGTGCTTTGAATGCACACTGGAGAGCAGTGTAAAAGGGGCGCCCCAACCATTACAGCCGGCTTTATATAGGAGTTTATGTGCTAAATGTGGGCCCACTGTTAATTTCTTTTGAGTGTAATAATAATGTGTGGTTGTGTATAAAATTCCCATTGAACTCCTTTACTCTTTACCTGGTTCTCCCCTACCGCGAAGCGGAGCAGTAGATAAACCCTTAGAGGGAAGAAGTTCTTACTGTGTCTGTAATAGAGAGAGGGCACAAGGTGCCCAGGGTGGGAATAGCTTGTGGGAATAGCTTACAGTGTGGGAAGAGCTTACAGTGTGGGAAGAGCTTACATTGTGGGAAGAGCTTACAGTGTGGGAAGAGCTTACATTGTGGGAAGAGCTTACATTGTGGGAAGAGCTTACATTGTGGGAAGAGCTTACATTGTGGGAAGGGCTTTCGTTTTGGGAATAACTTTCCTCCATGTGTATTGTAGAGCGAGAGCACTAGGTGCCAGTGAGAACATAGCGTGTACAATTGAGTAATACCCATGTACCTTGAACCAGGTTATATAAAGGGAGATGTAAATGGGAGCACTGTGTGTGTGTCTGTTACTGAGTCTGTTGTATTAACCCTTTTCTGCCCGGGTAATGCTCATTGTTATTTAACCCTTTCTCCACCCCTGCCTATAGTTCATTGTTAAAGGTCTCTACAGGTCTTTAAGGAAGGGTACTGCTTTGGGGAGCGAAAACATTATCCATCCTACTGCCATCAGGTGTGGGAGGGCGCAGGAAGTATTGGGGGAAGTGGGGGTGTGTGGGGAGCTACTGCTGATTGCCCTGGAGGGCCAGAAGGACCAGAGTACCATCCCTAGGTCAGTGAATCCTAGGCCCCATCCGCTCCTGCTGTTCGACCCCCACTTTGACATTCCTGGCCTAAAGTCGGGGATCCAGCTAGACCCAGTTCTGCTGCGTCCCGCTACCAGGTGGCCGTGTACAACCACTCCCATAAAGCAGGGATAATCCACCCTGCTACATTAGCAAACAGAAAAAAAACTTTTTACAATATTAAAATTAGCACATCTTCTTCAAACATTCTCAGATTTCACCGTATGACACATAATTTGAAAGGTTACATTATGTACTTTCACAATCTGGAGAATGAAAATGGAGACATGTGGCATCAATCGCTGGTCGCGGTCACATAAGTTAAGATCCAGCAATTGCATGTCTTATTTTTCATCAAATATTTTTTTTCAGTACACCGTTTAGGTGGAAAAGACAACGTTTACGAGCAAACCGCCATTTTGTACAGGCACGTTTAAACACATTGTACACGTTGGTAAGCACCATTTTCCATTACTCAAAGATCATTCCCTGGATTCCTTGCACTTCTAAAGCAAATCACAATGTAATTGTGTCCAAATAAAGGGTCACAAAAACATTGACCCATTCACTCACACATTCACTAACCGACGGCAGAGACAACCGTGCAAGGTGCCTGTTCATCGGGAGCACTTAGGGGGTTAAGTGTCTTGCTCAAGGACACTTTGACACGCTGCCGGGAGGAGCCGGAATCGAACCGTGAACCTTCTGATTACCAGACCACTCTACCTCCTGAGTCACTGTCGCTTCATTTCATGACAAAAGCTGAACACACTAAATAAACGCAATATTTCTGCTCTGCTGGGTGCTACTGGTGGTGTGGCTGAGTTACAGACTAATCTCCATACAGTACTACATGTGCAAATCACCACAGGCATTTACAGATCTCTGCCATGGCATGGATATGGAGAGAGAGAGAGAGAAAGAGAGAAGAAAAGAGAGAGAGAAGATGAAGAGAGAGAGAAGATGGACAGAGAGAGAAGATGGAGGGTCAAACTCAGTCATCTCTCATCGATTCCTTATCTCACAGCTATTCTGTCTCGGACTCAAGCAATAACGTCTGTATGACTTATGGAGAACAAGGAGATTGTGTGACGCGGTTACTTTCTCCTCTCCAGGCAACACTTTATCTGAGGGATGTTCCTGGGTCCTTCTATGCAGGGGGAAACCCTGCATCAAGAATGTGTTCCTAATCAACCTGCCTGGCTAAATGCTAAAGGTTGCATTTTATTGAATATATTTGTAATGAAGGCAGCTAGAGGAAAGTTCTTACGGGTAAAAGTCTGAGTGGGTACTTGTGCCTTAGTAATCTCTCTTTCTCTCTATCTCCCAGAAAAAGTAGATTTTATTGAGGCTCTGAACTTAAGAGCTGTTCTCCACAGCAGAGATAAAACAAGTCTTTTCCATGGAGACCATGCGGCTGATGAGCTGACAGGCCTGGTATCGGTGCCAGCGCTACATCTGTCCTCCCTGATAGAAGGCTTTACAACTAATGACACTAAATTACTTATGATGGTCTGTGTTGTGACAGTGATGCACTCTGGGACTATGCACTGGAATGGCCAATAACACCACTATTTGTGTTTATTTTAGGGAGAGACAGTCTATAGAATGAAGACACAGAGTACTGTGGCAATTTTGAATGTTGAAATCCAAAGATGGAGGCAACAAATAAATTATTTGCTCCAAATCAAACGTATTCAGAGAAAATTATTAAAACGTGACCTGATTTTATGTTGAGTGAAACTAGAATCTACTTAACACATTCCCGGCCAAGCACGGACATGTCCGTGTTTCAGATCCAACGGTTGACGGCCAACCTTGGCTTTTATTCCATTGTAATATCCTACTCAATGTCACCGAGCGGCACTGCAGATTTACCCTACTCTTGGAATTCGGAAAAGTGCATTACCGGCCAGATCCTCGTAGGGGCGCTGTCTCGATAATGCAGTGTTCCCTGTCGCAGAACCGTGTTTTATTTTTTTGGATCTCGAATGGACTTTCCTGTTAGGGTGAATCTATGCGTGTAGCATGTAGCATGGAATACATTTTGGGAGCTGAATTCAGTGTGCAGTAAAGGTATATAGCATCAGCCAATGGACGTATGGATCTACCAGATGGCGATCGATAACTGGGAAATCCTTTTTGCAGTCAAACCGGCCACAGGTAAGATCTTTTTCACGTAAATTACACGCTGATCAGGCCTTGTTATCATACTCAACCAGGCGATCAGCGATAGTGGCTACTGAGGCTAACGCCGTTATTGGTAATCAATAATCAGAAACAACGTCCCTGGGTACCCCTTTCATGCATTCATGGTGGAACATTATATCGATCATATGCATTTAGATTTTTAGCTCTAGCTTCTGATTTAACGTTATTAGCTTAGCAGCCTGTATCTCGTTTTGCAGGAAATATACCAGACCAATCCCATATAACGCTTATATTCAAGACGCTATAAAATGGGAACGTATTGATGAAAACATTATTTCTTTAAGCCATTTTGAAGGGACGGTTTATAGTGTCAATTGACAATGAGAAGATAGCAATACTATAAAGTATAGATTTAGCTCTACAAACAGCCTCACGCACAATGAACATTTGTTTTGATTTGCTGGCCGTATAGAGTGAGATTAGACGGATCCAAATGGCCCCGAATGTGTTAATGTTTAGGTTAAATGTGACTTTTAACACATTGTGCACCAAAAACGAGTATACTCGTTATTGACCGCCATGCGTTGTGCGCCAGGAACGAGTTAACTCGTTTTTGGGATCAATATTAAATTTTTTCGCCATGGCATTCATAATTCATCCAGCCTCCCTCCGGGATGCAGCTGGACCCTGTTCTGATATTGCAACGCCTCAATACCGCCGGCTGGTGGATTTCGGGCGAGTTACACTCCAAGCCAAACCGGAAGTGGCGCTCGGTGCATCTGGGAGAATCCTCCGGCAGTAATATCTTGTAGCGTGGATCAAGAGACACAATCGCGTGCATTGGGATCGCTTTCGAAACGCAATAATCAATATGATTTCACCGTTTATTGCGTCATACAAATGGGAAATGGATCTAGCAGATCGACGTCAAATAATTGGAATATTTTTCCTCCAGTCTCATCTGCGAACGGTAAGAGGAATCTAACGTTATTTTTAGCTTGATTGTTTATTTATTTCGCTGCAATCCATCTGATCAACGTATCAACCCATAGTAAAAAAAAAGATGCTACTGACGATCAAGGAATTATAAACGACCCCCCCCTTTCCTTCACGCATGATGAAGCATAATGTACACCGATCATATACATTTGAATTTTTTAATTTAGCGTGTATAGGAAAGAAACGCCAATCGATAATCTATCATATGCGTTGGGGCCTATAACTCGCGTTTTAGGAATTACTGCAGAAAACCTTAAAAACATACTTATATTCACGACGGTATTAACACGACAATGTATGAATGAAATAACGTTCCCACATCCGGAACGATAGATACCCGATGTTGAATGGGCCATAGTAATGTCGATATAGCTATAATATTTAAAAAGTTATAGCCCTGCAAAGAAGGTAAACATCTCCATAGGGTTACAGCACTGGCAGACTGGGCCCAAGGATGGGTACAATGCATGGCAGACAATGTGTTAAGACATGTTTAAAATGAAAAGAGAGAACACAAGTACAGATGACATGTACAGTATGAGGATGTTAATATATATTAATAATCTATTATATGTCAATATTAAATCATTTTGATGCTTTGAAGGCACAACAATTGCATTTCCAATGAATATTAGGGTAGAAAATACATTTGTCGGATTTAATGTGACTTCATTTACTCTAGTGTTAGTGTTCGTTTTTCAATTTGATTACATCTGTTTCCATCTTTTATTGTACTATAATTGTTGCAAAAAAATAATAATAATAATGTAGCCCATGCTATTTTCTTGTCTAGCTGAAACATTCATTATGGACTGTGAATTGGGTGACGCTCCCTGGAAGAGTGTAATTTGTTGACGCTCCCTGGAAGAGTGTAATTTGTTGACGCTCCCCTGAGATTTACGTGGTAGAGCCTGCTTGTGAGCAGCGTGTTGAAAACTGTTCCTGGCTGCAAGCTAGAGACAGACTATTGGAGCAGTTGGAGAATATTAGAAAAGTGACAAAACGGTAGACTTGAACAGAACTACTTGGACAGAAGATGAAAGATAGAGGATAAAGAGAGGATTCCGTGCTGGAACTGGACAAGAAAGAGAGAAGAAAAGACTAGCTGACTTGAAGACCGAATTGGAGGAGAAACCATTGCCAATTGAAAGACTGATAAACAAAATTGAAGAATCCTGATTGGTTTTTGTTACCCCCTTCAGTGAACACGGATCTGCATCAACTGAAGTGGTCTTCTTCATTGACCTTCTCCACTCACCATCACCCAACGGTCGGCTGGTGACGTTCCCTTTTTGTTTAATTGAGTGCACTCAAAACAGACCTTATTGGGTACCCTTTTTTATTTCATTTATTATTTTCTATAAATGTGGACCATTGCATGGAAGCTATGATGTTGTAATATGTACTGAACCTGGTGAACCCTTTTAAGTTATATAAAAGGTAAAACGTAGATCACGGTGCCTGTGTATTTTTTCTTAGAGCCAGTCTCCTTGAACCTATAGTTGATAGTTGTACCACTGCAGAAAGAACTGATAGTGTTGAATTACAGTAGGTTACATAAAGTGGCGAGCTAGCCAGGAGACTGGTAATACAAAATGGAATATTGTAACCATTATAAAATGCATGAGCAGGGCTGCCTTTTTGTCTCCAATATCGATGATAAGTATTTAGAAATTGACATTGCTAATGTCTTTAAGACACATGGAGAAGTAGTGAAATGTGTACGAGTCCCTAATGAACCAGGTAAACCTAAAGGCAGGGCTCTGGTCCAATATAAAGATGAAAGAGTAATAGCTCGTATGGATCCAGCGTTCTTCACTGAACCATTCATTTCTGATGATGCCACATGGTACATCACCACCATACAAAACGAGACAGTTCAGGAAACAGAAGAACAAGAAAACGTTGATGAACAAAAGTTTGCTGCAGCAGTAGCAGGTCTAAGCAAGACCAGTCAAATCCAGATGCTCCAAACTTATCTTTCTAAACTTCAGATGACTGATAGTGACACAGCAGGTGAAGAGACAATTGAAACTCTGGCGCCTGAGTCCCCTCGAACACCGCCATGTCTGGATGAGAGCCTCATCAACCCCCCCAGTGTTCAGAAAGTAGTTGTGGAGCATGTAATAAAAACTGAACATCAATCTTCACATGTCAGCAAAATCCGCACCTTCTCAGGAAGAACACCAAAACCCAGTGGAGAAGTTGATTATGAGACGTGGCACACTCAAGTTGAACTGTTACTGAGTGATCCTTCCAGCTCGGATACTCAGAAGGTCAGAAGGATTTTAGAGAGCTTACTGAGCCCAGCAAGTGACCTAGTCAAAGGCCTTGGTATTGACTCCTCGCCCTCACAGTATCTCAATCAGCTTGACGCAGCTTTTGGGGCAGTAGCAGATGGAGAAGAGCTATATGCAGCATTCCTGGGTGCAAATCAAAATTCCGGAGAGAAATCCTCAGATTACTTGAATCGCCTACACCTGATGCTGGAGAAAGCTGTTACTGGAGGAGGGGTGTCTGCTGAAAATTCCCAGAAGCAACTTCTCAGGCAGTTTTGTAGGGGTTGCTGGGACCAGGCCATGCTCATTGAGCTCCAGCTTGAGGAAAAGAAGGCCAATCCCCCATCCTTCCCTGAGCTACTACTGCTATTGAGGAAACAGGAGGATAGACGACAAACAAAATTCAACAGGATGAAGAAACACCTTGGGAGCAATAAAGCTATGTCACATATGCATACAGTCTATGGCCTGCCCCAATGTGAAGAGCTGGAAGAGACAGAACCTGTTGCAAGCGAGAAGGAAGTGAAAAAACATCTCACGGAGACCCAAAGGCTCGCTCAGGAAGTGGCGGAGCTAAAGAAGCAGCTTGCTTTAAGAGCAGTTGGACCCCAGAATGTAAACAACCCCGGTGGCGAGAATGCGGTTAGGGGGAACTGTATGGCCTCTAATGCGACAAGCCGCAAGATGAACAGGAACACCTCCGACATGCCCCGAGCATGGTTCTGTTTTAGATGTGGAGAAGACGGCCACATTGCTGCCCAATGTTCGAACGAGCCAAACCCTGCCGCTGTACGGCAAAAGAACTTTGAACTCAGAGAAAGGCGTGAGCGGTGGAACATGCAGCACCAGGGCCAGCCCGAGTTCCCTTTAAACATGTAGTGGCCCCTGTTGTGGGGCAATCAGGAGCCATGAACCCCCCTTTATCTAGTCCCATGCAAGACTTAGAAGTTAATGTAGTTAGGGCCACAAACTATGCTCAGAATGGCCCACCCTGTAACTATAGACCCTTACCCAGTGGTCTTGTGAGGCCATGTTGCACCTTGACTGTGCTTGTTGAAGGCCTCCCATGTAAATGTCTTCTAGATACTGGATCACAGGTTAGTACAGTCTCAGAGACCTATTACTCAGAACACCTCTCATCATTCCCTGTTGAACCCATTAATGCACTACTTGAGATTACAGGCGCAGGGGGTCAGCTAGTCCCTTACATAGGCTACACCCAGGTCTTTTTAACTCTCCCTAAGAGTGTTACTGGCATAGAAGAAAATGTGTCTTCCCTAGTTCTCATTGTACCCGACTGTGACCTAAGCCGTGAGATCCCTCTGTTGATAGGGACAAATGTACTTAATAGATTGTACGAAAAAGGAGTTACCCGAGAAGGGCAGAAATTCCTACAGGGGTGTGAACTAAGTGCTGAGTGTGTCATGCTATTTCAGCACATTGCTCAGACTCACAATGAAAAAGTAGGAACAAGACCGGTGAAGTTGATTGGGCGTCACCCAGTCATCGTTCCAGCTGGACAGAAAGTGCGTGTGCTAGGAGGCGTTAGGATGGGCGCATCCTCAGATCAAACCTCGTGTGCAGTAGAGGCTCCAATGAACTCCCCTCTGCCCGGTGGCATCTTCGTAGTACCAACACTACTGCATGTTCCTTATCAGTCCTTCAGCAAAGTTCCTGTTCTTCTCTGCAATATGAGTGCACACGACGTCACACTACACCCAAACCGTGTGATAGCAGAAATGACGGCAGCTCAGTGTGTGATACCTATGAAATCCGATGACACCCCCATCTTGTGTGGTCTTCAGACGTTTGACACAGAAACCCCCCTGAGTGACAAAGTAACATGCAGCCTAGCAGACTCTCCCATTCCAGCCGATTGGAAGAAACGCATCATGGACAAGTTGAATGCCCTACCTGAAGTGTTCGCAGTTGACGACTTAACCCATGGGCGTACCTCTGCTGTCAAACACAGGATAAGACTAAAAGATGAAACCCCCTTCAAGGAGAGGTCCCGACCAATTCATCCATGTGATAGGGAAGCTGTGAAGCAACATATTAGGGAGTTGCTGGAGGCTGGGATCATCAGAGAATCGGAGAGTCCATTTGCTTCCCCTATAGTTGTTGTGAAAAAGAAAAACGGAAAGATCCGACTATGCGTGGACTATCGAAAACGGAACCTGCACACTGTTAAAGATGCCTATGCCCTCCCCAACATCGAGGAAACCTTTTCGGCTCTTAGTGGAGCTAGATGGTTCTCTGTGATGGACCTTAAGTCAGGTTACTATCAGGTGGAAATGGCTGAAGAAGACAAACACAAGACCGCGTTCACATGCCCGCTGGGTTTTTGGGAATTTAACCGCATGCCACAGGGCATTACTAATGCACCCTCAACATTTCAGCGATTGATGGAGAAGTGCGTCGGAGACTTGCACCTGAATGAAGTCTTGGTTTTTCTGGATGACCTGATAGTTTTCTCAGATACCTTGGAGGAGCATGAAACCAGACTGATGAAGGTTTTGAACAGACTCAAGGACTACGGGCTGAAGTTGTCCCCTGACAAATGTCACTTTTTTCAGTCCTCCGTAAGATACCTGGGCCACATTGTAGACGCTAGCGGTGTCCATACTGATCCCGAAAAGACCTCAGCCTTAAAAGACTGGCCAAGGCCCACCAATCGCAAAGAGCTTAAGTGCTTTTTGGGATTTGTGGGGTACTACCGCCGTTTCGTGCAAGGCTACTCAAAGATAGCAAAGCCATTGAATGCCCTCACAGCTGGCTACGTGGCTCCAAGGAAAAGAGGGAAGGACTATAGTAGGCCGAAACCTCAGATGTCAGTGAGCCCCAGTCAGTCTTTTGGAAGTGAGTGGACACAGGACTGTGAAACCGCTTTCAGAATGCTCATTGACAAGTTAACATCAGCACCTGTCTTGGCTTTTGCCAACCCCAACCTCCCTTACATTTTCCACACGGATGCCTGCGGAGAGGGCCTTGGTGCAGCCCTTTACCAAGAGCAAGAAGGGAAACTAAGGGCCATAGCCTACGCCAGTCGAAGGCTGTCCAAGAGCGAACGAAACTATCCAACACACAAGCTTGAATACTTAGCACTGAAGTAGGCTGTGTGTGAGAAGTTCCATGATTATCTTTATGGAGCAGAATTCACAGTTCTTACAGATAATAACCCTCTCACTTATGTGTTGACCTCTGCAAAACTCGATGCGGCAGGCCACCGCTGGCTAGCAGCCCTGTCAACATACCGATTTGAGATAAAGTATCGGCCTGGTAATACAAACCAAGATGCAGATGGGTTGTCAAGGCGCCCTCAGGAACCCTCACCAGAAGACCATGCTTTTCTCGAGGAAAGAGAAAGGATCCGTGAGCTCCGTCAACGTGTTCTGGATGGAGATCACAAAGTGCTTTCAAAGGACACCTTCACTGCCCTTTGCCAAAGACACGCAGTGCGGATGGAGCCCTGTGAATACTTCCAGGAAACCATCGTTTTAGCAGAATCCCTAGCGGTGGCCCCCTCTGCCATTCCCCCAAGTTACACCTGCCTCGCCCAAGGAACAGTTCCAGGGTTGTCTCAAGCGGACTGGTATAAGTCTCAGAGGGCAGACCCACCCATAAGGCGCATCATTGAACTCATAGAGAGAGAAGCTAAACCCTCGTACAGAGAGGCTAAGTTAGAGCTACCGGAGGTGAGGTGTTTCCTCAGAGAATGGAACCGACTTGAACTCAAGGAGGGAGTTCTGTTCAGGAGATATGTGGACAGAGGAACAGAGGGCTACCAGTTAGTCTTACCTGAGAAATACAGAGCCAAAGCACTAGAAGGGGTGCATGATGAAGTTGGCCACCTTGGGTTTGAGCGCGCCCTTAACTTGGCCCGCACCCGATTCTACTGGCCAAAGATGGCTCAAGCGATTGATGTGAAGTGTCACACATGTGAGAGGTG
Source organism: Notolepis coatsorum (assembly GCF_963971535.1). Lineage (NCBI taxonomy): Eukaryota > Metazoa > Chordata > Actinopteri > Aulopiformes > Paralepididae > Notolepis > Notolepis coatsorum. The sequence continues at coordinate 95,415,459 of NC_140169.1, read as the reverse complement.
CTTCAGAAGGAAAGCAAATCCCGAGAGGGCTGCTCCCATGATGAACATCAGTACAAGTTACCCCCTTGAGTTGGTTTGTATGGACTATTTGTCCATTGAACCCGACAGCAGAGATACACGAAATGTATTAGTGATTACAGACCATTTCACAAAATTTGCTGTGGCTGTTCCCACAAGGGATCAAAAAGCAAAGACCGTAGCCAAGGCACTCTTGGAGAACTTCATTGTTCACTACGGGTTCCCTGCTCGCCTTCACAGTGATCAGGGGAGGGATTTTGAAAGTCACACCATCAAAGAGCTGTGTTCCCTGATGGGAGCAAAAAAAGTGAGGACTACCCCGTACCACCCCCGCGGGAACCCAGTTGAAAGATTTAACAGAACCCTGCTTGGCATGCTTGGAACACTGGAGGACAAAGATAAGTACCACTGGAGAGACTTTGTAAAACCACTCGTTCATGCATACAATTGCACGAGGAACAACACTACTGGATACTCTCCTTATGAACTGATGTTCGGCAGGCAACCGACTCTTCCCATTGACCTTGTCCTGGGACTCCAGCCACAAGGGAATCCTGCCAGGACTCACTCTGAGTATGTAAAGGCCCTTCGAGAGAAGCTTCGGGAAAGCTATGCTCTAGCTGCAGAGAGTGCACGGGAGATGGGGGAAAAGAACAAGACAAGGTTCAACTCCAAGGTCAGAGCTGCAGAACTAAGGGCAGGTGACAGAGTCTTGGTACGGAACGTAAACATCAGAGGAAAGCACAAGCTGGCGGACAGATGGGAGAGAGAGATTTATGTAGTGGAGAAGAGGATGGGAGATGGACCAGTGTACGTTGTGAAGCCAGAAAAGGGGATTGGGCCTGTACGCACCCTCCACAGAGACCTCCTCTTACCGTGTGGGTTCCTACCCATCACAGAGGAGAAGGAAACCGAACAAAAAAAGTCCATTAAGAGGATGAAGTTGAGATCCCGGGAGCAGCCGGTGATGGATACAGGAGGCAACACGCTGAGCCATGAAGAGGATGATGTCTGTAGCAGCTGCGACGAAGAGGAATATACAGTTGTCTACAGGCCCGAAGTCACTGTGATGGAACCTCTCATCGAAACTCTGGAGATGGGAGCCAAGAGGAGACCCTCCAGACAAGAAACAGACATGGATCAGACTCCTACTGCTGGGACCCTAGAAGCTGATGTTGACAGTGTCTGCAGTGACCAACGTGATTCACTCCAAGGTGACTGTCAGGAACATGCAATGGAACCTCTTACCAATGCTGAGCCTGTGGACGAAGATCAACATGAACGGAATGAAAGATCAGACCACTCAGCCGTAGAAGATGTGGCAGCAGCCATCGATCCTGTGTCTCAAGCTGAACAGTCGGGCAACCTAGAACCACAAGCTGAAGTCAGAAGGTCAAGTAGATCACGGCAACAGCCTGATAGACTACACTATGAGAGTCTTGGGAGACCCCTGATTCTGGCAATTGTTGCATTCTGCAAGAGTTTGGAAGGCCTCCTCCCAGAACCTGAGAGGTGGTAAGCGCATGAAGGGGCTCAAGCGTTCTAGGGGGGGAGTATGTAGCCCATGCTATTTTCTTGTCTAGCTGAAACATTCATTATGGACTGTGAATTGGGTGACGCTCCCTGGAAGAGTGTAATTTGTTGACGCTCCCTGGAAGAGTGTAATTAGTTGACGCTCCCCTGAGATTTACGTGGTAGAGCCTGCTTGTGAGCAGCGTGTTGAAAACTGTTCCTGGCTGCAAGCTAGAGACAGACTATTGGAGCAGTTGGAGAATATTAGAAAAGTGACAAAACGGTAGACTTGAACAGAACTACTTGGACAGAAGATGAAAGATAGAGGATAAAGAGAGGATTCCATGCTGGAACTGGACAAGAAAGAGAGAAGAAAAGACTAGCTGACTTGAAGACCGAATTGGAGGAGAAACCATTGCCAATTGAAAGACTGATAAACAAAATTGAAGAATCCTGATTGGTTTTTGTTACCCCCTTCAGTGAACACGGATCTGCATCAACTGAAGTGGTCTTCTTCATTGACCTTCTCCACTCACCATCACCCAACGGACGTTCCCTTTTTGTTTAATTGAGTGCACTCAAAACAGACCTTATTGGGTACCCTTTTTTATTTCATTTATTATTTTCTATAAATGTGGACCATTGCATGGAAGCTATGATGTTGTAATATGTACTGAACCTGGTGAACCCTTTTAAGTTATATAAAAGGTAAAACGTAGATCACGGTGCCTGTGTATTTTTTCTTAGAGCCAGTCTCCTTGAACCTATAGTTGATAGTTGTACCACTGCAGAAAGAACTGATAGTGTTGAATTACAGTAGGTTACAATAACATCCGGTATAAACCACGCCCATTTCCGAATCCGAATCCACAGAGAGGAAATTGGTATATATCTTCTTGTCTGACTCTAGAGAAAACGGTAAGTGTTCCTTTAACTGCCGAGCAAAGAGCAACATGCCGGTAGCCGGTAGGAGGAGCAGGACGAAGGCCAGAGGACCAGACAACACCAACCCCAGGGTGCTCAAAGCATGCGCAACTGGCAGCACCATTCCAACACCTCTTCAACCTCTCCCTGAGGCTGTAGATGTTGCCCCAGCTCTTGAAGACCTCCTGCATTGTCCCAGTGCCCAAAAAGAGACGCCCTAGCACCCTCAACCATTACAGACCAGTCGCTCTGATGTCACACGTCATGAAAACCTTTGAGAGGCTGGTCCTGCAACACCTCAACACCCACCTACCAGGCGAACATCGGGGTGGAGGATGACATTATCTACATCAGGGGTGGCCAACCAGTCAGAGACTAAGAGCCACAAAAATGTCTGTGGTACCACAAAGAGCCACACCATATACCAGCGTTTGTCAACCTTTTTTTTCAGTCATGGCACCCTTTGTGTGTTTATAGGTTTCACCCTCTGGCCTCTGAAGTTGCTAATGTCTTTTTTATTTGTGCTTCACAGGGTTAAAAGTACCCTGTGAGACCCACGGTTGCAAAATTACAAAATCACTTTTACCCATTTAAAAAAAGAATGTTTATTTAAAAAATGTTAAGCACATATATAGTCAATTGGTCCTGTTGTTCAGCCTCACAATGCTATTTGATAGTAAATGTGTTTATATGTCCCACCCTCTGGCCTCTGAAGTTGCTAATGTCTTTTTAATTTGGGCCTCACAGGGTTAACCTCTTAAGTTCGAGATATACAGTAAAAGTGTATATTTTCAGCATTACGTTTGTTTACCAATTATTTGAACTGTTATTAGTGAAATATAAGATTATAGAAATCTCAGGGCATTGAGTCGGAAACCGGTGCATATTGACAGGAGGAAGTGGCACAGCCAAAAGTGAGTGTAGTCTTTTGAAGGAAGAGACTCGGGGCTTTCGAATTTCGAAAAACGACCCTACCCAGCTCACACCAGCCCAATCATCTGACTTCTGGATTAACTTTTTTATTTCTCTTATTTTTTGGGATTATCTCCCACAAACCTGAACGTTATTGCCATAAAACAGAACGCAGCTAGTTTCTCTACCTTTCTGTGAACGTCTTGCAAAACATGGTGTTGCAATACGATGAAAAATGGTGGAGAAATTTACATTATAAAAAAGATGGCAGAATTCAGTACTGTATCTACAAAACCTTCTGTTTAATCATCTTCCCTTTATTCATTTGCTTAGATTTTTCAGGTCTGGTAAATTTTAGCATGGTGTTATTCACAGTCAAAGGTTTTTCTTTCTTTTTTTAAATAGAATTGATATTCACCTTTGGTTCATTACAATTTACTCAAGCCTAGTAACATAAACACTATTTCTGACACTGATCCATATATGTCAGAATTGGTCAGAATTTGGTCAGAATTTATTGAAAGGATAGCCCCTTGAGATGCAGCATCTCATTTTAGAGGGGGTCCCATGCACAAACGTAAAACATTACATACAGTACAAGTACACAATACACAATACACACATGTACAGATACAGTTACTGTAGCTTGCTCACCCTCTCCCACCCACACCCCCATTCACCAACTCATTTTAAACAAAGAAGTCAAGTATACCGTACAATGACCTATCTCAAAGTCAGAAATAGACGTATGTACAAGCAGTGTTAAAAGCATGCAGGTAGTTTCAAGATGTGAATACAGTGAAGTCTTGAAGCGGCCAAGAGATCTGAGAGAAAGAGGAAGGTTGTTCCAGTCAGATGAAGCTTTGTAATGGAATGACCTTCGTCCAGCTACAGAAAATATTCTTCTGGGAACAGTCAAATAGGGATGTTGTGAATGTCTAAGCGGGTATGGTGATGTATATGGTTCTAGAGACTGTTTCAAGTAAGAAGGACAGTTAAAGTGAACACATTTAAAAAGGAACAGGTACCAGTGAAGTTGCCTTCTTGCCTTAGGCTGCAGCCAATCAAGCGAACTATACAGAGAGCAGTGGTGTGTTCTGTATGGACACCTCAGCACAAATCTACATAGGGAGTTATATAATACATTGAGAGGTTTGAGATTAGTGTCTGTGGTGTTCATATATACAATATCAGCATAATCTACAATGGGAAGTAGTACTTGGGAGATTATTCTTTTCCTCACTTCAAATGAGAAACAATTGATTGAGGGATAAAGTGAGCACAAGCTGCCATATGTTTTTTTAATGGTAAATTCAATGTGAAGTTTGAATGAGAGTTCTGGATTGATCGTGATACCGAGGTATTTAAATGAATCCATGTCCCTAGATTCAGATACCAAGAACATGCAAATGGACCATTTAAAAAAAATTGTAAATGTTTATTCTACGTCCTTATGGAATGAGTGACATAGAAAAAAAAGTAAAAAAAAAAAAAGCTATTTCTTTTTCTTTTTGGGATGGAAGAACCGCACATTGACGGGCAAAGAGCCGCATGCGGCTCACGAGCCGCGGGTTGGCCACCCCTGATCTACATGCTCCACAGAGCCACACACATCTGGAGAAGCCATGCAGCTCAGTGAGAATCATGTTCTTTGACTTCTCCAGCGCCTTCAACATCATCCAGTATTTGCGGCCTGCGGAGAAGCTCACGGTGATGCAGCTGGAGCATGACCTGGTGGCCTGGATCACATGGACTACCTCACCAACAGACATCACACTGCAGGGCAGTCAGTCAGATGTGCTGGTTAGAAACACTGTCACCCCCCCAAGGAACTGTGCTGTCTGTCACCCTTCCTGTTCACCCTCTACACCTCCGACTTCCGCCATAACTCAAGTGGATGCCACCTACAGAAGTTCTCAGATGACTCCTCCATTGTAAGTTATATCACAGATGACAATGAGGACAAGTACATAGCCCTGGTGGAGAGTCTTGTAGGACCTCCAACCTCCAACCCAACATCAGCAAGACCAAAGAGCTGGTGGTGGACTACAGGAGAGGCAAGAAGAGCCCCCGCCCCAACTCCCATCACCATCTGAAGGGATGCGGTGGAGATGGTGGAGACATACAAGTTCCTTGGAGTACACCTGCACAACAAATTAGACTGGTCAGACAACACAGAGGCCATCTATTAGAAGGGACAGAGCAGGCTGTTTTTTCTGAGGAGACTCAGGTGTTTCAATGTGTGGAATAGACTGCTGCAGTGGTTTTACCTGTCTGTAGTAGCCAGCGTCCTCTTCTTTGCCATTTTATGATGGGGGGGCTACATCAACTCAAGGGACACCAACAAACTGAACAAGCTGATGAGGAAGGCTAGCTCTGTGGTGGGAGTCGAGCTGGTCAAACTAGAGGTGGTGGCAAAGAGGAGGATGCGAAGGAAGCTGGCCGCTATCCTGGAGAACCCCTCCCACTGCTAGCTAGCCAAGATGAGGAGCACGTTCAGCCACAGACTCATACCCCCCTGACAAACCACTAACCGCCTCGGCCAGTCCTTCTTGCCAGCATTCATCAGGCTCCACAACCGTGGGCAGGGACTGCTGCCAGCAGCCGGAGAACTAATGGTGGCAGAACTCAAGAACTACTAGGAATATCTGACGACTAAGTGTGTCTGACTCTTACCACCAAACCTGCACGGACTACAACGTATAACATACTATATGTCATGCTAGTTAGGATACCTTGTGTTGTGAAGGGCCAGATTAAACCGAATATATATGTTTGTTTATGTATATGTATTTAATTGTATTTGTGTATTCTCTAATATTCCCTGATATCCCTTGTATATTCCTTGTGCAATATGCATTGAATATCCATTCTGGCCTACTGAACATCCCATAATAGTCTCCATTCTACTATTGGTCGAGACCTTGGTGCCAGGCTGCCATACCCCCCAGACCCAGTTCGGGCGTGCCGCTCAGCATGTGCGAACAGGTCCTAGTTCCGCGTAGGAATCTGGCTACCGCACCGCTAACGGTGCTGTTTGTTCATAGTGCGTATATATACTGCGCTACTGGGGTAGGACTTCCTTTTTGGTCCAGTTTCTTGCCCTCCGATAGAGTGACAGACGTGAAGCCTCCCCGCGACGCCACGTGTGGGAGTAGGGCCAAGTTCGGCCTACCATCGGTATTGAGACATCGTGTATATTAATATTTGAATAGTCATATTTGGCACTATATCGTCGAGTTGGACGTAGTCTATTAAGCTAATAATAGTCTATTCATATGTAGTGCTTCGTGCGGTGAGAATACTATCGTAGTCAGTACCCCATCGTTTCGGGCAGAGAACTGGCTGCTTATCCAGGGTGGCCGACCCCATGTGAGGCTGCACCCGAGGAGCCCCAGAGCCGACGAGCGAGTGGACCTGCATACCGGATTATTCTACCGACGACAGCCCGCCTTCCCAGGCACGGATTATGCTTTGTATACAGTGATTATTCTATGGATAAAGACCAACACTGCCGTGTGTTGGAAACCCCCCCCCGGAGAGGACGACAGGTGAGGAGACGCTCTACACGACGAGATCGCTTCACGTCTCTCCATCGTGGACCGGAGGAAGCCGGCCCACAGAGAGTCCAACTGCTTTCATCTGTGGATCGAGGATCGCTGAGGCACCGAGCCGCACAACCGTGGGTTCTCCCAGGATACCCTCGGCCAGACGGATACAGCCAGACTCTACCCCCCCCCCCCCTTCTCCAGTTGTCTTACAAGCGACCGGAATTCCCCCCTAGTGTATCCAGTTCTATAATCATTAAAGTATCATTGCTATTATTCCTTAAATATTCCAGGTTGTATATTTACCGCCTGCGCCACCAGAGATTGGACATTCTCTATTGATATACCGACGAATACTCTTTGCCATAAAAGTGCATACTATTTCAATTCATAAATGTAATTAAGTGATTAAGTGCTTGCTCTACACACCATTGCTGTGTAGGAATAAATACATACTTCGACTTCGTACATTTGTGTTGGATCCGTTTCATCTACGTGAGAGTGTTTATCATAATATATTTATGCCGAGTACTGGGTGGCCGAATATAAAGTACAAAGGTAGTGGTAGTAAGTATCATATCTAGTAATACAGTCAGGGAATTGTACCCCTCAGTTACAATTGGTCCTTCGAGCCGGAGGGTAATTAGTGTAATATTAATATAGTGTTATTAATATTGAAATGGCCTATGATGAACACTCCACGAAACGATCCTCCTAACCAACGCCCGCAGCGCGAACGACGGCTCCCTCAGTACTTAGAGGCTTACGCTGTCAGTCAACAACCTAGTCTTCTACTAACAGTAAACGCGGTAAAACTAGAAAGTAAAAGTATGTCTAACCCCAACGCCCAGACTACCCCGACCATAGAGGCCCCTACGGGTTCTAATGTAACTGACCAAGTTCACGGTGGGGACCAGTGGGAACCAGACATGACTTCACACCCCGCCAGTACTGAAGAAGTAGTCCCCGATGAGTCCCGGGAGGAATACAACGCTACCGAGAGAGAACTCGGCACGGAAGAAGACGGGGAGAGCACCGTGGAGATAGAGCTCCAAGGCTCCGCAAGGAGTACCCCGAGGGAAGGCTCCCCTATACAACCGCCTTCTCCCAGCGAGGCAGAGAGGACCCTACAGCAGGCCTTCCTCATCAGCCTGAACGCCGCTGCTGAACGCGACCGACTGCAGATCCAGCAGCGGAGCGAAGAAGAGCATATACGTCTAGAAATAAGACGCATTCAGAGGGAAGAGAATGTGGCCCGAGACCGAGCAGACAGCCAGCGAGCAGCTGCTGGTGCTCTACGGGACGCAGAGCGCGACAGACAGCAAGCGCAACTAATAGAACAGCTGATCAGACGGACAACACCCTCTCCCTCCGCCAGAGGCTCCAGGAACTCGTCTAGACACACCTCCAGGGCGGCATCCCCTAGCCGAGTAAACAACCCTGAACTTGACCAACAGACGAGGTCTATACCCCCCACAGACCACCTCCCCCCACCGGTCCAAGCGAGACCTAGCAACCGGTAAGGAGCAGCATATCCTGTGGAGAGGCTAAACCAGAGACTACAAGCACTGGATGACCTAACGGAAGACGAAGAGGAAGAGGAGGAGAACCACGCCCGACGACAGCACAGTCAGACAGCACAGACAATACAGCCCAGGCTATACTCCCGCGGAGCTGCGCTACAGACCCCCGACTCTATACACGGGTGAGCACGACGCACGACCCGCACCGAGGAACAGCACCTGGACAAGCGGGCCATGGTACACTGCCGGTACCAGCCCATACCAAGGAGCGGGAGGAGACTCGCCTAGGAGGCCTCTCCCCCAACGCTCGCCGATGTATCCACAGTCAGCGTCATACATTGGCACGCCTATGGTACCCGACTTCACCCAAGAGAACCGGGCCCAGTATACAGAACTCCGCATGTGTCTGGAGACCATGTTGGTGGATGTATTGGATGAACGCCATAAATACGCCATCCTACTGAAGCACTTAAAGGTACCCCGCGCACATAATATAGCGCTCGCCTACGCGACTTCCACCACCCCATACACAGCAGCGCTGGTAGCATTGGACCAGAGGTATGGGCGCATATGGGATTACGTGATCCAGGAGATCCGACACATCGACCGCTTACCCCCAGCAATAGACAATCGAGCACTGGACGACCTGTCCATCAGAGTGCAGTCCCTGGTAGGGATGTTGGGAGCGCAGAGAGAGAAGGGGAGGCATGAACTTTACGCCAACTCAAATGTGGAAAGGATCTTGGAGAAGCTGCCGCCCGCTCGACAGGAGCGTTTTAGGCGGCAGAGAGACCACCGAGACCCGAATGGCCCCGAACCGAACCTCCTCGATCTAGCAGACTTCCTGGCGAGAGAAGTCAGCAGCCTACGGCTAGATACATTCGGACGGAGCACCCCTGGCTCCAGAGAAGGAACCAGACGACTAAATGATGGAAGAAGATCGGTGACTGTGATGCACCAATCGGAGTCAGTACCGAGCAGCAGGAGCCACAGTACCCCCTCCAGAACGGAGAAGTGGAAGATAGTGTGCCCCTACTGTGAGAAAGAACACTGGCTAGCGCAATGTGACTCCTTCCCCAAGCTGAACGCGGAGGAAGCAAGTCAATGGATAAAGTCCAACAAGCGCTGTTTTCGCTGTGCGCGCTCACACATGGCAGCCGAATGCCGCTTAAAGAAAAGGTGCACCAAGTGCGATGGAGCCCATCTGGACATACTTCACGACAGTAACAGACGGCGCCCTTCACCCGCACCATCCAGCAGCAAAGCGAGCGTCATGTACATCGATCCCGCCAGCAGCAGTGGAGCCCGAGTACTCCTAAAAGTAGTGCGTGTGACACTAAGCTACCAGAATAAAGTCCTGGACACTTACGCCGTCCTCGATGACGGGTCAGAGAAGACCCTTCTGCTCGCCTCCGCTGCGGCCCAGCTAGGGCTGCGGGGAAGCGAAACCCAAATGACAATTCGGACAATAAGATGAGATTTGAAGACGATAAAGGGCGAGAATGTCTCATTCTCTATCGCAGCAAGCGGCCAGCCTGAGCGACGGTACCAGATTACAGACGCTTTCACCAGCCAAGAAATAGGACTGTCGCGGTACACATACCCCGTCGCCAAGCTGATGGAGAAATATGCACATCTGCGCAAGTTACCGATCCCGCTCATAGACAATGCTGACCCTGTTGATAGGCTCCGACCATGCAGACCTCATTGTCCCGATAGACCGGGTTCATACCGGACCCCGAGGCTGTCCTGCAGCAGTCGAGACCCGTTTGGGATGGACTCTCCAAGGCCCGCTCGCCAAATCTCTCAAACGAAGTACAGCCACTAGATGTCTCCACTCCCGAGTCACAGAGGGAGAAACCGCACTCCTGCAACACGTAGAGCGGCTATGGACCTTGGAACAAATGCCCTTTAAGAACGGAAAGAAAGACATTCGCTCTAAAGATGACATTTACGCCATTCACCTCCTCGAGACAGGGACCAAGAGAGTCCCGGTCAACGGCGTGTTGAGATACGCCACGCCACTCCTGCGGCGAGAAGGAATGCCTACTTTCCACGCCAAGACAGACGCCACAGAACGGTACCTGCTGAACACGGAGCGGCGCTTAGCCAAGAACCCCGCCCAAGAGAGTGTATACCGCGCTGAGATTGAGAAGCTCATCACAGCGGGACACGTCACAAAGATGGACATTAAAGAGGCTGACCAGACCACTGAATCGTGGTACGTGCCTCACCACAAGGTCCATCACAACGGTAAAGACTGCATAGTATTTAACTGCAGCTACCAGATCGGATCCCAAAATCTGAATAAAGAGTTACTGCCCGGTCCCACACTCGGCCCCTCCCTACTCGGCGTTCTACTCCGCTTCCGCCAGGAAAAGGTGGCCATCAGCGGGGACATTAAAGGAATGTTCCTGCAGGTGAGATTAGTAGAGGAGGACAAGCCCCTGTTACGGTTCCTATGGAGAGAGAAGCCAGGAGATGAGCACCCAGCCATCTACCAATGGGAAGTCCTCCCCTTCGGAACGACGTGCAGCCCCTGCTGTGCTACATTTGCACTACAGAAACATGTAGCAGAGGACCCAGCAGCGGACGAAGAGGTCCGACACAGCGTAAAGAACAGCTTCTACGTAGACAACTGTCTACAAAGCCTTTCAACCCAGGAAGAAGCCGAGGCTCTCCTGATTAAACTCCGCGCCTCATTGATCAAAGGCGGCTTTGATCTCAGGCAGTGGGCCAGCAGCGATCCGCAAGTACTGCGCAGCCTCTCCTCCGAGGACAAGGCAGCCAGCAGCGAGACCTGGATGGCTACAATCCCGGGAGAAGCCCAGGAGATGACCCTGGGATTGGTGTGGCGATTCAAAACAGATTCGCTTCACTACAGACACAAGCCCCTGACTACGGAGCAGGGAAGGCCGGCGGCGGCGCCGACCACCAGACGGAGTGTGTACACAACACTCGCCCGACAATATGACCCGCTAGGATGTATTCTACCGTACACCACCAGGGCAAAAATGATTGTACGAGCATTGTGGGACAAGGACCAGGGCTGGGACGACCCCATTCCCGCACACCTTACATCCACCTGGAGAGAGTGGGAGATGGAGCTCCACTCACTCCCCGGCGTTAATATGCGCCGAAGCTACTTCCCACCCACGGTGAGGCCAGAGACATGTAAAATGGACTTACACGTCTTCAGTGACGCCTCAGAGGTCGCATACGGATCAGTAGCCTACTTGCGGGCCCAAGAAGAGGGGGGAGATATCTACACAGCATTTGTCCTCGCCCGCTCAAGAATAGCCCCACGCAAGCAACAATCTATCCCACGCCTAGAGCTCTGCGCAGCCCTAGCCGGAGCGCACCTAGCCACGCTCATCCAACGTGAGCTCACCATACCGGTGTCTAGAACAATCCTGTGGTCAGATTCCACGACAGTACCCGCCTGGATCAAATCGGACTCATAAAAGTACAAAGTCTTCGTGGGAGTCAGAGTCACCGAGATTCAAGACTTAACCGAAGAGTTAACCGGAGAAACAGAGTGGCGCTACGTTGATACAAAACAGAACCCAGCTGACGTCATCACCCGGGGAATGCCCCTAGATGACCTCACCCGTCGCAATGTCTACAGTGACGGCCCAGCATTCCTAAAGCTCCCGGAAGGAGAGTGGCCCACGCCTATCCCGAGGGAAGCCAGTCAGGAGGAGGCTGAGAATAAGAAGCCTGTGTTCTGTGGATTGAGCACTGTTATCTCCGCAGACCCCAACATAGATGATTGCACTACCATAGAGAGTGCACAACAAAGGACATTCCTACTGCACTACCTACCGTCTCTACAGACCCGCCAGAAGTGGGTAAAGGAGAGAGACAATTTGACAGAAGGAACGGTCGTCATGATTATTGATCAATCACTGCCCAGAGCTATGTGGCCGGCCGGCCGCGTAAGCAAAGTGATCACCGGTGCCGACGGCAAGGTCCGAGCAGCTGAAGTGCTTGTCCAGGGTCGCACTTACACCCGTCCCGTGGCGAGGCTCATAGAACTGCCCCGACTCCCAGACACAATCGATGATGACCATGACCCTATAACCCTATGACTTTGTGAAGTTGACTGACCCCTACAGCAAACCCTTATGTGTAAATAGACAACGCGATTAATCTGTCTCTGCTTAACTGATTAGGTCTGGGACCAATCAGGGGGTGGCTGTTGTGAAGGGCCAGATTAAACCGAATATATATGTTTGTTTATGTATATGTATTTAATTGTATTTGTGTATTCTCTAATATTCCCTGATATCCCTTGTATATTCCTTGTGCAATATGCATTGAATATCCATTCTGGCCTACTGAACATCCCATAATAGTCTCCATTCTACTATTGGTCGAGACCTTGGTGCCAGGCTGCCATACCCCCCAGACCCAGTTCGGGCGTGCCGCTCAGCATGTGCGAACAGGTCCTAGTTCCGCGTAGGAATCTGGCTACCGCACCGCTAACGGTGCTGTTTGTTCATAGTGCGTATATATACTGCGCTACTGGGGTAGGACTTCCTTTTTGGTCCAGTTTCTTGCCCTCCGATAGAGTGACAGACGTGAAGCCTCCCCGCGACGCCACGTGTGGGAGTAGGGCCAAGTTCGGCCTACCATCGGTATTGAGACATCGTGTATATTAATATTTGAATAGTCATATTTGGCACTATATCGTTGAGTTGGACGTAGTCTATTAAGCTAATAATAGTCTATTCATATGTAGTGCTTCGTGCGGTGAGAATACTATCGTAGTCAGTACCCCATCGTTTCGGGCAGAGAACTGGCTGCTTATCCAGGGTGGCCGACCCCATGTGAGGCTGCACCCGAGGAGCCCCAGAGCCGACGAGCGAGTGGACCTGCATACCGGATTATTCTACCGACGACAGCCCGCCTTCCCAGGCACGGATTATGCTTTGTATACAGTGATTATTCTATGGATAAAGACCAACACTGCCGTGTGTTGGAAACCCCCCCCCGGAGAGGACGACAGGTGAGGAGACGCTCTACACGACGAGGTCGCTTCACGTCTCTCCATCGTGGACCGGAGGAAGCCGGCCCACAGAGAGTCCAACTGCTTTCATCTGTGGATCGAGGATCGCTGAGGCACCGAGCCGCACAACCGTGGGTTCTCCCAGGATACCCTCGGCCAGACGGATACAGCCAGACTCTACCCCCCCCCCTTCTCCAGTTGTCTTACAAGCGACCGGAATTCCCCCCTAGTGTATCCAGTTCTATAATCATTAAAGTATCATTGCTATTATTCCTTAAATATTCCAGGTTGTATATTTACCGCCTGCGCCACCAGAGATTGGACCTTCTCTATTGATATACCGACGAATACTCTTTGCCATAAAAGTGCATACTATTTCAATTCATAAATGTAATTAAGTGATTAAGTGCTTGCTCTACACACCATTGCTGTGTAGGAATAAATACATACTTCGACTTCGTACATTTGTGTTGGATCCGTTTCATCTACGTGAGAGTGTTTATCATAATATATTTATGCCGAGTACTGGGTGGCCGAATATAAAGTACAAAGGTAGTGGTAGTAAGTATCATATCTAGTAATACAGTCAGGGAATTGTACCCCTCAGTTACACCTTGTGTATACTGCATGTGTGTACATGTGTTACATTATGTGTGTGTGTGTGTTAGTTTCTATGTGTGTGTGTTCGTTTTTATGTGTGTGTGTGTTAGTTTCTATGTGTGCGTGCATGTGTTCGTTTCTAGGTGAGTGTGTATGTGTGTTGTGTTAGTTTCTATGTGTGTGTGTGTGTGTGTGTGTGTGTGTGTGTGTGTGTGCGTGTTAGTTTCTGTGTGTGTTATTTTCCATGAATGTGTGTGTGTGTGTGTGTGTGTGTGTGTGTGTGTGTGTGTGTGTGTGTGTTTGTTTGTTGTCAAACCCCTGTCTCCTCCTATCAATCAGCTCCATAGTAAATCTCCCCTCCAGGCTGAGATAATAGAGATAATAGGTCTGATCTTGGCAGCCAGACTTATCATCTCTGTTATATTTCGTATATAGCATCGCGTCCCGCTCTGAGCCTTACGAGATACTCTATATCTCCTGTGATACCTAATGTATCTCCCACGAACAAAAACACATGCATCCCACCTGTATGGGGCCCCGCCCCTTATGGTGGTACCACCCATATAATCATGACTCTGGTCATGAAACACCCTTCCTCTATTTTCGTCCCAGCGTACTGGATGCTTGCACCATGCGAGCTAGCGGAATGAAAAGATTAAGGAAGATTAATAATGTTGAGGGCTTACCGGAGGATTGTGTTTCCCTGGATTCTCCGGAGCTTGTTTCGACGACGCAGACCTATGCTGGTGGTTCCTCGGCTGACGGCGACGGACCGAGGGGCAGCGTACAAGGTTTGGCTATCGGGTCGGCTTGTACAAAGGTGAGGTCTGTGTCAGTAGGCGTCAATGTCGGTGTTGGTCGTGCTGTGGAGTATGTTTCGGCACCAGGGCCGGGGCGGCTTGGCGATCGTTCCACTGTAGTGGGCGATGTCTTGGCGATCCTGGAACATGCTGTTGACGCTAATGCTACTGCTACTGCTAATGCTAATGCTACTGCTGCTTCTTCTGCTAACGCTGATGTTGACGCTGGAATGTCTAATAATCCCCGCCGCGGGATTCCGCTTTTCCCTCCTCTTGCCACCTTCATTGATGAAGGTCAGTCGGTGGTGGGTGTGGGGGGGTTCGCTGAGCTCTATTTACCTTTTTTGCGGGTGAAGGGGCTGACGACGGGGTGCAGCCCGGGGGTACCTTGGCTAAGTAGCCAGGTAGCTTCTTTTTTGTGCCCAGGCGGGGATGAACGACGTTCCGCCCGGCCGTTGCTTGATAGCATGTCGGCTCGGAGGGTGGCAGTATGGACGAATGAGTGGTATACTGCTGCAGGATGGCATTTAGCGGCGGCCAGTGTTGTGGCTCAGCTGGCTACTTTCCTGTCCAAGATGGCGTCGGGTTGTAGGTCTTTGAGTCCAACCGACACTATGAACGTGATTCATGTTTGTGGTGTTATAGAGATCTTGACTCAGTCGCAAGCTATAACTGCGGGGAGGATTCGGATGCTATCGACTTTGGTTGTTAGGCATCTTTGGTTGGAGCAGTCTCCTCTTGGGGAAGAGGATAGGTTTTCTCTCCTCACGACTCCTTTTTCCACAGATAGTCTTTTTGGGCGTTCTGTGGAGGCGCAGGCGGTTTTTGATTCGGGTCCTACACCGCCTCACGCTGTGCAGCCAGGGGTGGGAGCACGGTCTCGTCAACGACTGTGGCGAGATCCTCGACAGGCGGCCATGTTTCCCCCGCCAGTGGTGCCCTGGTTGGAGAATCGACAGGGTTTCGCAAGGCCGACAGTCTTGGCGGCCGAGGGATCGGCCATTTTGGGTGATTTCGGGGTTGGTAAACCACCCCGTCGTCATTTTGCCGCGAGCAGCCCGCTCCCCGTTCAGTCCTCTCTCTGGTATCCCCAGAAGCGGGGCTTTGAGCGTTCTCCTTTGGCTGCGGGCCGCGAACCTTCTTTGAAGCATATGCGGCCCCATTCTTCACTTCTCATGGAGACAGGGGCTGACACCCAGTTGATGGCTGAGCCTGGGTCTGTCCGTGAGAATGTTCCGTCGTCGCGTGGTTCCTACACTGCAGGTTGTGGGTGGGTGGAACCTGGTGTTGCAGCTGCCACTAGCTCCAGTGGTCAGCAGGGGGACTCGGTGCCTCTTCTGTTGAATGCTCAGCAGGGGTTACCCCGGCTTCGCCCTCGCCAGGCGGGGTATCGCGCTGTTGCCTTCCACTCCCGTCAAACCGGCAGTGGTCTGCAAAGGAGAGGCTGGCGTGATTTGAGTGGTAGCAATATCACTGCAGGGCTTCGGCGTGTAGGAGCCCATGGGGTCCTCAGGCCTTGCGTGTCTGGCTGCGGAACGGCTCCTCAGCGTGTGCTGGAGGGGTGTTCAGGGGGTGAGTGTGTGTCCACAAGTTTGATGACCGCTCCTCCCGTATCAAACCGGCCCTTTCTGTCGGGGTCCCCCCTTGGGTGCTTTGCACGACGGGGGGGACCGGGCCAATTATCTGCTGTTCCTTGCGGCCCAGCGTCAGTTGACGGCGGGGGCGCTGTGGGATTATATTCACATATGGCGACGGGAATGTCCCTTGAATCGGTGGATGAGGAGAACGTTAGAGGCGGGGCTGGTTTTGCAGTTTGCGCGGCCCCATCCTCCGTTCTCAGGTTTGGTGCCGACCCTATTGTTAGGGTCGGGCGCGGTGACAGCCCTGGCCGACGAGATTCAATCTCTGTTGGCGAAGCAGGCCGTCGTTGTGGTCCCGAGAGAGGACGCAATGTCAGGCGTCTACTCCCGTTATTTTCTGGTGCCCAAGAAAACTGGGGGGGTCAGACCTATACTGAATCTGTCCATGTTCAATCGGTTGATTGTAGTGAGACCATTCAGGATGTTGACCGTCCGACTCCTTCTGCTTGCTGTCAGGAGGGGGGACTGGTTCACCTCCATAGACCTGAAGGATGCGTATTTTCTAGAGCTGGGCCGTTAACGGCGTTAACGTGCTGCGTTATCGCGAGACTAGTGTCGCGCGATAATATAATTAACGCCGTTAACATTTTTTTCAGCGTTGGGTCTCGTCTGGGACATTCGCGGATGTATACCATACCAACCTGGTCGAACTACTCTGTGTGTGTGTGTGTGTGTGTGTGTGTGTGTGGGGGGAGGGGGAGGGGCATGAAGTTCGTGAACACGTGAGCGGGGCATGCGTGAAGCTCATTACCATCAGCTGAGCTGCATGACAATGGCGGACGCTGTGAGCAGAAGAGATATCTATGGTAACATTAAGCACAGTTTGCTTCAGGGGTATTTTATTTTCAAAAAGCTTCCAGATGGAAACCTCGACAAGACGAAGGTGATTTGCACTTTGTGCAAAGCGCAAATGACCTACTGTAGGAGTTCCTCGAGTCTTAAATACCACCTGAGCAAGAAGCATCAAATTGATGTTATGAAGGAAGGTGCCGCCGCGGCCGGACCAAGCACAGCTGCACCGGGGAAAAGTGCTCGTCAAACTACACTGTTTGAGTGCAACCAAGGCAAGCCCGTCAGCACAGCTTTATCAGCCAAGCTGACTAACCTCCTAGCCCAGTGGATTGCCATCAATTGCCGGCCTATCAGCGTGGTTGAAGATGATGGACTCGAGCTTCTTCTCCGGGCGGCGACAGGCGACCCGTGTTACAAGCTACCTGCGAGGCGAACTATCATGAGGAGAATTCATGACCAACACGCCACAGAGAAAGTTGTGAAGGAAAAGAAGTTGGCCGCGGCGTCGTGTGTAGCACTGACTGGGGACCATTGGACATCGGTCAGCAACGATAACTACCTAGGCGTTACTGCACACTTCATCGATGCCAGCTGGGAACTTCACTCGTTCGCCTTGGGTACGTTTGTTATTTAATTTATTTAATTGACCACGGTTAAGTTGGTTTCAGGGGGGACCCTGATGTAAACAAGACAAACGTCTTTCTCTGGTCTGCATCCCCTTAACAATTGTGTGTATTGAGCTGTACTGTATTGTACCCATTCTGCAATCTGTTAATAACATTTTCATCAATTCATTCATTCATTCATTCATTCATTCATTCATTCATTCATTCATTCATTCATTCATTCATTCATTCATTCATTCAGGCTGGATACCCAGCCATCCAACCATATAACCATCCAACTGGCTGAATATTCATTCCAACCTGAAACCAACCCACCGTGGCATGTAGTATTAAATAAAATTAATAAACTTAAACAGATGTGTCCTTCAGTTATTGGTGTAAAGGTTTGGAATTCTCTCCATAGCGAGCTTAAGGGATGTAATATACATTTTAAAAATTGTCAGTATGAAAGTCAAATGTGATCTGAATAGTGAGATATTTTATTTTATTTTTATTCTTTATTATTATTATCATTTAATTTGTTCTTGTTTAAACTGTGGATTGTTTTTCTTGTATATGGTATACATTTTTTACTAGCAAACTTATTCTGATCTACTTTGTCTGTACTAGGTGTGATTAAAACAGAGGAGCGCCACTTTGCAGAGGCGTGTGCCAGGCAGTTTCTGGACGTCGCTAATCAGTGGGAGATAGCTGACAAAATCACCACCATTGGGACAGACAGCGCTCCCAACATGATAGCAGCAGGGAGGATACTGCCATTCGAGCACATGCCCTGCATTGCGCACCTCATACAGAGGGCCATTGTAATGTCCCTTCGGGATAGTGGTTTTGATGGTGTCCTGGCCAAGTGTCGAAAAGTGGTCGGACATTTCAAACACAGTCCGGCCAACACAGATGAGCTGAATGTCCAGCAAGCATCCTGTGAACAAGAGCCAGAGTCACTAGTGCAAGATGTTCCAACACGTTGGAATTCCACCCTTGCAATGATCAATCGTTTGAGGCGCAACAGAGTCCCAGTGCACGCAACGCTGGCCCAGCATAAGCACAAGCTGGTCCTCCCAACAGATGCTGAATACGACAAGCTGGCAAAGCTGGAGAAACTGCTGGAGCCATGCAGGTACTGTATGGTCTACAAAGATAGCATGTTCTTAAATTGGCATACAACTTCTTTTAAAAGTCACTTTGTATTTAATTAAGAAATGCATGCCCTTAAATACTATAAATGATTCAGAATCAGAACTTATAAAAGTGTAATCTTAGTTAAAGTGTGTGTGTGTGTGTGTGTGTTTCAGAACTTTAAAAAAAGAGTGTAATCTGAGTTAAATTAATTGGCCATATTTTGTGTGTGTAGGTACATCACTGAGCTCCTTGGTGGGGACAAGTATGTATCCTGCTCTGTGGTTCTACCTGCCCTGCGCCACCTTGAGCACGCAATGAAGATCTCGGATGAGGATCCTGCCTACATTGTGCGATTCAAGAATGCCTTCACCCAGGACCTCAACCAGCGGAGGGAGAAAAGTAACCTGGAATGGCTGAAGGTATGTGAGACTGACTAGAAAATAACTGTATTGTCTGACCATTATAGACTGTTAAGCCAGTAGATTGATCAATGGATAGATGAATGAGTCATGAAGAAATATGGTGGTTGGATTTGCAAAGTTACTTTAATTTTAATTTTTTTCATCATCAATTAATTATTATTTATTTTTGTTCATCAAAGGTAGCTACTGCTGTGGATCCACGCTTTAAGGACCTCAAATGCCTGCCCAAAGCAGAGAGGGGGCCAGTGTGGGCAACACTGAGTGGGTTGGTGAAGGCAGAAGAACCTGCTCTGCAGCCCCCGAGGGAGGAGAACCCTGAGCCACCTAAAAAGAAAACACTAGTGATGGGATCAGACTCGGAGTCTGATGACGACTCACCAGTGCCCAATCTTGTGGAGAGGTACAAGGTAGAGCCAAGTGCCAGCTTGGATCAGTGTCCACTGAAGTGGTGGTCAGACCACACTGCCGCCTACGGTAAGCTGGCCCACATTGCCCTGAAGTACTTGGGGAGCCCTGCCTCAACTGTCCCATGCGAGAGACTGTTCTCTTTATCGGGCCATATTGTGCAGAAGAGGAGAGCTAGTTTGTCACCAGACAATGTCAACAAGCTGGTCTGCCTTAGTGACTGGTGGAAGAAGGAGAAATAGAGACTGATTGAGTCAAGCCATTTGTTTTGTTTTTGTTTAACCTTTATTTACCCAGGGTAGGTTCGCTGAGCACAGATGCTCTTTTTCAGCTACGCCCTGCTTCAGTCACACAGTTCCAATCACACCTGGGAGCTGCCCAGTACAACCACAGTCTGACACTGAGTAACTCCACTGGAGCAGTTGGGGGTTAAGTGCCTTGCTCAACATTTTGTCATTTAGCTGACGCTTTTGTCCAAAGCGACTTACAAGTTCTGTAGGACAGGTCAGCAGGAAGGACCAGCAGCAGTACTTTCATGCACTTTTAATTCCCAAGATAAATATATGGCATTGCTTTTGTTGTTCATTTAATTGAGGGATTTGTTTAAGCTGTCTTTATGTCCGCTGATGCATAACAAAGTGCTCTTCAGTGCTGACTAGTAGTTTATAAACAACACACTGCTATTCAATGCAGACTATTAGTTGATAAACAACACACTGCTATTCAATGCAGACTATTAGTTGATAAACAACACAGTGCTATTCAGTTAGCTCTTGAAACGGGCCTCCAGATGCTTAAGGCCACCCCTGGTTGGCATGTTCCTTTAACACACATTCTGTCAGATTATATTAACTGATTTCCAGTTTGGTAGTTTGTCACATCACTTGACCTGTCTGTATAGGCCCCTACATGCTCTACTCCACTGTAGTCTACAGACTGATATGGTCTCTCTACTCCACTGTAGTCTACAGACTGATATGTGCTCTCTACTCCACTGTAGTCTACAGACTGATTTAGCCTGCAGACCTGTCTATAATGTGCTCTCTACTCCACTGTAGTCACAACTGAGTAACAATGTTCATCAAAGAGTGCTGAAACTCTCTCTCTCTTTGAAAGTTTGAAATGCGGTACTGTTCTGTACTGATAATATTATTTATTTGTGTGAATAAAACAACACTGAGTAACTCCACTGGAGCAGTTGGGGGTTAAGTGCCTTGCTCAACATTTTGTCATTTAGCTGACGCTTTTGTCCAAAGCGACTTACAAGTTCTGTACGACAGGTCAGCAGGAAGGACCAGCAGCAGTACTTTCATGCACTTTTAATTCCCAAGATAAATATATGGCATTGCTTTTGTTGTTCATTTAATTGAGGGATTTGTTTAAGCTGTCTTTATGTCCGCTGATGCATAACAAAGTGCTCTTCAGTGCTGACTAGTAGTTTATAAACAACACACTGCTATTCAATGCAGACTATTAGTTGATAAACAACACACTGCTATTCAATGCAGACTATTAGTTGATAAACAACACAGTGCTATTCAGTTAGCTCTTGAAACGGGCCTCCAGATGCTTAAGGCCACCCCTGATTGGCATGTTCCTTTAACACACATTCTGTCAGATTATATTAACTGATTTCCAGTTTGGTAGTTTGTCACATCACTGGACCTGTCTGTATAGGCCCCTACATGCTCTACTCCACTGTAGTCTACAGACTGATATGTGCTCTCTACTCCACTGTAGTCTACAGACTGATTTAGCCTGCAGACCTGTCTATAATGTGCTCTCTACTCCACTGTAGTCACAACTGAGTAACAATGTTCATCAAAGAGTGCTGAAACTCTCTCTCTCTTTGAAAGTTTGAAATGCGGTACTGTTCTGTACTGATAATATTATTTATTTGTGTGAATAAAACAACACTGAGTAACTCCACTGGAGCAGTTGGGGGTTAAGTGCCTTGCTCAAGAGCACTTCAGCGGCATATTTTTTTTCTTTTTCATTCAGTTAACCTCAAGTTGAACCGTTCAGTCTGCTGCTGTTCCCTTCTGTCACCACTTGGTGTCTCTGTTGCTGCTGTCTGAGAGATGAAGGGATAACTGCAGAAACTCAGAGGCTCCCTCTCCCTCTCTCCTCTCTCTCTCTCTCTCTCTTTGAAAGTTTGAAATGTGGTACTGATATTATTTATTTGTGTGAATAAAACGATTTATTAAACACAAGTACATCTTATTGAACATTATTTTGATATTTCATTACCAATTATCATAGCAAAACAGCTTTTTCAAACAGTCTGTAATGCATTTTGGAAACGGGAGATGGGCTCATGGTGTAATGGGCCACCTGGCCTGAGAAACGTAAGGAGGAAAGTAAAAGTAAGGACTTACTTCTGGTCATTATTTGGGTAGAACACACATATTTTGAATGCCTTAGGCAGATTTCTTTTTTTTTTGGAGCCATTTTAATCTAGATTAATCTAGATTAATTCCAGGATTGCATATAGATTAATCTAGATTAAAAAAATTAATCTATGCCCAGCTCTAGTATTTTCACATACCCATTTTCCCTCCTCACAGGAAGTTCCTACGGTTCCTGTTTCAGGGCGTAGCGTACGAGTACCACAGAATGCCGTTCGGTTATTCTCTGGCTCCCCGCACATTCACCAAGTGCGTGGCGGCTGCTCTGGGGCCTTTACGTCGTCGGGGGATACGAGTTCTGTTCTATCTCGACGACATTCTGCTCCTCAGCCGTTCAGAGGAGGTTGCCAGGTCTCATACTCGACTGGTGGTGGAATTCCTCACCAGCCTGGGTTTTGCTGTGAATTGGAAGAAGAGTACCCCTCTTCCCAGTCAACAGGTGGAGTACTTGGGCTTGACATTGAGGTCGAAGCCCATGCTTGCGACCCTCTCGGAGCAGCGTCGGGGGGATCTCCGTCACGCGCTCGGGGGTTTCCGTCTGGGAGGGACGGTTACGGCGCTGCAGGTGATGCGTCTGCTGGGCCTTATGTCGGCGGCCCACACGGTGGTTCCTCTTGGCCTCCTCTTTATGAGGCGGATACAGAGGTGGTTTCTCTCTTTGAGAATAGATCCGGTGTGGGGCAAAGGGAGACGGTTGACGGTTCCTTTGTCGATATGGGGGGATCTCGCCCACTGGGGGAGGCTGGGTATCCTCTCCGCTGGGGTCCCCATGGGCAGCAGTGGCTCCCACGTCACGGTTTTCACCGACGCCTCTCTCACAGGTTGGGGAGGGGCGTTTCGGACCCACGCAGTGGGGGGCAGCTGGACGGGTCATGCCGACCCAGCTGTCCTGCATATCAATGTGTTGGAGTTGAAGGCGGTCCTCCTGGTCCTCAAACGGCTCGGCCACCTGTAGACTAGGCAGAATTTCAGAAAATGTGCTTGTATAAAGTGCTGAAGGCATTTCGTGTTTATTTTTGGTACACAACATTTCTAGGGGTATTAAGGGGTGCTGAATCCAAATCTGCTGTATACCAAGCGCAAAAATTTCAAATAAGGCCTCAAAATTGAGAAATCCAACATGGCCGCCAGCACCAGGCCCTCTCTCCACAAAAACAGGTGCTAAACCCACAGTTTTTATTCTACTGACATGAAAGTTTGCACAGAACATCTGCACCTATGGAGGAAGAAAGTAGGAATATAGCTGGGGTGCAACCATGAGTAACAAGGGTGCTTTTGACTGTCTAACTGTAATCTTTGTATAGGTGAGGATACAAAAAATGACATTTCTTCAGTGTTTGCAGGAATACTACAGCAATTTGGTAATAACTGTACAGTGTTCGACACCAACATTCGAATCCCCCAAGTCTTAGCTTTCTTCAGGTACCAAGTTTATGCAAGTAGCTCTTATAAATCTGGATATATAAGCATTTTAATGTAAGCATGCTGTTTTAGGCGAATTTTCAAAAAATAAATGGTGGGGCTTAATGAGTTAAGTGTGACTACACAAGGTACAAACCTGAATTAAATGTGCTTTTGTTAGTTTTCTTACATACATCAACAAGGACGTAGTCACACCGGAGATTCAAGAATCCATACTTGGCGCAGAACACCTTGGACAGGCACAACTGAACATGTTTGTGGACAAACGTTTGTGTGAACCTCCAGATAGTGACCAGCACCTGAACCTGAAATCACCCATTCGAAAGAACAAAGCCAAAGACATTTGCCTCTTTGTATGAAGTTGTGCAACTTTCCAAGAACAAGCAAAACACCATCAAAGTGGACAGGCAGATTCTACAAATGCTCATCACAGCTTACAGAGCAGGTCGTAAGGTAGACCTTGACAATATCCTCCAGCATGAGCTCATGCCCATCTCGCCATCTCTGGCCACAACTAACGGGAGTCTACATTCCACCAACAAGTCTGTGTTCGCAAATATACTGACGAAACAAGTTAAAACCCCTGCAGATCTTACCCTTCAGGGACCCAGCTGCCTGGTCATTGATGGCCAAGCTCTGGTAATGGCACTCGGAAAGCCACCTGACACTACAACATTTGGTGACTATTAGGCTTGGGCGGTATCCTTTTTTTCACACCGGCAAACCTTTATGATATAATACCCCGGTGCATGGTATTTGACGGTATGACTTTCATTTTCATCAGCGGGGGGGGGGGGGGGGGGGGGGGGGCGTTGTTACCAAGTAAACAAATCATCGTCAGCTCTCAGAATGGTAGTCCCGCACCGGTAGAAGCCCGCACCGTTTTAGCGTTAGCATCTAGCCATGGCAGACTATTTGATTCCTTAAGGGCTAGAAATTGCCTGGGTTTTGGTGATATGCTCCCGAAATGCTCCCGTTGTTTGGCTACTTCTATGTGCAGTGAAAACTACTCGAATGCTTTATAACCTAGTCATTGATTTTAGTTCAGGGTAATCTAAGATTAGCCGCAGAGCTAACGCTAGTTAACGTGAGCTAACGCTAGTTATTCAAGCTCAGTAGCTCGTCACAGACTGAGATAAACAGCTGACAGCGGATAGTACAGGACGGTACAAATACAATAAAAAGGCGGGTGGGGGCTGTTGTGTAAACCTTGTACTATTTAGTTCACATATAATAAGAGACGGATTATTTGCTTGCTCCACCAGTTGCTCCACAACAACACACCAACTCTCGTCACAGCGCTTTATGGTATTTTCACAGCACTGTCGCAACATTACCGTAAAACGTGAACACCGCTGTGACCCACTCGCTCCACTAGAGCGGTCTCGCCCTCTGCTGGCGCGTGTGTGCACTACACTCCGTGTGTGCACTACACTCAAAACTCTGTTTCACTGTTATAGAAACTGAAGCGCATCTGTGATTTTGACGTGACGGACGGTATTGAAAATCAATACCGTCGGTATTTCTAAATACCCCGGTATACCTTAATACCGTCATACCGCCCAAGCCTAGTGACTATGCCAACAAGTTCACTGACACCGTGTTGAAGATGGGAGCAAAATACCAGAGAGTAGATGTCGTCTTTGACAGATACCATGACCAATCCATCAAAACAGGCACAAGGGTGAAACGCAAACAGCGCCACAGGCCAGTACGTTGTGAAATCAAAAACAAGTCTGTTCCACTTCCTGCCGATTGGTCGAGCTTCATGGCCCTTGAAGACAACAAATCAGATATCGCTCAACTACTCTCAAACCACCTGATAGAGCACAGCCCGGATGATGAACCTGTAGTTGTAGTATCAGAGAGGTTTGCTGAAGGGACAACTGTCAAGTCAACAGATCCAGATCTTGAAGTCTCCTCTCTGAGTGCTGACCATGAGGAAGCTGACACACAACTGATTTTCTCATCCAGGCTCCAGTGGAAACAATTGTTGTGTCAGCGCGTGACACAGATGTGCTGCTTCTACTCTTGGCTCACTATGACAGAATCCGATGTACGCATCTCTACATGAAAGCTGGGACATCGAAGGATCCAAAATATTTTCCAGTACATGACATTAGAAAGCTACTATCTGATGATAAACTGGACACAATCCTTGCCTTCCATGCCCTCACCGGATGTGACAGTGTGTCCCAGTTCAGTGGTCACGGAAAGAAAACAGCCTGGCAGGTGTTCAAGCACCATCACACTGATCTTGCTGGCCTTGGGAAGGGCCCTTTCACAGAAGATCTTGTGACATCAACAGAGAGATTCATCTGCAAGATCTATGGTGTGCCTGAGTTATTCTGCAAAGGCCGTCCACAAGAGACTCTGCCACCAACCTCGGATGCTAGATCTGTTCCTCCCTCCCCATCAACCTGGACCCCCTGCAATTTGCATACCGCCCCAACAGGTCCACGGAGGACGCCATAGCCCATGTGCTGCACACAGCAGCATCACACCTGGACAAAAGGCAGGGGAACTATGTGAGAATGCTATTCATCGACTACAGCTCAGCATTCAATACCATAGTCCCCTCCAAACTCATAGCCAAGCTCAGGGACCCGGGCTTGAACTATGACCTCTGCCAGTGGGTCTTGGACTTCCTGACGGGCAGACCCCAGGTGGTGAGAGCAGGCAACTGCACCTCCTCATCCATCACTCTCAACATAGGGGCCCCCCAGGGCTGTGTCCTGACTGAGTCCCCTCCTCCACTCCCTGTACACACATGACTGTGTGGCACAGCGGAACAACAACACAATCATAAAATTTGCTGACTGACGACACAGTAGTGGTGGGCCTGATCTCTGCAAACGACGAGAAGGTTCTAGCGGGATGGTGTCAAGAGAACAGCCTCTCCCTGAACGTCAGCAAAACAAAGGAGATGATTGTGGACTTTAGGAGGTTGGGGTCAGGGACTACAGCCCCCTCAGCATCGACGGGGCACCGGTTGAGAGAGTGAACAGTTTTAAGTACCTCGGAGTCCACATATCCGAGGACTTGACATGGACCACACACATTGACAGTGTTATCAAGAAGGCACGACAACGCCTCTACTTCCTTAGGTGCTTAAGGAAGTTCAACGTGAGTCAGAAGATCCTCAAGAACTTCCACTCATGCACAATAGAAAGCATCCTGACTGGCAATATCACCTCCTGGTTTGGGAACTTGGGCACTGCACAAGACCGCAGCAGACTACAGAGAGTGGCCCGTTCAGCCGAACGCACAATTGAAGGTGGGCTTCCCACTCTCCAAGACATTTACAACAAGCGGTGCATGGGCAAGGCTAAGAGAATAATCAAAGACTCCAGCCACTCAAACAACTGCCTCTTTGATCTGCTGCGGTCAGGCAAGCGATACCGGAGTCTCATGGCAAGCACAGAGAGACTCAGAAGGAGCTTCTATCCCCAGACCATCAGGATGCTCAATGAATGAACAATGAACAATAAGCAAACCATCAACACACCCACAGCACACATACACTCACTTAAATAAACAACACACTGTAGCACCCACTTTACCACTTTAGACACACTTTACACTTTATATTTATATTATTGGTAAGGAAATTGCACATCATTCTCATTCCTTATTGCACCTCACCACTACAAGGTGGCACCACAAGCTAAGCTATACTTCACCATTCTTGTACCAGCTGTACTGTATATATAGATACACTGAACAATTTTGTTGTTTACACTTGTTTACGTACTTGAATTTCTATTTTATACTTATTATACTTATTTTATACTATCTTGTTATTATCTAGCACACTCTCAGGAGCAACACAGAAAGAAACATTTCATGCAAAGTATTCTGTATTCTGTATGACAACTAATAAAGAAACTTGAACATTCACTTATATTGATATGGTAAAATAATATTTTTATTTTATTATATTATATTATAATCTATTCTATTCTATTCAGGAAAAGTGGCATTGGATGAATCATGCAACTGCAAGACACCTGCAACACCTGCCTGAATACGATTGATGAATTACTGTACCTAAGCTACTGTACGCATATTAAGGACTATCTAATTTGCATAAATGGCATGTTGATTAAAGAAATTCAAGAGAAAAGAGTTTGATGAATAAATCCATGGCCTGGGATCATCCTGCTTTTCTTTCTTATTTGGTTGATGAGTTATGCATCAATAACGACCACCGTTTCTGCTATAAATATGAGTTTCAAGCAACATTTTCACAACTGATCTAAAATCAGGATATGATTTTAAATTCCTCATGTATGCAAACATATAAAAACATATTTCATTCATGTTTCTACCTTGTTTAGTCAAAAAGATATGCACTTAAATAGATTTCAGCCTGGCGCTGGCGGCCATGTTGGATTTCTCAATTTTGAGGCCTTATTTGACATTTTTGAGCTTGGTATACAGCAGATTTGGATTCAGCACCCCTTAATACCCCTAGAAATGTTGTGTACCAAAAATAAACACGAAATGCCTTCAGGGTTATGATTTTCTGAAAATTGACCCTGTCTACTGGTGGTAGGCAGGCATGTTTTGATCAGGACGGACAATGTGACGGCGGCGGCGTATATCAACAGGCAGGGTGGGACTCGTTCCGCCCGCCTGCTCCGGGTGGCGCGCGAACTGTTGCTATGGGCATCCCGCAGGCTGCGCAGTCTGCGGGCGCTCCACGTTCCTGGTACGGAAAATGTGGCGGCGGATATAATGTCTCGGGGCGGTCCTCGTCGCGACGAGTGGGAACTCCGCCCCGACATAGTCAGACAGATCTGGGATCGGTTCGGGGAGGCCTCGGTAGATCTGTTTGCGTGCCGACGTTCTCACAAGTGCCCCTTGTGGTTCTCGCTCAGTCGAGCGGATCATCCCCCCTTGGGGGTGGATGCCTTCTCGACCTTTCCGTGGCCGCCCGGTCTTCTGTACGCCTTCCCTCCTGTACAGCTGTTGAGTCAGCTGTTGGAGCGGATACGGAGGGAGCGCAGGACGGTGATCCTGGTCGCGCCGGACCGGGGCACGTCAGTGTGGTTCCCGGTCTTAATCCAGCTTCTGGTCGCTCCTCCTTGGGTCATTCCGTGGTCAGCGACGGCCCTCTCGCAGCACAACGGAGTGCTTGTCCAGCCTCCGGTGTTGGGTCAACGCCTGGTGGTGTGGCTGGTGGGAGGGTGAGTCTGGAGAGGATGGATCCCGCAGTGGTTGATACCATCCGGTGTGCGCATGCTCCCTCCACTGTCGCGGTTTACGCGGGCAGGTGGCGTGCGTTCCAAGAATGGTGTAAGGGGGGGGGCTGGGACCCAGTCTCCTGCCCCCTGGATGCTGTTCTGGGTTATCTCCAGTCTCTCCTTGATAGTCTGTCGGCTTCGACAGTGAGGGTATATGCAGCAGCTATATCCTCCTATCATGAGGGATTTGAGGGGGATGTCTTGTTCAGCCACCCTCTTGTGAAGCGTTTCCTGCTTGGCGCTCGACGCGTTAAGCCGGTGCAACGCTCCTTGGCTCCGACTTGGGATCTTCAATTGGTCCTCGGTCGGTTGTCCTTGGCCCCGTTTGAGCCGCTCGAGCAGGCGCCGTTGGGACGGCTGTCTTTCAAGACCGCGTTCCTACTGGCTGTCACTTCCGCTAAACGCGTGGGTGAGCTCTGTGCTCTCTCGGTACGTCCAGAGTGCCTGTCTTTTCGGACCGATTGCGGTGCCACTCTGCGACCTAATCCTGCTTTCGTGCCTAAGAATATCCGGAGTTCCTTCCGCTCCCGGGATATTGTGGTTCAGGCTTTTCGTCCTCCTCCTCACACTAGTGAGTTAGATGCGGGCCTTCACCTGTCATGTCCAGTCCGTGCTTTGGGGTTTTACCTCAGCCGTACTCAGGACTTCAGGGTTACCGACCAGCTTTTTGTCTGTTACGGTGGGGCTCGTGCTGGTAAGGCACTGTCGAAGCAGCGCCTGTCCCATTGGTTGTGCGAGGGTATTGCCCTCTGCTACACGTTGGCTGGGCAGGATCCCCCTGGGGGCGTCAGGGCGCACTCCACTCGTGGGGTGGCTGCCTCTGCCGCTCTCCTGGGTGGGGCCTCGGTGGAGGACATCTGTGCTGCAGCTTCATGGTCCTCACCGGGCCCCTTTGTAAGGTTTTACCTCATGGACATGACCGGGGGTTCTGTCTCCCAGGCGGTTCTGGGGTCTGTGGCCTTTCCTGCTTCCCGTCCTTTGGTCGGGTAGCAGGAGTGTATGGGTATGGGCCGCAGTGTGTTGAGTCACACGTGGTTCCGCCTGTACGGTGTGTTCAAGGGGTTCTGGCTCCCTCTTGTTCGCATTCAGGTGGAGTTGACTGCGCCCCCCCTTCGTTAGGAAGGATGGGGTGACAGGGCTCCCCGCACCCCTTGATGTGGGCTTACGGGTCCTCAGGGGGTACATCTGTCGGGTCTCGCGCCCGCTCTTCCCCATTATCTCGTAAGGCTCAGAGCGGGACGCGATGCTATATACGAAATATAACGATAGGTTATGTAGATAACCTAGTTATATTAGTATTGGCTAAGCGTCCCGCTCTGAGCCTTACGAGATACTCTATATCTCCTGTGATCGTTCACGCTCCCTGCAAACCACTACGTTCCACACAAACACATTAGCTGTGAAATATGAACTCTCAGAGTGTGCGTACGACGGCTTCCAAAGAAAACCTAACCTAAAATAAAATGTCTACCTGCAACTTCCTTCCCTGGTATTAAGACGGAAATCATATTTCACCACCAAACTTATAATATAATAAATAATATGATCTATGCCCAATGTAACAGCAGGGTTTCCCATTAATTACCTAGACTGTGGCAGGCCGCAGTCTCACACACTTTTTTACTATTTTTTTTAAATATAAAGTTTGCCAATAGGGATGTATCAGTAGTATTGGCAGTGGTAGTAGTCGTAATAGTAATCCACTATATTTTTTTATTTTCTAAAAAATAAACCAGTTCAACACAGGTAACCACTTTTGCTTCATTTCTTTAATGGCTCAAATGTATGCTTGTCTAGTCCAGTGGTTCCCAAACCTCTCCTCGAGACACCCCAGCCATTCCATGTATTTGTTAAATTCCACCACCAGCACACCTGATTCAACTAATAAAGGGCTAGTTAAGTTGAATCAGGTGTGCTGGTGGTGGAATTTAACAAATACATTGAACGGCTGGGGTGCTTTGAGGAGAGGATTGGGAAGCACTAGTCTAGTCGATTTTGTGTTTTGAGCACAAAGTTCATCATAGATCATCATCTAGCCTCTTTACTTTGCTCTCAAAGTGCACCAGATTGATGCATTTAACTTTAAAATGTACAACAACAAAAAAATCGGGGGGGGGGGGGTTCATACAGAAGTTCTGTATGAACCGTAATTCATTATAGTTCATTGTAAAATAGCAACAGTAGTGTAATTATGGTCAAAACCCTATAAATAGCATTTGGAATAATAGATCTTTCTCTCAGAATGAATGCAGCATGGTTTATATAGCGTTATCGGAATATACGGGGTGTAGGCTACTGACTGACTGCGCTCCGCCATTGTTGAAACTAATGCACAGAAGCTCATTTCCTTGTTGTAATAATATATTCTACCACTGGGCATCAGCTAAGTGTGCTCAGAGCTGTGCGTAGACATAAGCACAAAGTCAAGTTCAAGTTGAAATTGATGAATCCCACTCTTTGCTTAGAAATGATCGTACGCACAGGGTAAGCACAAATCTGTGCGTAAGACACGTTCATGAATGAGGGCCCTGGCTTTTTGATATAAGGCGGGTGTTGTGACGGTGGGAGGACACTCTGACACGGAACCACCAAGACAACACCCCACCTTTTCACACAGGAGACGACGCGGCAGAGGAGACTGAACAGACAAAGAACTTTTGGAGGGAGAAAAGACTTTTCTTTGTTCATCAGCCAGAGAACAAAGATCATCAACAACTTATCAACTATCATTCTTTAATATACTTTAACATTAGTCTGATATTAGGGATCGGTGGCATAGTACTTGAGTACCCTTATATCATTGCAGAATCCATTTTTCATTGTAATTACACTCTTAACTTTGAATTAAAACAGATGCTGTTATACACCTTCTCCTCTCCATTTCTCCTGCTGCTCCGCTGGTCGTCAAACAAAGACCATTTGGTCTTATTGGTAGTACAAAGGTTTTTAGGGGAACCATTCACAACGCAGAGGACGATCCAGCCGGTTCTGATCTTATCAGAACCAGAACAGAAGCCTTTGCTACTTCAATTTGGTGCCGCCGACCATCCGGGAACCAGCGGCGACCTTCAATCTAATTTTTTTCCCGACAACAACACTGGATGATTTCAGAAAAGCTGCCGAAGGACTTCGACAGCATCAGAACCTGAAAAATAGGTGAGTGTAATGGCGGAATGTGTGGTCGCTCAGTTCGAACCAGGGGTTGACCGAGAATATTACCTCATATAGTATTAGATATGTGAGGCGTTGGGGGGGGCATAACTACTGTAATCATAGTGCGGGTCGAAGCGTCGGACTACATCGAGTTGAAAAGTCCATTGAATCGTGGACTCGGTAAACTGTTGTTGGCAAGATTCGACAGGGCGTATTCTGGGGAATGGAGAGACCTAATCATTTGACCCAGAACCGGACGCAGCGAAGTTGGTAATTTTTTTACGTGTCGGGACAATGGGTGAATTGTGTGTCTATGCTGGCGGGATGGAGCGGAGTCTGGCCTGGAACCGTAACTCAAATGGCAAACGGCGGGGGGCTGATCCATCGGCGTGACATAGGGTCGTTAATACACTAATTCAACATTGTTTGGATCATGTAAATCAGAAGATGTAAGTGCGGGAAGGCGAT
Organism: Notolepis coatsorum; assembly: GCF_963971535.1. NCBI lineage: Eukaryota > Metazoa > Chordata > Actinopteri > Aulopiformes > Paralepididae > Notolepis > Notolepis coatsorum. The sequence continues at coordinate 95,382,907 of NC_140169.1, read as the reverse complement.
CGATATGGTACAGGGGGCTTGTTATGGATCACGGGGAATAAGCGAGTCAAGTAATATGAGGCGTTAGGTCCTAGCTGGAAATATACGTAGGTTAGAACATGTTAAAGCAGAGGCAGCCGTTTCTGTTTCAATTCGACGAATCGTGCTCTCTGCATTAATATCGACCGAACTAAATGAAGATTATGACCGCATTAGGGTGTATTTCAAATAGATCAAGACGACGAGGGGGTTGTCTACAAATTGAGTTTGTGGATTACAGAAACCCCAAAGTCGCGGAAGATCCCTTTTTAGTGCGTGATACTCCGGAACATATTACGAGGCACGTCCGCCGTGATGACCGGCGAACAGTAGTACTTGGTAGCAATTCGGTTGAAAGACTGGTTGTAATCTTAAACATTCAGTACAGTTAAAGTGAACGAATGCACTTGATCTCGTTTTTAATAGTCGCGCGGAAGTTATTGAATAAAGTAAAACGAAATGTGAATTTTTTAAAATGGCCGCACGGACGTTCTGGTAACAATAGCAAGAGAAAAATCTGAATGGATGTTTGTGTTTTTATTTGTAGTTAGGTGTGGCAATAATATGTATGTTTGAATGGCTGCTAGGGTTGGAATGATTGACGAAACGTAAGAGCTTATTGTTGTATTATTATGAAATTTTAATGACCAACAGCCGTGGGGAAATGTAATATTGAACGCCGGTTTTTCGAGGGCCGTTGGAACACAGCAGCAGTTAGCTGCTACATTAGCCTAGGGGGCGACCGGGGGATACTAGTGACGAGGCGGCGTAGTTTCGAGTGTATGTGGTCGATCGGTAGTATCGTGGGACTACGGGGATGTGTAAGGCACTTTAAAATTTTCAAATTCGACGCGGATAAAGTAGTTGTTTAATGTATTAAGGGATCGGATGGAGTGAAAGTTTGACCCGGAAGTCGTCCTGGGCACTGCGGAAACGAAGGCGGTGGGGTCAAGCTAATGTTTTGAGAGGGCCTGTGTGATGTAATGTTTTTATTTTTTTGATTAAATCTGTACACTGGCGTTTTGAGAGGATTTAAGTTCTGTTGTAGGGTGGAGCGGTGTTGCGTTAACATTGCGAGGTGTCAGCCCGCGCGGCGAAACGGGACAATGGGCCGCTGGGGAACGTTATTATGGTGTCGTGGGTGAAGCTAAGCTAATGCTAACTAGCCGCGCTAACGGCTAAGCGGTCGCCGGTTGTGACGTCATAGGGGTGCGTGGAGCGGTGGACGGACTGGCTACCTGCGCTGAGCTAAAGCTAACGAAGCTAATATGCTAAGCTACCTGTGCTAACGACATAGCATGACGAGACTCTCGGGAAGTCTCGCGATGCGTGGCCATTTTAGGTGGAGCGCCGTGGTAGCCATTTTAGACGGGGCAAGGGGTAATGATTATAAGGGATTATTATTTTCAAAGCGATGTGGTTGGAACTGCGCTAGGGGGCGGTGGAGGCATATTTAGACTCCCATCCTAAGCAGATACCGGAAGCGTTTAGCTGGTGCAGTTATGTCGTGTGTGGCTGTGTTACATTGAAAGAATGGTTGAAAATATGTCCCTCTTTTAGAACCCCCCCCCCTCTCTCTCTCTCTCTCTCCCTCTCTCTCTCCCTCTCTCCATCTCCCTCTACACCCCCCCTCCTCTCCCTCTCTCTCCATTTCTCTCTCTTCTCTCCCTAACCCCCCCTTCTCTCCCTCTTTCCCTCGTTCTCTCCACACCCCCCCTCCTCTCTCTCTCTCTCTCCCTCTCTCTCTCCCTCTCTCCATCTCCCTCTACACCCCCCCTCCTCTCCCTCTCTCTCCATTTCTCTCTCTTCTCTCCCTAACCCCCCCCTCTCTCCCTCTTTCCCTCTTTCTCTCCACACCCCCCCTCCTCTCTCTCTCTCTCTCCCTCTCTCTCTCTCCCTCTCTCTCTCCATCTCTCCATCTCCCTCCACACCCCCCCTCCTCTCCCTCACTCGCCATTTCTCTCTCTTCTCTCCCTACCCCCCCCCCCTCTCTCCCTCTTTCCCTCTTTCTCTCCACACCCCCCCTCCTCTCCCTCTCTCTCCCTCTCTCTCTCTCCCTCTCTCCCTCCCTCTCTCTCCCTCTCCACACCCCCCCTCTCTCTCTCTTTTCTCTCTCTCTCCCTGCCCTCCTCCACCTCTCTTCCATTCTCGCTTCCCCCCTCGCCCCCCCACCTCTCTCTCTCTCACTCTCTCTCGCTCTCTTTCATTACCTTGTCATGTTGGGAGCTAGGGTGGCTTATTGTTGGTGGTTTGGTTATGTATAATGTTGTTTTATTGGGTATTTTAAGCTTGACTATATGAGTGTGTATTTGCTGGAGCTTGTGAGTTAGAGCATTTGAGGAAGCCACCTTTATGGTTAGGTGGGCCTGGTGACTCATGCGAGGTGTGTGTGCAGCTGGGTTAGGCTGGGTCAGGTGTGCGAGTTTACGATGGTATGAGCTCTCTACGCTCTCTCTTTCTCTCCTATTTGGACTTGTTTATTGTTTATTTTTATTCTCTGTAGGTTTCAAATGCAGTTTATTGTTATTTTTGGGGGTTCTAGTGCTGGTAGTGGTATTGGCCGGCGTCAGGGTGATGATGTTGTAGCAGCAGGCGGTGGGCCATACTCTCTGGCTCTCACCAGGTCTCCGTGCCAGTGGTTTGGGTGAAACGTTCATGATGGTGGGCCGTAAGTCGGAGCATGCTTTGAGGACAGGTTAGGGACTCTCCATGCAGATGGACCTGCGTGTGAGGGGTCACTCTGCTCGGCTGCACCTGCGATGGCGGTGTTGGTAGATGAACGAGGCGTGTAATTTTTCTTTTCAGTTTAACGGGGGTGCGGGGACTGCGGACGTCGTGGCGTGGGTGGTAGACAGCTCGTCGTGGCTCGCTGTCTGCCTCCGCGCATTAACGGGGATGCACCATGTGTGCGCTCGTCAAAGCTCGCTGCCACACTGCGCGCATTGGGTCATATTATGTGTGGTTGTTTAGGTGGAGGTGGTTGCGGTGGTTAATTTGAGTCGGAGGTGCTGTGTGTGTGCAGCAGTGGTTGAGAGTTGTATGGACTTTGGATATCCTTGAGTAGGAAGCCCGGGGTTTCGCGTTCCAGGTTGCAAACTGGGGGGGACGCCGTGGGCTACAAGTCGGCAGACCAGTGAGATGTCATTGGTCTGCAGGGATTTCAAAATGGGGGTGGTGTCTGCGCCTGTGGTTTAATAAACAGGTTGTGCGGCACTGTTCCAAGCCACGAGAATTCGGTGACATGAGTCACTGAAAATTAATTTCCTTTCTTGTGAGAAGTGGGTCTAACACCTATAGATTAGGTGTTACGGGGAATGTGTAGTAATTGTGTGCAAAATTATGTGTGAAATATGGGTATTACTGGTATGTAAAATGTGATGTGAGTGGAATACATTTTTAGGCTTTCTCAGATAGAAATAAATAAAGCTACACATAGAAGGAAAGGTTAGAATTAAAGATACACAGTAATTTGCAGAGCAATAAGAGTTAAAGTGATTTTATTCACCTAAATTACCATATCCAGCACAAATGTTTAGAAATGATAGGCTGTGAATAACAAATTTCTGATTGATCAACAGAAGGAAAAGGCTGATGCGAAATAGGGTTCCCCAGAGTCGTGTGAAGAAGGAGCATGACAACGGGATTGGGAGATCCAGTTTTCTGATGGAGACAACAGAAAACAATTAAGGCCGTGTCGTTAAAAATTTGAAAGAAAATTGCACAAACGCTCTCTAAAGTGATATTAGTATAGAAGATGCCCGACATTCCATGCTTAAAGATAAATGATGGATTGTGAAAGGGAAATGCCACTGATTACTAAGTGTATGCTTTTTCTTTCTCTCTTCACAGCTGCTCCAGGGCGGACAGAGGCAGTGCTGACAATTCCAAACTCCAAACGGGGGATCAAATTGACTGTTGAAAGTCTGGGTATAGTATCACGAAGCGTTTTGTTAATTCCTGTTTGCACCAATAACTCTGCCAGTGTGAGTGATATTAACTCAAGTTTGTAAAAATAGTTTAAACACAGAGAAACTTGCTTTCCAAACGGTGATATTACGAGTGTTTGAAAGAGGTGAGAATGGCAAATACACAGATAGGAGCAACTGGAGGGTTAGATGCAATAACCATAGAAAGGGTAGACAATCTGTCTATTTCAACGACTGGAAATGTCACAATAAAAGTGAAGAAACAATGGCCAAAGATATTCAGGCCTTTACAAAACCTTGTATTTAAGTATAGGAAAGGAGGCCGGTATAGAATGGGTACCCAAATCAAAAAACAGAAAAAGAGATTACGAAATGCGATGAAAAGTAATAATGCCGGTAGTGGGGTAATGCCGATAACTTCTGCAGACATTTCATTGACCGAATTGAATAGTGACATTAACCTGATTGACTTGAATGAGATCGACTCCCCTCCTGAGACCAGTGTGACGGAGGGACTGGAAATAATGTCTTTAACTCCGACACAGGGGGTCTTTGAGGAGAGCGGCCCAGAGACAACTGTATTACCCGAGCCGATCCACGCTGAAGTGTCCGTTGCAGGTGACTGCCAGTTAACCAAGAGACAAAGAAAGCAACTGAGGAGAGCGATGTTGTTGCAGCAGTCCCAGGGAGTTGACTCTGGCCGTACGGCGGGAATAGAGACCGACAGCAGGTATGAGATAATACATGAACAGTTTCTACAGCCCACCTGTGTCCCGTGCCTAGGTTTCCCCACCCCCACCATCAGTACCAAACTGAGAGACGTGGCCCGATGACTAGGAGCCAGTCAGCAAGGGCCAGGGTGGAGGAAGAGCGGGGGACGTGCCTCCCTCAAGAACAACAGCCAACCGAGGCAGGACAGGTAGTGGAATACCTCCAAGCCCTAATCCAGTTCGCACAGCCAAGAGGGGAGACGGGCTCCAACAGGGAATCAAATGACCAGAGACGGGCCCAGTTGGGGCCACAGGGGGGTCCTGTGCCAGAACAACGGGGACAAGGTGGAAACAAAAGAGGGAGTGCGAATGGATCCAAAGCACAGTCAATTGTGTGTTGGAGGTGCGGGAATCTCTGCCATATTTCTAAAGACTGTGAGCGGGACTATCTATCCACAACAGGAGGCCCTCGATGGGGGAACAGGAGAGGTGGATACGGGCAAAACCAAGGTCGGTATCAAGTGCAGTGTCCACGGCCCGCAAGCTCCCCCTGTCCAGGACCCCCTCAGCACCAGAGCCAAGATGAGAGGCGGGGCCCAGCGATGGGAAGTCAGACCGCCAGCGCTGAGATGGGGGAAGAGGCGTCGTCCTATAGACAACAGAGAGCATTTATAGCAGCGTTCGAACGACACGAGGCAGTTCATCGAGACTTGATGAAGACACAACTGGAGATTGGTCAAGCCGCACACGGGACGCAGAGACTGGAGCAAGAATGGGCGAGAAAGAATGTACTGCTAGATTGTACAGCGATTGGGGTCATGCTTCGGGCGTCGGAATTAGCCGCACACGAGACTCAGAGACTGGAACAAGAACTGGCGAGAAAGACTGCACTGCTAGATGGTACAGCTATTGAGATCATGCTTCGGGCGTCGGAGTTAGGCCGCCGTGATCAAGCAATGCCTTGTGCCCCGTTGCCCGGACAGATAGCGGGCCCCTCCCAACAACAGGCGCAAAGAACTGTGGCTGAACAAAATAGGTACGTGGTTTTCTCCCCAGAACAGGCTCAAGGGGGGCGAGACCAGAAAGGGACTGTCAGAGGTGAGAGCCATGGCGGTAATGGCAGAGAGCAAGGACAGACTCTGGGCCCGATGACCCCAGGGACATCCGATTACAGGCGGGCGGCCCACAGGGTCCCACAACCGAGGGAACAAGGACAGGTTTGCTGGATCTGTGGACTGATAGGTCATTTTCAAAGGTCATGTCTGCAGAGGACGCCGGCAGAATAAAGAATATAGATGGGTATTAAAAATGGAATAAATTGAATAAAAAATATATACTACTGATTAGAATAAAAATAGAATAAAAAATATATAGATGGGTTAGGTGATTAGGTCATGAGTGGAAGTTACTAAAATGGATGTGTGATTAACTGACGGATGTTTGAACTAATCGGACTAACAAGAACATCAAATCAAATGGTAAACAGTTAATATTAGGTATTCAATATTAGACAGTGAAATGATGTGACACTGCGGCAGCTAGTGATCAGTAGATTAGCCATGCTTGATCAACATTCAGATTGGTCAAAGGGTGGACTGCATGATTAAGAAATTAAAAAGACCCATAGTTGTTCCTAGGTTTTTATGATATTGATAGACATCAACAATCATGAGTAGGTGTTTATTTTTATTTCTGCATATTTTTTCTTTTCTAGTGTGTTACGAGCAATTCCTGCCTCAAACCGGAAGTTTTCCGTTTTTGTTTAGATAATAGGTTAAGTTTGTTTCTGAGATTGAGTTAAAAAAGAAGTGCTCAAAAGGTTTTGTTTATTGTTTTCAATTATTGTTTTGGGCATGTTTTTTTTTTTTTTTTTTTTTTTTTTCTATATTTTTTCTTAGGAAACCTGAGTGATCTCGACACAGCAGGACTGGGTAGTATACTACTACTGGGTAGTATATGTCTATATAATGGACTGAGAACGAGGTGAATGGACATGAGCTGGTTCATGGATTTTTGTTCTCCGCCCATTAAAAATCCGGATATAGGATCTGGGGGTTGTGTCGCGATTGGTGAAAGTGTTGGGAAACATGATTCTCTGTACATTGATAAGCTCAGTAGGTTTTGGTCGCCATTGGCCAAATAGTCTTTGTGTAGGGTGTGGACATGTGCAATTGATAATTGGCTTGTGGGGGACTCTGACGGCTTAGTAGAGGCTGGCGGAGCATGTGGAAGATGTGTGTTTAAGGCGGACTGTGATTTGTTGCCGTACGTGTAGGACTACTGGGCGAGAGGTCGTGTCAGTACTGGCTGTCCGGGCCCGGAGGCAGCTGTCCAAGAACGAAGGTATGATGTTTAGAATTTTATTCCACATCAAAGGGTGGTGGGGTTATACTGTTTTGACAGCATAATATAATGAGAGCCATGTGAATTTTTCTGAATTTTGAAAATTAACGATCTAGAAGCCATGAAATATATAGATAAATGATTTGGAAAAGAAAGTTGTCAAACTCAGACCAGTAAAGAGTGTCTGAGGGAGGAAAAATATGGACTCTCAATCAATTGTTGTGGTAGAAGTAACCTGCGCTGTCCACCGAAGCGATATATATTCACTGCAGGATACGAATGGGAGATTGGGGAATCAGCAGTCATCCGAGTGTGGTACGAGGGAGACCAAGGACTCCAGCGGTACTGTTGATCCAGGACACTGGCTAGTGTCTACCCAGAGGTCCATGGGGAATCACAACACTGCGGGTACCAAGAGATCCAGGAGAAGCCTAACTCTCAAGCGTTGAAAGTTCCGGCCAACGCAGTGACCGGGTCTTGAGGCTTCGGAGGGGAACGAGAGAGGCCAAACGACAGGCAATCTACGAGGAGACAGGCTGCTAGGCCTCATCATCAACTCCGGCTGTCAACAGACAGGCTGCAAGGCCTTAGCAATTGACCAGGGTGTCATCAAGCGAAAGGGTGGAGCCGCTATCGCCCCTATCAACGACCAGGCGGAGGGTGGGGAGAATCAAACCTCTTCCACTATTCCGAGGGTCAACGGGGGTTGAGCCAGCGACGACTGCGGGAGACAACAACAACCTCCTCACAGCCGTGACAGCGCCAGAGGGGAGATCTTATCACCCCACCTAAGATCGACACAACTGACACCCGAGGGAAGAGCTCCTGGTTCAACTGAACTGGCAATACAGCAGGGGGTCATACCCCTATTCGAGTAACAGCATGAGGCACGAGGTCTCGACAGAAGACGGGGTGGGATCGAAAGGCAACTGGCTTTCTGATTCTACCTCCCAGAGTTGGTTGTAGCATTCAGCAGTCTTGAACTGCACCAGCTCTGCGAAATGAGGAGGGGGGCCAGGTCAATCCAGAAAACATTGACCCCCCCCCCCCCCCCCTTCTCACTGCTCCAAGTCAGAATTTGACAAACCTCCACTTGAAACCAGTGGAAATTGATCCTGGTACGAAAGAGAGTGTCAAAGACTGCACACGGCGCACAATAATGAAAATAGACTGAAAATAAATAATTATGGGTGATGATAAGTATACATAAGAAAGAGATGTAGAAAAAGAATGTTGTGTTGATTTTTAAGATCCAAGTGTGGGATGCTGTATGTAATATGATTTAAAATGGTTTATGTATATCCAGGTAGTGGAAAGCAATATGTAGAAGTTGGGATCTATGGTTATACTAACATATAATACTAGCCAATTAAGGATAGTTAATCTCTATCCAAGTGTGGACTGTAGTAGTATTTGGTAACCATAGCTAGACATATGTTGCCTGAAACTGGTGTTCAAATCAAACTAATGTGTTTTAGTCTTGTAGAAACATGTCAATCAAAAATAGGTTATCATTAAACCTGATATGCCCAGAGGGACAAGCTTAGAGAATGTGTGTGCTTGCAGAGACGTGGGATCACCACAGGAGGTAATTTGCATTTAACTGTTGGCAGCTGCAACAGACAGGATACTGGTCACGCAGGTTGGCCAGTTCTATGTAAAACCAGAGATAACATGCCTCTGAGAACAGTTGGTTATCTCACTTCAAAGAAGTATCGGGTGTCTCAACAGATGCACCGGCAGTTTCATGTGACCACCTGGCTGTCTCCTGCCTTGCTTAACACAAAGTACATTTTCAAATGTCTAGTACTACACTTAGATTAGTTTGATATGAACTACAAATAGGCCTGTTTATATTGTGGTAATAATTCTGAATTAAATTATATGAAATATGACGGGGAATCACAGAGTTTGAAATTAGGCCACGTTTGAATCTACATTGGAAAATACTTAAATGTGTTGCATACTAAACTGTATAAAAGAGATATTGATGTAAGTTAAAAGAATGATTAGGCCTCATGTAGCTATTCAATGAAAGCCAAAAAGACTGTGTTGAAGACTTAATCCCCTGCATAGTAAGACTAGTTTCACTTAGGTGAATTGTACCTAAATTGTACCTAAATTGTACCTCATCCCATTTCTGCTTTGCACTAGATAGTACTGTACATTAGTACACTGCATAGTATTGTATATTATATGGTAACTCAGAACATTGTACATATGTCTATACCGAACACTGTGACCTCATTTTCTTCTTCTAAATTACATGCTATACTATGTTTGATACTATCTTGTCTAGCACAGTCTCTGGAGCGTAACAGTAAGAAGCATTTTGTATGAAAGTATTCTGTACTTCTGTATGACAACTATTAAAGAAACTTGAACTTGAACTTGAAACTAGGTTGAAACTAGGCTTAATGGTAACAGACTGTGTTCAATTATGATATCTCTGTGTTTATGTAATCAATTGCAATTCGAATATATATATTGTGAGATCAATAACCCAAGTATTATGTTAGTTAGACGGTGTTTGTTCTTTGACTGGAAAACAAAGGAAATATAGGGTTGGCTGGCTGAGGCCAACCTCCTATTTCAAATTCAAACTTAGAGAGGCCTGGGATTGGAGGAAAACATCTGATGATGTCACTTTGGTGACATCACGCAGAGACTCCAGGCTTTTTGATATAAGGCGGGTGTTGTGACGGTGGGAGGACACTCTGACACGGAACCACAAGGACAACACCCCACCTTTTTCACACAGCAGACGACGCGGCAGAGGAGACTCAAGAGACAAAGAACTTTTTGGAGGGAGAATAGACTTCTTTGTTCATCAGCCAGAGAACAAAGCCCATCAACAACTTATCAAACTATCATTATTTAATCTGTTTTCTTAGTAAGGACGAGCGGCATAGTGCTCCGGTACCTTGAATCTTTTATAGTGTTCTTTATTGTAATTTGTATACACTCTTAACTTTGATTAAACAGCTGTCAGTACACCTTTTCCTCCATTTCTCCTGCTGCTACGCTGGTCGTCAAACCAAGACCTTTTGGTCTTATTGGTAGTACAAAGGTTTTTAGGGGAACCATACACAACGCAGAGGACGATCCAGCCGGTTCTGATCTTATCAGAACCAGAACAGAAGCCTTTGCTACTTCACTACCTTACTAACTACCTACCTATTCACGTACAGGACCGTGACTGAGCCACCTTGTGTGTGTTAACTTGTCCTTGACATGCAGATTACAGAGATGGATTTCTCTTTAAATCAATTGAGAAAAAAGGCAAGGTGGAACAGCCCTGGAAATGACACAGGCCTCTCTCTCTGTGAGGCAAAATAAACACACCCAAACCAAGCAGAGAAAATGCTTGTTTTGGCAGGTGTTAATATATCCATCTGTCTAGATCAGAGGACATACTATGGGTTAGGACATCAATGTGAGTGTGTGTTTGTGTAGGTACCTGTGCATGCATCCTTGTGTGTACAATGCTAATGCATATCTTAACTCACTGTGAGTGCATGTGTGTGCCTGTGTGTGCATGTGCGCGTGTGTGTGTGTGCGTGTGTCACTCGTATCAGTGGCGGAGGTTGTTTACCCAGAAGTGATTTCTAGCTTCACAGAGACCTGATGTAAATAATAGAAGAGCTATGACAGCAAAACACACACACACACACACACACACACACACACACACACACACACACACACACACACACACACACACACACACACACACGTACACAGACAGACAGACATGCACACACACACACACACACACACACACTCAGTCGTACGCACGCACACACACACACACACACACACACTTACGAACAGACACACACAGAAAGGTCAATGCCAAGGTTAAAGATGGAGGCCGGTGTAACAGGAGTCTGCTTGTCAATATGTCATCGATACCAGAGCAGGGTTTAACTAACCTTCCCGAGAGAGAGAGAGAGAGAGAGAGAGAGAGAGAGAGAGAGAGAGAGAGAGAGAGAGAGAGAGAGAGAGAGAGAGAGAGAGAGAGAGAGAGAGAGAGAGAGAAGAGACACCACCGTCCAGTAATCTTTAAGTCCTTCACTGTAACTCTAGGCATCTGCCTGTCAAAGCCCTGACAGCAGCAGACCTCACTGTGATTGGTCGATCGATATGACTTCAGCTTCACAGGGGAGTCAGGTGACCTCCTCTCACTTTGTCATATTACAGTCTACTGCAACTTTTAGACATTTAATTCAGTAAGTACAGATCAAGTAAAAAATCACTAGTACATTTTTTTTTTTTTAAAGTTACATTTCAATCATCACCTACTCGACCTATTGCGTGCTTTCAGACCAGTCACCTCAGATGGCGAAAATGATAGCCAATGAAATTCTGGGGCCAGGGCTGTCTTGCGAGGGCTGATTGCAATGAGAATAACAAAGAAGAAGCCAGGGAAGTTCTTTGTTTTGACTAGCGCCTCGGAATCATTGGCAGCGGACGGCCATTTTGGATAATCATGGCGAATTAACGCCGGTACACACATTACAAAAACCTTTGTAAAACACTAATTTTCTGTGGGATTGTTATCAACTTTGGACCTATACTAGATAATACTTCAGGCTATGGAAACGTTATGTTTTCCAGCTCCTACCTCTCAGCTGGAACTCAAACCTCATCTTAATCCCTTCTCTGCCAGTACTGTAAGTCTATGGAGATGTTCCCCTTCTTTGCAGGGCTATAACTTTTTAAATTGTATTGCTAAATTGACATTACTATGGCCCATTCAACATCAAGTATCTATCGTTTAGGATGTAGCAACGTTCTACTTTTTCATTCACACATTCATACTAAAATACTGTCTAAAGTATAAATATGTTTTTATCGTTTTCTGCAGCATTCCATAGAATGTGAGTTATAGCCATAAATACATATATTAGATCATCAAATGTAGTTTGATACCGATTGACGTCAGATTAAAAATTTCAATTGTACAAGGTCCTAAACGTCATGACTCATCATCTGATGTTGACCGGAGGGGGGGGGGGGGGGGTCGTTTATAATGCAATGACCGACGTTAAATGAATCATGTAGTATGGGTGATATGTTGATCATAGCCGTTTGTATGGATAATAATAATCAAACACGCTGCAGCTTCCTCTGACTGTTGGGTGATCAGCGTGGAGCAGAAAGATCGCTATTATGGGATGTTGATATATGTGTAGCAGGGTGGATTATCCCTGCTTCGTGGGAACGGGTGTGCACCGTCACTGGGTAGCAGGACACAGTAGAGCTCCGTCTGACTGCACCCTCGTCTTTGGGCCTGGAGCGTCAAACTGGAGGCCGGCAGTGAGAGTGGATGGGGCCCGGGATTTACCAACCTGGTCTGGTACTCTGGTCTTCCTCGCCTCTCCGGGGCGGTCAGCAGTACTCCCCAACTTGCTCTCACTTCCCCCAATACCTCCGTAACCCTCCCACACCTAGTGACTGATAGATGAATAAATAGATTCGTTCCCCCCGCAAGCAGTACCCTCCCTTGATGACCACTAGAAACCTTAATGACTGTAAGGGGAAAGTTGGATAGGAAGGGGTTAATTGTATTAACGTTACCCACACCAAAAGAGTTATTCATAGGCTCAGGAATGGACACGCACACAGAACTCCCATCTAATTCTTTATAGTTAATGGTACTGGTCAGTTACAAAGATTTAATGGCAATGGTGTAAATAGAATGGAATCTTACTATTACCCAAGTTGTAACTCAATACCTTCTAGACACACATATTATACACCAATGTGCTTGACTCATCACCCACGTCTGGGTTAGTACCAGGGATAATACCTCTCTCAGGCTTTAATTATATGGTAGGGATAATACCTCTCTAAGGCTTTGCTTATGATACAACCAGTCGGTAACCTTCCCGCAGGGGAAGGGTTAATTAGATGGGAAATTATTATTAAAGAACAAACACGTTATCACACTCAAAGGAAATGAAAAAGGTGGGCCCACTTTACCAAAACAAAAGTCCTATACTAATGCCGGCATGTAATGTTTATGGGGTACCCCTATGAACTGTAGTTAGCAACGTTAGCTTCACCCGTAGGCCGCATCACACTGTGTACTGTGCAATAAGATCCTGAGCACCGAAGCTCTAATGTACTCAACCATGATGGCGGCCTCGCCGCACCACCACTGTCCGGGTGATAAGATGGCGTCGAACGCTCTCGTCACGGATGCTAGCAAGCGGGGCTGGAGCAGAGGGAGCAGTAGCGGGCTGAGAGCGCATGCTGGGTGATGGCGACCTCTGCTGGACGGGACGAACTCCCGTGCTGGGCTGAAGACAGCCGGTGCAGAGCAGATGCCGAACGCCGGCGAAGACAGGCAGTTGACGGCCGGTGCTGGGTCGACGCGTGACAATAATCTGGCCCTACCTTAACTGAAGCTACTCTGTGGGTCCCAGACAGCCCTCCTGCTAACCGCAACATACAATGACGCAGGGTGCCTCTAAACACCGGTCCTCTTCAAGCCACGCTGGCTGGGCACCTCACTGGAGGGGATATCTTTAACATAAGCCAACACTTGGCTATACCGCTTGTCTTCTAGAATAACTCGTAGTATCACTAGGGTTGTTCAGTGGGGACATGCAACACGCTACTACGCTTATATTTCTGATATAACCTGTAATATACTCAAGTTCAATACATTCACCCGTGTGGTCCACAACGGGGCTCAACGACACGTCCTTCTCGGTTCACGTTCAACGCCGAAGAGGCTGGCCCTCCTCACTTCCGTTCTCGTTGACTTGCTTCCCTCTCCGTCTCTCTCGTACGCTCCGCCTGCCACCGCCGCCCCCTGCTGGTACCGCCAACTAGCCCCACAGGAAGCACTGGGTGGATAGAATATGATCCAGTTTACTGTTTATAATCCATATTCCAGCCGGTGAGAGAAGGAGAAACCCGCGTCATTGTTCGAGGGAATATCAATGGAAACTAGTTAATATGTCTTTGTGCACAAAGGGGAGATAAAAGGGTGCTACATATGCGATGCATTTCCAGGTTGTATAATACTATATACGTCCAAATAACGTTGTTTATTGAGTTAGGGCAACCGATCGATTATCCAGTGTGTCGAGATGGAGCCCCGGGAACGATAGCGAGTGGCCGGACAAAATATGGGTGAGCACCACTTCCGGCTGCTCACTTCCGGTTTTGGCAATTCGCCGATCGGCCACCAGATGGTGGTCTTGAACCGTTGGAGAGTTGAGAGGAGATCTACAGCACCCGTCAAGTCTCCGTGGGTGAAATATGATTGCCATGACAGATTTTTGAAATATTGATCTCAAAGACGCTGTACGACGTCATTGGCAGATTACGCATGGCGGAGAATGACGTCGTAACACGTTCTTGGTGAAGAAAGGGTTAAGTAGTTAAAGTTACCCCAGAGGGGTGAGTCAATATACATTTACATTTTGTCATTTAGCTGACGCTTTTATCCAAAGCGACTTACAAGTTTTGTATGACAAGTCAGTGAGAAGGGTACAACTCTATCAGCTGAGTAACAATGTTCATCAAAGTGTTAAGACTTGAGTGCTATAGTGTTGAGTGTATGTTAGTATATTAGGAAGAGTGCATGACAGTAAGATGGTTATTTAATTATTTTCATTTCAGATATTGATTGAAGAAGTGTGTCTTCAGTCGACAGCAAAGGATTGGTCGGGTTTCGGCTGTCCTAATTGTGGTGGGAAGTTTGTTCCACCATTGTGGGGCATAGACTGAGAATAGGCGGCTTTTCTTCAATGACCCTCCCGGAGCTCGGATAGGAGTTGGTCCGAGGCGGCCAGAGGATGCAGAGTGTAGGGGTCTTGAGGGTGTGTATTTAGAGACCATTGACTGGAGGTAGGCGGGAGCCGTTCCCTTCGCCGCATGATATGCCAGGTTGAGGGCCTTGAAGCGGATTTGTGCGGTGATGGGGAGCCAGTGCAGGTCTCTAAGAAGTGGGGTGACATGGGCTGACTTCGGTAGGTTTGAGATCAGGCGGGTGGCTGTGTTCTGAATGAGTTGAAGAGGCTTGATGGCAGTGGTCGGAAGGCCAGCAAGCAGTGCATTACAGTAGTTGAGGTGGGAGATGACTGTTGATTGGACGAGGAGTTGGGTGGCTTCTTTTGTCAGGAAGGGGCCGATTCTTCTGACGTTGCTCAGGAGGAATCTGCAGGTTCTGGTTGTGAGCGGAGAAGTTCAACTGGTCGTCAAGGACAACACCAAGGTTCTTGGCGGTCGGGGATGCGGCTACATTCTCCACTGTGATGGAAAGGTCGGTCAGGGGGGAGGATTTGGCCGGCAGGTGAAGCAATTCTGTTTAGCTTAGGTTCAGTTTGAGGTGGTTGGCCATCATCCAGGCGGAGATGTCGGAGACACAGGCCGAGATCTGCTCAGGGACGTGGATATTTGAGGGAGGAAAGGAGAGGAAGAGTTGAGTATCATCGGCATAGCAATGATATGAGAAGGCATGAGACGTGATGATGTTACCCCGAGACGTAGTGTAGATGGAGAAGAGGAGGGGTACAAGGACCAAGCCCTGGGGGACACCCGTCCGCAGGGGGCGGGGGCCGATAGGGACCCTCTCCATGACACTTGGTAGAAGTGGTCATTGAGGTATGATGTCAGCCATGTCAGTGCAGAGCCACCCACTCTCATTCCTGCAATGGTTGACTGTGTCGAAGGCTGCAGACAGGTCTAGGAGAATCAGGACGGAGGAGAGGCCTTTCACTTTTGCTAAGTGATGAGCACCTGTGGCTATGAGGGCCATCTCTCTGGGGAGTGACCAGTCCTGAAGCCTGACTGATTAAGGTCTAGGAGGTCATTCTGTAAGAGATAATCAATAAGTTGCTTGGATATAGCACATTCAAGTGTTTTAGAAAGGAGGGAGAGAAGAGAGACAGACAGGACGATAGTTGTCTTTTTAGTCCTATTGACTACCTAAAGGTTTATTGTTGTTCAATGTGAGCAATCTGTAGTGCTGAATTTCCCTCTGGATTATTAAAGGATTTCTATTATATTCTATTCTATTCTATACCCCATAATGACAGGGCGGACAGCAACTTCAGGGACACATGTTAAATTAATTAATTGATTATGAAAATAGAATATACATGATCAAAAAGACTTGTTTTATCAAACAACTTGTTGTGGACAATAAAACCATGTCAATCTTTTTTGTATTTAGTATAATTTAACCACTTATTACACACAGTGTAGTTAGCAGAGCAGGGTATGGTATGGGACACGCCAAAATCACGTACATCCAATGAAAATAAACTGTATAAAATGAAGGAAACACATGTGTATGTTTGGCCATTTATTTGGCCATTTATAATAAGACCTCAGATTTTCATTATTCTGCTACATTTTCATGATAACTGAGTGACACCAAAGGCACTTTATAGTGGTATTGACTCGGGTAACCACTGGAATCGCAGAGCGATGAGATAGGGCGAGGGAAAACACAAGAACACTGAAATAAATACAAATAAAAGCTATAGAAAACACAAAACACCAGGATAAAAGAAATGGGGAAAGACACCAAAATAACCACCACTGCCTAGCAGTTGAAAACAAACAAGAAACCAAAAGCACTACAGAAAGAGAATACCCTAGAAACACGAGACTAATACTGAGGGAAAACATGAAAAGAACAAGCATCTGAACACAGGAAAACAAGCCTACGTAAAGGCACTGCACACCTGACACCAATCAGGTGGCAATCAAGCCCACACACCTGCCATGCCACATGGCAATTAACTGATGATTGACAGCACACCAGAGAAATCCCAAAATACATCCAAAGCACACAGGAATAAACTAAAACTAAACTCACATAGACCATCATCCATCACAGATTGATTGTTGCTGACTTGGAGTCAACTGCTCAAATACTGTAACTCTATGGTTAAAATGTAAAGCTACGGAATGACTAAGTATTTTATTGCGGTAGCCGTGGTAAAAGTCCTCCGTCCTGTATCCAGTCTCCATCCTGCATCCATCCTCCCTCCTGCATCCATCCTCCCTCCTGCATCCAGTCTCCATCCTGCATCCATCCTCCCTCCTGCATCCATCCTCCCTCCTGCATCCATTCATCTGTCCGGGGTTCCAAGCAAAACCCTGGACAGGCTTAAAACTCAGCTGCCAGGGTTCTCACCCGCACCAAACCCTGGCAGCACATGCACCCCCACCCTCATCCACCTTCACTGGCTCCCCATCAAATCCTGCATCACCTACAAAACCCTCCTCATCACTTACCTCCATGCTCTGGCACCTCAGTACCTCACTGACCCCCCACACTCAGTCACGGTCAGTGCGATCCTCGGACACTGGTCAGCCCTCCATTCCCCGAACCAGACTGTGGACCTTTGGGGACAGAGCTTTCAGCGTGGCAGCTCCCACCCTCTGGAACTCCCTCCCCGCAGAACTGCGCAACACCCCAACTCTGGACTGCTTCAAAAAACCTCCATCCTCCATAGTCTTCATCCTCCATCGTGCATCTATCCTGCATTCATACTACAGTGGTGGCCAGGGTAGAAGTCATCCATCCTACATGCATTAGTTCTACAGTGGTGGCCAGGGTAGAGGTCCTCCATCCTGCATCTATTCTGCATTAGTATTGTCTATGTTGCTCCCCATCTCCTCCTACTGTTGTACCAGAGCATTATTCATCTCATCCTACTGTTGTACCAGAGCATTATTCATCTCATCCTACTGTTGTACCAGATCATTATTCATCTCTTACTGTTGTGCCAGAGCATTATTCATCTCTTACTGTCGTACCAGATCATTATTCATCTCATCCTACTGTTGTACCAGATCATTATTCAGCCCATCCTACTGTACTGGTCCACCTGTGTCTTTAACTATCTGTTACTAACAGATAGCAAGTTATGGTGTTGTATGTTTTATATGATGTTGTATGTACTGTTTTGATATGCTGTTGTATGTACTGTTTTGTGATGAGTGCAGTGCTGTGAGAAGCAATTTCCCCTGGGGACAATGAAGTCTAAGTCTATTCCATCATTTATTTTCTTTATTGATACAAAAAAAGCGATACAAAAAACGTTTCTCAGGTGCCTTCATCTTCTCTTTTTCAGCTGAAAAGAGACCCAGGTTTACATTTTCCAAATAATTTCTCCCCTGATTCACTACAGTATAGTGGGAATTGGTCTTTCAGTTGAGAATTGGAGATCTATCATTCTGTCCTTCATCCTCGTGGTTGTAAAGCTGAAAACACTGTGGCCTCAACCAGAGGTGAGTGTCCCAACGCTGAAGCATGAGAGCAGAGAGAGTGGGAGAGAGAGAGAGAGAGAGAGAGAGAGAGAGAGAGAGAGGAGAGAGAGAGAGAGAGAGAGAGAGAGAGAGAGAGAGAGAGAGAGAGAGAGAGAGAGAGAGAGAGAGAGAGAAGGAGGGGGAGTGAAAGAGAGGCTGGCAGATGTGATGAATGGCCAAAGAGGGAGAGAAAAATGCACTTCTAAATGACTCCACACTCTGTCCAATCGCTCTTTAAAGCCACCATGCTATTTCCTTCTCTCTCTCTTCCCCCTCTACAACCCTCAATCTCTCTCTACCTCTCTCTCCCGCTACCCCTATCTCTACAACCCTCTATCTCTCTCTACAACCCTCTATAACTCTTTCTCTCTCTCTCTCTCTACAACCCTCTACCTCTCTCTACCCCCTCTCTCTCTACAACCCTCTATATCTCTCTACCCCCTCTCTCTACACACTCTACAAATCCTCTATCTCTCCCTACCCCTTCTATCTCTCTCTACAACTCGTTATCTCCCTCTCTCTCTTCCCACTCTACAAATCCTCTATCTCTCTCTACCCCCTCTATCTATCTCTCTCTACAACCCTCTATCTCTCTTACACACAGACACACACCCACAGACACACACACTCACAGACACACACACACACACACACACACACACACACACACACACACACACACACACACACACACACACACACACACACACACACACACACTGAGTGTACAAAATATCCAGAGTACCAGCTCTCTCCATAAACTGGACTGAGAGGCAGAATCCAATGATTTAAAGCTGCAATAACTATTTTCTGACCATTAGAGGGCTGCAGGTCACAGTATCACTATACTATAAACTAAAGCCTCATGTATAAACATACTATAAACATACTGGCTAAGGTTGGGTACCGTTCACATTTGAACCGATACCGGTACCGGTACCTGTGAATCGATACCGGTCTTCAGTGCTGGCTGCAGGCTTGCTACGTGCACTGTAGCTGCTGCTGCTGGGGGCTTGAATTTCTTTCGCATCAAAAACGCTACACTCTTCAGCTTTCAGAAAAATATGCTGTGCTTGTGGTTCCTCAAGTTATTTGTGTTACCCTGCCCAGCTTTGCATTTTGCACTACAAATATTGCAGCGAGCGTTGTCTGCATCTAGCTTTGTAAAGTGTAACCATACTTGCGAACATCTTCGGTTTGTCATTGCCCCAACTGCTTTGTTGTTGTTGAATCAAGTAAAATCCTAGGTAAGTGTGTATTGTGCGCGTGAACGTTGACATGAACGTGCGGCACACACTCAGGGCCGCCTCAGGGGGTGTGCGAGCAGTGCGGTCGCACAGGGCCTCGCGGGAAGGGGGGCCTCGCAAAAAATAAAAATAAAAAAAATTATTATTTTTTTTATTTTAATTTTTAATTTTTTTCTTTATTTTTGCGAGGCCCCCCTTCCCGCGAGGCCCTTTTTCATCACAGACCTAAAATCTAGTTTTGCTTATATGCTTATATATTTCACATTAGACACGTTTGTAGAATGTGTCTGACTTGTTCCTGGGTCTGCAGATATACTCACTATTGGAGCTCAGCCTCTGGGGTTCTGCAGCAGACATACTATTGGTTTCAATGAAGGGAGTGGTTTTACTTACATCATGTGTAGTACACTACGCCGGCGTGAGTCAGCTGCGTTTGACTATTTCGCGCGTGCAGCTTTTGACTATTATGCTTAGTTATGCCAGCCAAGACGAAGAAAGAGGTCGGTCATTATCAGTCGGTCGGTCACCAAGGAACGTTGACGAAAGGCGGGACAAATGGCCGGAGCCTTGTCATGATGCAGTCGGGATATAGCCATGATGATGTCGGCTAGTAGCTAGCTTAGCTAAAGGCTATCTAGCGTTAGCTAACCTAGAGACATGCAGCCAAGATGAAGAGGATGGTCGTTTGGCAGATGAACTTTGTCAACTCCACGCGGTTGTCTCCTCTTCTCGGACACACGAGGTACAGGGATGATTCAGAGGAGCGAGGCGAGTGGATGTCTTTTCAAAAGAAGGAGAAGAGAACTTGTGAGCAGATAAATCTGTTAGGCAGCAATACGCCGAAAGGTGTCCAGTCTGCCGGAAAGTACTCGAAGAAGAAGAAGAAGAAATTACACCGTGGGCCAAGAAAGTCTCAACTTTACCATTGGCGCCGCGTTGATACTGCGTTATGGTGAGTCAACCTATGATTATATTCCCGCCGTGGACCTGACCTATCTCTCTTTCTCTCTCTCTGGAGCCAAACTGGTCGACTAGCTAATATAGTACTACTAGTAGCTAACGGTGTGTGCCTGGTGAGAGCACCTGGCTGTATGTAGCCGCATAGCTTGTTAGCTGTTAGCTAACGCAGAAGCAAGCTATGCGGCTACATACAGCCAGGTGCCTGATTGAGCTAACTGTTAGCCAGTTAGCTGTTTAGCGTCAGCTGGGAACGTTCGTTTGATGCTATCACTTAGCCTTGAGAATAGCAGGCCCTGGCACTCTGACTACGACATCATCTTTGACAGAAGATGTAGTCGGGCCTGCACCATGACAAGGCTCTGGCCATAGCTTATTTGTCCCGACAGCGAGAGGCCTTTCGTCAACGTGGAGACCTGTGTTGCGGCCTTTCGCCCTGCGTTTCTTTTGTGCAGGTAAGATTAATGAAAATGTCATGACATTACCCCACTCTTCCTTCCTTCCCCTCCCGAATGTTTTGTTAATAACGATGTTTTTTTCCAGGCAAAACATATGCTACTTCACAACATTTGGAGATACGACATGTGCTGTGTGTGAATGGTCGTTTGTGTAGCTTGGGTAGCGTTGGGCCGTTGGCCAAAGCTGTGTGTGGCCTGGTGTTACAGTACCTGGCTAGCCTATTTAGCTGATGTCGGCCATTGGCTCCTTGCTGCTTTGGTTTCTCTGGTATAGACCCTCTTCTTGTTGGATTTAAGTGTTGATCTTTGTCCTTTTGGATCTCTCATACATGCTCTAGTCTCTCTCTAACACACACACACATGACAAACACACATGTTCTCTCTCTCTCTCTCTCTCTTTCTAACACACACAGTCTGCCTATGGCGGCCTTTCTCGATGGCTAGGCTGTGCTCAAGGATCTTCAGTCACAGTGCTCAGGTATTCTGCCACTGTGTACTCTCTGTTTAGGGCCAAATAGCATTTCAATTTCTTTCCAATGTGTCTCTCTCTCTCTCTCTCTCTCTCTCTCTCTCTCTCTCTTGGATTTAAGTGTTGATCTTTGTCCTTTTGAATCTCTCATACATGCTCTAGTCTCTCTCTAACACACACACACATGACAAACACACATGTTCTCTCTCTCTCTCTCTCTCTCTATCTTTCTAACACACACAGTCTGCCTATGGCGGCCTTTCTCGATGGCTAGGCTGTGCTCAAGGATCTTCAGTCACAGTGCTCAGGTATTCTGCCACTGTGTACTCTCTGTTTAGGGCCAAATAGCATTTCAATTTCTTTCCAATGTGTCTCTCTCTCTCTCTCTCTGTACACTGTATATTGACTGTAGAACGGGAGCTCTCTCTCGCTCCCTCTTTTGCTATATGTTGACTGTATCATGCCCCGCCTCGGGCAGCGCTATTATTTAAGAATATGTTGACTGTATAAAAAAAATTACAACCCTTAAAAAGTGTGAAGGGATAGCTATAGTTTAGACTGTTGTTAGCTAGCTAACTAGTTGTTAGATGGCTGTTATTGATGCTTTGATGCTATCAAGACATTCCAGTTGGGGTTGGTCGTCACATTTTATTTGGGGTTGGTTGTCACATGTACTTACACAGGGGGACCCTGATGTAAACAAGACAAACGTCTTTCTCTGGTCTGCATCCCCTTAACAATTGTGTGTATTGAGTCGTACTGTATTGTACCCATTCTGCAATCTGTTAAATAAAGTTTTCATTCATTCATTCATTCATTCATTCATTCATTCATTCATTCATTCATTCATTCATTCATTCATTCATTCATGCATGCATTCATTCATTCATTCATTCATTCATTCATTCATTCATTCATTCATTCATTCATTAATTCGTTCATTCATTCATTCGTTCATTCATTCATTCATGTTGTGTAGGCTATTATTGTTAGGCTGATTTATTGTGTTCTTATTTTGTTATATAGGATGGCCTAAAGATGTGTTTCCTGTTTATGTTCATATTAAGATGCATTAAGTTATGTATTTGTCAACTTGTCAATGCAATTCAACTTTCAAATTTAGTTCTGCCTTCTTGTCTTCTTTTTAAGATGTTCCCATTAAAACACATGGTGACAACCAACCCCATAGTGTGTGACAACCATCCCCATGATGGGGTTGGTTGTCACAATGTGTCAGAGTGTCTTTGATAGGTGATTAACTCTTTGTTACAATACATTAGAAAATGAGAGGGATACACATTTCAAGCCAACATCTTAAGCTTCTAATGTAGGAATGACTATTGAAAGATGTTTTGATTATGAGCAATTCATACTAGAGTAAAAAGTGTGACAACGTCCCCCGTTCTCCCCTACCGACGTGATTCGGTTGATACCCTTAAAAGTACCGGATTCGGTACCCGTCCCTAATACTGGCACAATCTTGTAACTTTGCTTGAGAAAAAAAAACACATTTGTGTGCATGGATTACAAAATGTCAACATGCAACTTATGGTTTCACTGATGGTGCAGGGTTGATTGTAGGACACCAACGAGACCCTCTGATAGCAGGTGGTGATAAGAAGTTTTCTAAAATGTGAAAAATACTGTCAGTTATTGAACTTTAAGGAATTACATCCACTCAAATCAATAAGCGGATGTCGCCTCGATGGATAGGTTGAATAATGGTATAGAAACGAGCCTCAATGGAGAGGTTGAATAATGGTATAGAAACGAGCCTCAATGGAGAGGTTGAATAATGTAATGCTTTGTAACGTGTCTATGTGTCTTTTGAGGTTAACCCAACATGGTATGACTGTACTCTCTGTACAGTTCATATCTAAGTGTGCTCGTCTGATACACACCTGTCCCCCCAGTCAATATGTGAGCAGTCTCTTCTCAAGCAAGAATATTGTCTGATCCATCTCATATTCTCCACACAGAGTATGAGCTCTTACACTCAGGCAGACGATATAGAGTACCCCAATGTAAGCTCAAATGTTTTAAAAACTAATTTGTGCCTACCTCAATTAGAATGTTAAATAATGTAGCTTGCAGATGCAGGGGTTGTGCAATAGTTTCATGATATGATACAAGGGGTTGTGCAATAGTTTCATTATATGATGTGAGGGGTTGTGCAATAGATGCATGATATGATGAGGGGTTGTGCAATAGAATATATAGAATATATATTATATATTATATATATTATATAAAAAATATATAATAATCAGTGTAAATATTTTTATAAATATTGTTTTTATTTATTTATTTAGAACTCGTGCTGAACCGTGACCCCAAAACCGAGGTACGTTCCCGAACCGTGGCTTCTGTGTACCGTTACACCCCTAGATGTGGGAGTTGTGAGTGTCAGGTGAGAGGGAAGGCTAAATATAAAACAATCAATTCTGCAGGCTGAGCCAAGACATGCCTGTACTGTCTCTCATTCTATCCCCCCCTCTCAGGCCCTGTCAGTTGAGGCAGGTGGGTCTGGTCCTGCTGTTAAAGGCAAAATGCAGGCCATCTGGCTAACTAGCTAATAATGTAGACACTAACTAGCTGTTTGGCTAACTAGCTAAAATAATGTAGACACTAACTAGCTGTCTGGCTAATTGTCTGGTACCATTATTTGAAAAAATACATATGATTTCTCTTAAAGGGTCAGTGTAGGGTCTCCAAACGTGGTTTGTGTCTTCAAAGACACACTATGCAGTAGAGGGTTAACTGGATTTTCTATTTTCTATTATTTCATATATTTTGTTATTTATTTTTGTCCAGTAATAATAATAATAATAATAATAATAATAATAATAATAATAATAACTTTATTTGTATAGCACTTTTCATACAGAGGTTGCAGTTCAAAGTGCTTCACAACAGTAAAAAATACAGGCATAAGCGAGCATAAAAAGATAGACAGGTAGAATCACAGTGTTTCACATTAGGATCTAGCATCCCAATAGGCTCTCCGCTTACAGTTTTCAGTAACACAAATAGTAAAAATAGTTTAAAATGATTCAGTTTAAAAATAGTAAAAGAAATTATAAAATAGAACGGACATAAAAAATACAGGCATGAGCGAGCATAGCAAGATATGGCAAATCACAGTGTTTCACATTTGGATCTAGCATCCTAATAGGCTCTCTATTCAGTAATACTCCTGTAATTCCCAACATACTTCCCAGTACATATTGCTGTAACTTTAGTGATATTAGATCACAGGGACACGAACCCACACTGTAACTTTAGTGATACTAGATCACAGGGACTCGAACCCACACTGTAACTTTAGTGATACTAGATCACAGGGACTCGAACCCACACTGTAACTTTAGTGATACTAGATCACAGGGACTCGAACCCACACTGTAACTTTAGTGATACTAGATCACAGGGACTCGAACCCACACTGTAACTTTAGTGATACTAGATCACAGGGACTCGAACCCACACTGTAACTTTAGTGATACTAGATCACAGGGACTCGAACCCACACTGTAACTTTAGTGATATTAGATCACAGGGACTCGAACCCATACTAAATAGTGGGACCTATTGCATGAACAAATAATCACAGTGTTTCACATTTGGATCTAGCAAATAATAAAAATAGTTTAAAATGATTCAGTTTAAAAATAGTCATCAGTAAGAAGTAAAAAGTGAAATAACCGACACATGAATTTGATAGGCAGTGTATAAGAGTAGGCAGGGTAAGAATAGTGCAGGTAAATACAAGTTGTGTCAGGATATCCCTGATGTTTCCTCTTGCCACTAGGTGGTAGCAGATATCTATCAGTGAAATGCCTGAGCAAAGAGACAGGTTTTAAGCTGGCTTTTAAAGATGTCTAGCGAGTTGGCTTCCCTGATGTTTTGGGGTAGTTTGTTCCATAGTTTTGGGGCATAGTTGATAAAGGCTGCATTACCGATCCTTTTTTGACTGCTTCTGGGAGCCTCTAGTAGTCCAGCAGCTGATGATCGCAGTGTTCTTGCTGGTGTGTAATTTATTAGAGTGTTGGCGATGTAGCTAGGTCCCTGTCCATTTAGAGCTTTGTATGTAAGGAGAAGGACCTTAAAGTCAATTCTAAATGTTACAGGAAGCCAGTGTAAAGCAGCTAAGACTGGACTAATGTGCTCTCTCCTATTGGTTCTAGTTAGCAGTCGGGCTGCAGAGTTTTGGATTAGCTGAAGCCTCTCTGTGGTTTTCTTAGGGAAACCTGTGAAAAGTGCATTACAGTAGTCTAACCGGCTAGAAATGAATGCATGAATTAGCTTCTCAGCATCGTTCTGATTAATAAATGGTCATACTTTTGCTATATTTCTGAGATGGAAGAACAATGTTTTCGTCACTTTGCTAATATGAGAATTGAAGTTCAGTTCTGAATCTATGATAACCCCAAGACTAGTGACCTCAGATTTGATCCAAGGGGTTAGTCCCCCCAGGTTCTTTATTAATGTTTCTTTTCTAGTTTTGGAGCTGATAATTAGAATTTCAGTTTTGTTCTCGTTTAGTTTCAGGAAGTTCTTACTCATCCATTTATTTATTGCCAGTAAGCAGTCTGTAATGGAGCTAATTGCTGTAGCATTTGGTTCAGCAGATATGTACAGTTGTGTATCATCCGCATAGCTATGGAAATCTACATTATGTTCTCTGATGATATCACCCAGCGGTAACATGTAAAGGGAGAAGAGTAAAGGACCTAAGCAACTCCCTTGTGCAACTCCATAGTTGTTGTCGTATATATCAGACATGTGATCTCCTAGTTTAACAGAGAATTTCCTCCCTCTGATGTATGTTTTAAACCAGCCCAGCACATGTTCTGAGAAACCGACATGGTTTTCAAGACGATCGATTAGAATATCGTGATCGATTGTATCAAATGCTGCACTGAGATCTAACAGGATAAGGATGGAGATCTTATTCTCGTCAGAGTTTAGTCTTAGGTCACTGATTATTTTGGTGAGGGCAGTTTCAGTGCTATGATATTTTCTGAATCCTGACTGAAATTCTTCTAAGATGTTGTTTTCTTCAAGAAAGGAATTAATTTGAACTGAAACTATCTTTTCAAGTACTTTACTAATGAATGGTAGGTTGGATATTGGACGATAATTTGCCATTTCATTACTATCCAAGTTAGGTTTTTTTAGTAATGGCTTTACAACTGCTGTTTTAAAGGCATCCGGGAAAATACCAGTCCTAAGGGAAGTGTTTATGATATCTAGCACAGGACTTGAAACACTATTAAATACCCGTTTGAAGAAAGCTGTAGGTATAGGGTCAATGTCTGAGGTGGAGGAGTTACATTCTGAGACAGTTTTGCAGAGTACATCTAATGTGATGCATGTGAAACTTCTCATGGTTACATTGCACGGTTTGCCGCAATCAGCTTTATTTCCATCATGAGTAATGCTGGCCCTGATCAAGGTTATTTTGTTGTTAAAGAATAGTGCAAGTTCTTCACACTTAACCGTTGATGACTGAGGAGGTGTAGGGGCAGTGTTGAGTAGTACATTAATAGTGGAAAAGAGGATTCTGGAGTTTCCAGCATTTTCTGTAATGATTTTAGAGAAGTAATCTTTCCTTGCTAAGCGGATGGTTTTATTATAAGCAGTTATATTTCGTATTGCATCGCGTCCCGCTCTGAGCCTTACGAGATACTCCTATCTCCTGTGATACCTAATGTATCTCCCACGAACAAAAACACATGCACCCCACCTGTATGGGGCCCCGCCCCTTATGGTGGTACCGCCCATATAACCATGACCCTGGTCATGAAACACCCTTCCTCTATTTTCGTCCCAGCGTATTGGATGCGTGCACCATACGAGCTAGCGGAATGAAAAGATTAAGGAAGATTAATAATGTTGGAAGCTTACCGGAGGTTGCTGGCCCCTGGCGTTTAAGAGCCTCTTTTTAACTATGATTTCTTTTTTTGTTTTAGTAAGGGTTATTTGAGTATCAAAAAATATACAGTGATGGTCGGAGAGAGATAATTCAGTTATTGAGATATTTGTTATGTGTAACTGAGGGGTACAATTCCCTGACTGTATTAAATAAGTATGGTATCATTAAACCACTACTGTCTTATGTACATTACTACTGGCCATACAGTACACAGGTATATGAGATGAACACTTCCACAATGACACGGTTCCACACAAATCTTGGTTAGAATAATATTTATTAGCAGCAATAATAGTAGATTACATTACTTTACTTAGAGTCGCGCTTGTAAGGCGAAGAATGTGCGTGAGTAAGTCAAGAGCGTAAGTCCATTATAATATTACGCAGGAGATAATGAATACCACCTGTATCTTAGGAATTATATCTATGGTACACTAGTAGGGCAGCGGGAGATACTAGTAGGGTCCCTCCGGTTGTAGGCCAGCAAGGGGAGAGGATTTGTCGGTAACGAAAGTCTGGGTCAACAAAGAATAAGGAGACTCCAGGTACAGGAGACGGTGCAATAATCTCTTGATCCGCAGACGAATAACAGCTATTCTCCGGCATGCAGCTCCGCATGGAAGAAAGCTAGCCAGCCTCAGGCGTCTTAGAGGCGGGCTCGACGTTGCTCCTCACAGGGTAAATCCCACACAATTGTGGGTGTAGACGATTCTCCGCTCCATCAGCTACAGGACCAAAGCAAATATAATCCAGCCGAAAAGGGCTATGTAGTCGTCGGGTAGGTTATCCAGTGTACATATCCACACGGTCCTCGTCTAGGGCTCCTCGGATGAAGGCGCCAGGTTAAGCTGCCCAGCCTGGATAAGCACACTAGCTGGTACGAGGAAACGTTGGTAATGCTGGTCACTGTAGAACGGTAGCCGCACGATACACTATACATAAATAGACTATTACTGAATTAATAGAATAGGTCGAACTCGACGGTACAGCGTTAAACTCTGATACTTCAGCTATCAATTCGCACGCGGTCTCAATGCTCTATTTGGGGCCAAACAGGCCCTACTTCACCGCACGTTGTATCGTGGGGTGAGGCTTCACTTGGGTAACTCGAACTACTTCTGTATTCACCTGCGCCATATTTATACGTTAGGTGAACAA
Organism: Notolepis coatsorum; assembly: GCF_963971535.1. Classification (NCBI taxonomy): domain Eukaryota; kingdom Metazoa; phylum Chordata; class Actinopteri; order Aulopiformes; family Paralepididae; genus Notolepis; species Notolepis coatsorum. Next base: position 95,354,397 of record NC_140169.1, on the reverse strand, counting down.
ACTAGTACCAGCCTTATTCCTGTCTCGTATTCTTGCGCAGAGCCGTTCATGTCCAGGCATGTCTTTGGCGGTGACTTTGAACTAGACCTTGGGGGTATGGCAGTGGCGCCTAAGGGACCGCTGTCCAATAGGAGAACGAAATATTATGGTCTGTACTAGGTAAAGGGATATTCCGTGTATATGTACAAAGAATACACAAGGGATATCAGACAATATACAAATATTATGAAATATATATCAAGTAGTAGATATATATATTCGGTTTAATCTGATCCTTCGTAACAGCCGCCTCCTAATTAGTCCCACCTAATTAGATAAGCAGAGACAGATTAACCGCACTGTCCACTACTCAATGTCCGTTGTGAAGGTAGGGCAGTTCACAAAGTCAGGGGGTCATGGTCGTCATCAAAAGTGTCGGGGAGCCTTGGCAACTCTATCAGCCTCGCCACGGGCCGGGTATATGTCCGCCCTTGGACGAGCACTTCTGCCGCTCTGACCTTTCCGTCGGCACCAGTGATCACTTTGCTTACGCGGCCGGCCGGCCACATAGCTCGGGGTAGTGACTGGTCGATAACCATGACGACTGTTCCTTCTGTCAAATTGTCTCTTTCTTTCACCCATTTCTGGCGGGTCTGTAGAGACGGTAGATAGTGGAGGAGGAAACTGTTCCAAAACTTGTCAGCCAATACTTGACTGTACCTCCACATTCTTCGGCCGTTCGCTTCTTCAGGCCTGTACACTGTCTGTGGTAGCGCGTGGTCCAGCCGCACCATCAAGAGAGTGTTGGGGGTGACTGGGTCGACATCTGCTACATCACTTGAGACGTAACCAAGGGGCTTTGAGTTCAATACTCCCTCGATCTCCGTGAGGACTGTCGTGAGGACTTCTTCCGCCACGGTCTGGGCCCCAAGCACGGCGTACAGGGCTGTCTTTATTGAACGTACTTCTCGTTCCCAAGTTCCACCGAAGTGAGGTGCATTCGGCGGGTTAAACTGGAAATCAATCTGAGATGGAGCGAGGTGGGTCTTAAGTTCTGGGCCCATAGCTTGAAAGCTCTCTCTCAGCTCTCTTTCTCCGCCTTTGAAGTTTGTCCCGTGATCAGACAATAGTATAGACGGTTTTCCTTTCCGCGATGTGAATCTCCGGAAGGCCATAAGGAATGAGTCCGTACTCATGGTTGGAAGGAGTTCTATGTGTATCGCTCGGGTGGTCATGCATTTGAATACAATACCCCACCGCTTCTCCGTCCCTCTTCCTTTCTTTACATACAGCGGGCCGAAACAGTCCATACCGGTGGAGTGAAAAGGCTTGTCGCCGAGTCGGAGGCGACAGGGGGGTAGGTCAGCCATCCGGGGTATACTGGGCTGTGCTCGCCATTTACGACAGTCTAGACAGATCCGCTGGAAGCGTCGTACTGCTTCTCTTCCTTGCAGTATCCAATAACGATGTCTGATCTCCGCGAAGACTCTCTCTGCCCCGGCGTGGTGCACGTCCTCGTCGTATTTCTTTATGATGAGCTCTGTGACCTTGTGTCGGCTGTTTAAGACTATCGGGTACTTGACGTCATCCGGTAAGTCTGCGGCTCTCCTCAGACGACCACCCACTCTGATGAGATTATGGGCGTCGCTCTCGGGGGCTAAGTGGAGCAGTCTGCTGTCTGACGGGACTGGCTTTGATCCCTGCAGACAGTCTAGCTCGTCGGGGAACGAGTCTCTCTGGGCTCGCTGTAGCAGAAGGAGTTCTGCTTCTTCGTAGTTAGCTGCAGTAGTGTCAGTAGTGGGCTGAACCTCTGGGTGGTGCCACAGGAATGTCTTTAGCTGCGCACTCTCAAGGGTGAGGCAGTCGTCTATGTTGGGATCTGTGGGGACGAGTGTGTGTCAACCCACAGAACATAGATTTCTTCTTCTCTGCCTCCTCTTCACTCGCCTCCCGTGGGGTGGGTGTAGGCCACTCTTCTTCCGGGAGCTTGAGGAACTCGGGCCCGTCACTATATAGATTGTGACGGGTGAGGTCATCCAGGGACATTCCCCGTGTGATGACGTCAGCTGGGTTCTGTTTTGTGTCCACATACCTCCAGCATGCTGCTTCTGTTAAATCTTGGATCTCTGTGATTCTGACTCCCACGAAGACCTTGTATCTACACGAATCGGACTGGATCCATGTGAGTACGGTCATGGAGTCTGACCACAGGATTGTTCTTTGCACCGGGATGGTGAGTTCACGTTGGATTAATGTGGCGAGTTGCGCTCCTGCTAGGGCTGCGCAGAGCTCTAGACGCGGGATAGATTGTTGCTTGCGGGGGGCTATTCTTGAGTGAGCCAGGATGAAGGCAGTATGTATTTCTCCTCCCTCCTCTCGGGCCCGCAAGTAGGCCACCGAACCGTAGGCTACTTCGGAGGCGTCGCTGAAGACGTGCAGGTCCATCTGGCACGTCTCCGGCCTCACTGTGGGTGGGAAGTAGCTGCGGCGTATGTTGACACCTGGGAGCGAGCTGAGTTCTGTCTCCCACTCTCTCCATGTGGAGGCAAGGTGTTCGGGTATGGGGTCGTCCCAGCCCTGGTCCTTGTCCCATAACGCTCTTACAATCATCTTTGCCCTGGTGGTGTAAGGTAGAATACATCCCAACGGGTCATATTGTCTGGCGAGTGTTCTGTATACACTCCGTCTTGTGGTCGGTAGTGAAGTCGACCTTCCCTGCTCCTTGGTCAGGGGTGTGTGTTTATAATGGAGCGAGTCTGTTTTGAAGCGCCAGACTAGTCCTAATGTCATTTCTTGGGTTTCTCCTGGGATGGTCGCCATCCAGGTCTCGCTGCTTGCTGCCTTGTCCTCTGGGGAGAGGCTGCGCAATACTTGAGGGTCACTGCTGGCCCACTGCCGGAGATCAAAGCCGCCTTTGATCAGGGAGGCGCGGAGCTTGAGTAGGAGGGCCTCGGCTTCTTCTGGCGTCGAGACGCTTTGCAGACAGTTGTCCACGTAGAAACTATTTCCTACACTTTGTCGGACCTCTTCATCAGCTGCTGGGTCTTCTGCGACGTGTTTTTGCAGTGCGAACGTAGCACAGCATGGGCTGCATGTGGTTCCGAAAGGGAGGACTTCCCATTGATAGATGGATGGTTGCTCATCCCCGATCCTCTCTCTCCATAAGAACCGCAGCAGGGGCTTGTCCTCTTCCACTAGTCGCACCTGCAGGAACATCCCTTTGATGTCGCCGCTGATGGCCACCTTGTCTTGGCGGAAACGTAGCAACACGCCTAGTAGAGAGGGGCCGAGTGTTGGGCCGGGCAAGAGCTCTTTATTCAGATTTTGTGATCCGATCTGGTAGCTGCAGTTAAACACAATACGATCCTTGCCGTTGTGGTGAACTTTGTGGTGCGGCACGTACCATGATTCGGTCGTCTGATCGGCCTCTTTAATGTCAATTTTCTTTATGTGTCCCGCTGTGATTAGCTTGTCAATCTCAGCGCGGTACACAGTAGCTTTAGCGGGGTCTCTGGCTAGGCGCCGCTCTGTGTTCGATAGATACCGCTCCGTCGCTTCTTTTGGGGCGTGGAAGGTAGGCATACCCTCTCGCCTCAGGAGTGGAGTTGCGTATTTCATCACTCCGTTGACTTTGACTCTCTTTGTCCCCCGCTGGAGGAGGGCTATGGCATAAATGTCTTCCTTGGAACGAATGTGTTTCTTTTCGTTCTTAAAGGGCATTGTCTCTAGTGTCCATAGCCTCTCGACGTGCTGTAGGAGGGTGGTGTCTTCTTCTGTCACTCTGGAGTGGAGGCAGCGAGTGGCTGCTGTTCGGTTAGGAGACCTAGAGAGGGGGCCTTGTAGTGTCCATCCTAGGCGGGTCTCGACTGCTGCTGGACAGCCTCTGGGCCCAGTGTGGACCCGGTCCCTCGGGATGATGAGGTGTGCATGGTCGGATCCTATCAGCAGGGTCGGGGTGGCACCGTCTATGAGCGGTATAGGTAGTTGACGCAGGTGCACATATTTATCCATCAGCTTGGCGATGGGGTAGGTGTACTGCGACAGGCCTATGTCTTGGCTGGTGAAAGCGTTAGTGATCCTATACCGTCTCTCTGGCTGCCCGCTTGCTGCGATAGTGAAGGAGACGTTCTCGCCCTTGATCGTCTTCAGGTCTCTTCTTATTGTCCGAATCGTCATCGTTTCTTTGCTCCCCCGCAGCCCCAGCTGGGCCGCAGCGGACGCGAGGAGAAGGGTCTTCTCTGACCCGTCGTCAAGGACGGCGTAGGTGTCCATGACCTTGTCTTCGTAACTCAATGTTACGCGGACCACCTTCAAGAGCACCCGGGCGCCCCCGCTGCTGGCGGGGTCAATGTACATAACACTTGCCTTTGTGCTGCTTGAGGGTGCAGGCTTTCTTCTGTTACTGTCATGTAGGACGTCCAAGTGGGCTCCGTCACACCGACTACACCTCTTCTTTAAGCGGCACTCGGCTGCCATGTGACTGCGCGCACATCGGTAACAGCGTCGGTTGGACTTTATCCATTGACTCACCTCGTCGGCGGTCATCTTCTTGAACGTGTCACAGTGTGACAGCCAGTGTTCCTTTTCGCAGTACGGGCATACAATCTTCCACTTCTCTTTCATCGAGGGGGTACTGTGGTTCTTGTTGCTCGGTACTGATTCGGCTTGGTGCATGACGGTCACCAGCCTGCGGCCATCGTTTGCTCTCCTAGGTCCCTCTCTGGAGCTTGGCGTGCTCCGCACGAACGTGTCCAATCGTAGGCTGTTGACTTCTCTCGCCAGGAAGTCGGCTAGGTCTAGGAGGGATGGCTCGGGACCGTTAGGATCACGGTGGTCTCTTTGCCGCCTGAAGCGCTCTTGTCGGGCAGGCGGAAGCTTCTCTAAAATCCTCTCAACATTCGAGTTTGCGTACAGTTCGTGCATACCCTTTTCCTTTTGTGCACCCAGCATCCCTACCAGGGATTGTACCTTGATAGACAGGTCATCTAATGAGCGATTGTCTGTTGCTGGGGGTAGACGGTCAATATTCCTTATCTCTTGTATTACGTAGTCCCATATGCGTCCATAAAGTTGGTCGAGGGCTGCTAGAGCCGCGGTGTATGGGGTAGTAGAGGTGGAATATGCCAGCGCTATATTGTGCGCTCTGGGCACCTTCAGGTGCTTGAGTAGGATAGCATACTCGTACGGTTCATCTGTTACATCGGACATCATTGTCTCTAAGCACATTCGTAGCTCTGTGTACTGTGCTCTGTTCTCGTGTGTGAAGTCCGGGAACGTCGGTGTGCCAAGGTACGATGCCATGGATGGCTGGCACATCGGTGAGCGTTGGAGGAGAGCCCTCCTAGGCGAGTCTCCTCTTACTTGTCGTGGTGGGCTGGTACCTGTCGGGTACCAAGGCCCGCGTACCCAGGTGCTGTTCCTCGGGGCTGGTCGTGCGTCAAGCTCACCCGTGAATTGAGTCGGGGGTCTGTAGCGCAGAGCCGCGGGGGTAAAGTCTGGGCTGTACTGGACCTCCTGGTCCTGTGGAGTACGATGATGCTGTTGGGCTTGACTCTCCTCCTCTCCCTCTTCTTCTTCCTCTGCCAGGTCATCTAGATCCTGTAGTCTTATATTTAGTCTCTCCGCGGCATAGGCCGGTTCTTCCCTGTTGCTGGGTCTCGCTTGGACCGGTCGGGGTAGGGGTTCGGAGAGGGATATAGGCTCTCTCTGTTGGCCGGGCTCAGGGTCGCTTGATCGGGTAGGGGAGGGTGCCCTAGACCCTTGTCTTGACGAGGCCCTGGAGCCCCGTGCGGAGGGAGGGGGGGTTACCCTGGCAATCAGTTGCTCCATTATCTGCGCTTGTAATCGGTCGTGCTCGGCTTCGCGCTTGGTGTGAGCGAGGTCGCGCTCTGCTTCGCGTTGGGCACCGGCGGCGGCGCGCTGGGCTTCGGCGTGGTCTCTTTCCATATTCTCTTCCGTCTGGAGGCGTCTAGTCTCTAGGCGTATGCGGTCTTCGTCACTCCGTTGCTGCGCCTGGAAGCGCTCTCGCTCGGTCGCAGAGTGTTCGCGTTCACTAAGGGCTTGCGCTTGGAGTTTCGCGTGGAAGCGTTCTTGTTCCATGGAAGAATGTTCGCGCTCGCTAAGCGTCTGTGCTTGGAGTCGATCGCGTTCGGTTGAGGCTGCCAGGGTGGCGATAAAGGCCTGCGCCAGCATCTTGTCCGCCTCGCTGGGGGAAGACACTGGTAGAGGTGATCGGCTTCTGGTAGTACTCGTTGGAGATCCGTTCTCCTGTCGCGTACCGAGGAGGTCTATCTCCTGGGTGCGCGTCTTTTCTTGTGGTGGGTCGGGTTCCGTCCCTGGAGGGCTTTCTTTATCCTGGAGCTCTCCGGGGACTACCTCGTCGACGTTGGCGGGGGGTAAAGTGATGTCAGGTCCCTCCTGGTCCCCCCCGTGAGCTTGGTCAGTTACGTTAGAACCCACTAGGGTCTCTACTGGCGGGGTCGCCTGGTCGGTAGGGTTTGACATACTTTTACTATCCGCTTTTTCCGCGTTTAACGTCTGTATAAAGCTAGGTAGTATACTGGCAGCGTAGTCCTCTAGGTACTGAGGTGGCTGCCGTCTGCGCTGCGGGCGATCTATTTTAGGAGAACCGTTTGTGGAGTGTTCATCATTGGCCATGTCAATATTAATATTATATTAATATTACGCTAGTTACCCTCCGGCTCGAAGGACCAATTGTAACTGAGGGGTACAATTCCCTGACTGTATTAAATAAGTATGGTATCATTAAACCACTACTGTCTTATGTACATTACTACTGGCCATACAGTACACAGGTATATGAGATGAACACTTCCACAATGACACGGTTCCACACAAATCTTGGTTAGAATAATATTTATTAGCAGCAATAATAGTAGATTACATTACTTTACTTAGAGTCGCGCTTGTAAGGCGAAGAATGTGCGTGAGTAAGTCAAGTGCGTAAGTCCATTATAATATTACGCAGGAGATAATGAATACCACCTGTATCTTAGGAATTATATCTATGGTACACTAGTAGGGCAGCGGGAGATACTAGTAGGGTCCCTCCGGTTGTAGGCCAGCAAGGGGAGAGGATTTGTCGGTAACGAAAGTCTGGGTCAACGAAGAATAAGGAGACTCCAGGTACAGGAGACGGTGCAATAATCTCTTGATCCGCAGACGAATAACAGCTATTCTCCGGCATGCAGCTCCGCATGGAAGAAAGCTAGCCAGCCTCAGGCGTCTTAGAGGCGGGCTCGACGTTGCTCCTCACAGGGTAAATCCCACACAATTGTGGGTGTAGACGATTCTCCGCTCCATCAGCTACAGGACCAAAGCAAATATAATCCAGCCGAAAAGGGCTATGTAGTCGTCGGGTAGGTTATCCAGTGTACATGTCCACACGGTCCTCGTCTAGGGCTCCTCGGATGAAGGCGCCAGGTTAAGCTGCCCAGCCTGGATAAGCACACTAGCTGGTACGAGGAAACGTTGGTAATGCTGGTCACTGTAGAACGGTAGCCGCACGATACACTATACATAAATAGACTATTACTGAATTAATAGAATAGGTCGAACTCGACGGTACAGCGTTAAACTCTGATACTTCAGCTATCAATTCGCACGCGGTCTCAATGCTCTATTTGGGGCCAAACAGGCCCTACTTCACCGCACGTTGTATCGTGGGGTGAGGCTTCACTTGGGTAACTCGAACTACTTCTGTATTCACCTGCGCCATATTTATACGTTAGGTGAACAAACTAGTACCAGCCTTATTCTTGTCTCGTATTCTTGCGCAGAGCCGTTCATGTCCAGGCATGTCTTTGGCGGTGACTTTGAACTAGACCTTGGGGGTATGGCAGTGGCGCCTAAGGGACCGCTGTCCAATAGGAGAACGAAATATTATGGTCTGTACTAGGTAAAGGGATATTCCGTGTATATGTACAAAGAATACACAAGGGATATCAGACGATATACAAATATTATGCAATATATATCAAGTAGTAGATATATATATTCGGTTTAATCTGATCCTTCGTAACAGTTATGCTTAGCCCAGTTGTTGTTATAACTAAGTCTAGTGTATTCCCAAGCCTGTGAGTTGCATTTGTTATATGCTGTATTAGGTCAAAGCTATCCAGTAGATTTTTTAGTTCTATAGTTTTGGAGTCTGTTTTCTTATTAAAATGGATGTTCAAGTCTCCATTTAGGATCACCTTATCATATCCGGTAACACATAGTGAGATCAGTTCAGAGAGCTCCTGTATAAATATTGATGAGTGTCTAGGCGGGCGGTATATTGTGACAATAATAGTTGATTCTGTTTTTAGTTCAATGGCAAGATATTCCATTGACATGAACTCGCCTAGTTCTGTGATTCTAAACAAGAGTTTTGAGGAGAAGATTGCTGCAACTCCTCCGCCCCTTTTATTTTTTCTGGGTATTTGAAAAAAGTTATAGTCTGGTGGACAAGCTTCTATCATTATTGATGTAGCTGTGTCATTATTTAGCCATGTCTCTACTAGGCAGATGCAATCTAAGTTATTTTCTTTAATCAGATCATTTACTAAGAATGTTTTATTATTCAGTGATCTGACATTTAGGAAAGCTAATTTTATTTGTTGGACTTCTTTAGAGGAGGTCTGCTTTGGCTTGACCGTGATGGCCCTGAGGTTAATAGCAGGTAAACGCATTGATGGTGTATATTTTTCACCATGCCATTGGCTGGTTATGATTACTGGTATGTTTTGAGAGATGGCATGGCAATTGTGCTATACTGCACTGCACTGACTGTACTGTGCTTTCGGGGACATTTGATCAGACGAGATGGCCTTGTGTGATATGGGGGGGACGGGGGGGACGGGACGCCTTGTGCTGCTGCACTTCGTGGTGAGATTGTGTCCTTCATGACTATCTCTCGTGCTGGTATGAGCTTAATATTCTTGGAGGCCATCAAGGCATGACGCATGTTTGCTGCTAGGAGCTTTGAACCTAAGCGATTTGGGAAGAAGCCATTTCTTTGAAAACGTTCTGGGTTATTCCAGAAAACATTGAAGTTGTCAATGAATTTCAGGCCGTGTAAAAGACATGTAGCCCCTAACCATGAATTAAAATTTAGGAGTCGACTGAATGCTTCTTGTCCTCTGCGAAAGCATGCAATTGGTCCACTGATGGACACATCAGTGTCTATGTACACAGACTGATGTTTGTCTAGTGTGTTCATTAAACGTGTGAAATCGTCTTTCAAAGTCTCTGTGCCAGTAAGACTTGAAAAGAGAGCTATTATTTTGTTACAGGTTGATTGTGCCATTGAGATTTGTCAGATAATTCTAGGCATAATCAAGCATGCTGATTGTTGAGTAACTTTGGTTTGGTGTGTTATATACAGTAAAATAATATAAATAATAATTGTATATCCATAGAGAGGAGGCATACTTTAAATATATTAAAACAATAATGCATCTTTGAGTAAACGTTGAGTATCATCAGGCATGCGTTGCTCATGGGACGGTGTTGCACGCCGTGCAACCAGTCTGTGAGCAGAAGCAAACAATATGGCCGGTCGTCAGGTGTGTTAAAATACGTTCTCAGATACATTCACACAAAACTTGTGAATGAAATGTGTTACAATCCATTCGTAGAGGCAATTAGGCACTGTCTTTAGTCAGTGCTATGCGAGGGAACATCTATGCGCATGCACGGGAGCGCGTGCACGCGGCGTCATTAAAACATAGTGCAACCAGTCGTCCCATGAGCAACGCATGCCTGAGTATCATTAAGTATCTCGAGGCTGGGGGGGCATGTCCTCTTTTTTGGAAATCAAAATATGGTCACCCTAGGCTAACTAGCTCAAATAATGTAGGTGCTAACTAGCTGTCTGGCTATAGGTATAATAATGTAAGTACTAACTAGTTGCCTGGCTAACTAGCTTAGTTTTTCAGTTTCAGTTTCACAGAACTTTGCGAGCGTCTGAAGGCTCGGGACTGCATTTTTCGCAGAACATATAAATTACGCTATTTGTTGCCGTTCGAATGCCATCTGAATCGACATAATCCGTGCCTCGGTTCTCGAGTTACATGCCGATATGTCAGGCGTGTGACTTTTTATGCGTGCGCGTCAGATTATCACCCCGGACTCCGAGGCTCCAGAAGTCAATCATCCGCCGATTGCGAAAATGATTGGTCAGCGTTGTAACTTGTAGCCAACAATGAATAATAATAATAATAATAATAATAATAATAATAATAATAATAATAATAATAATAATAATAATAATAATAATAATAATAATAATAATAATAATAATAATAATAATAATAATTAATTTAATTTATATAGCGCTTCTCAGTAACCCGAGTCTAGCTTTCCAGTGATATCTCACGTGGGGGTGTGCAAATCAGGGATCTAGGTGAAAATTGACAAGCGAATACAGGATCAAGTGATACAAATTCCGAATGAATTTACTTGGATGATGAAATGGAGAGATGGAGAGCTTTTTTCTTGGCACACGGTTTACCCGGATGTTTCTATAAGACTCATTTCTGAACGGATATTTATCAAATTTGGACCTGTAGGCCTACTACATAAGACTTCAGGCTATGGATTTGTGTTGTTTTCCAGCTTATACAAAATATATATATATATATATATATATATATATATATATATATATATATATATATATATATATATATATATATATATATATATATATATATATATTATTTTGGAATATTGCAACTACTACACAAAAACGTGAGTACACAAGTTCAAGTTCAACTCAAGTTCAGCCCTATGTTACTCATTAGCACTAAAAGTGATGTTTCTTTTTTGTGTAAGAAACTTCAGAATGTTATCTTTCAAAAGAGACCAGGCTTATGCATGTGCTATAAGCATAAAGTATAAAGATAAGCTTTGTAAAAAAAGTATGCAGTCCTCAAGTTCAAGTTAAAAAAAAAAGGCTGCTTTTCTGGGTGCATGTTAAGAGGTTAAAAAACAATAAGGCATCTTTGAGTCAACTTTGAGTAGAGATTCAAGATTCAATAGGTTTATTCATCACATACTTATACACAAGACATAGTGAAATGAAGGTGGCCATGCCCACTTCGATTGATTGTGCAAAGTATCATTACGTATCTCGAGGCTGGGGGCAGCATGTCCTCTTTTTTGGAAATCAAAATATGGTCACACTAAACTAGCTATAATAATGTAGACACACACTAGCTGTCTGGTTACTAACTATAATAATGTAGGTACTAACTAGCAGTTTGGCTAACTAGCTATAATAACGGAGGTACTAACTAGCTCTCTGGATAACTCGTTATAATAATGTAGACACTAACTAGCTGTCTGGCTACTAGCTATAATAATGTAGGTACTAACTAGTTGTCTGGCTACTAGCTATAATAGTGTAGGTACTAACTTGTGTCCTGGCTAACTATCTATAATAATGTAGGTACTAACTAGCTGCCTGGTTACTGTGATGTATTAGGTTTGAGTTTGAGCCTCTTGGTTGTCGTAGTTATGTGACACCAGGAAGTAGACACAGAGTTGTAACGTAAACGGGATGCATGAATGGAGATTTATAAATGAACAAGTTAATAAATGGATGTTATTGAACCTTGGGTCAAGCCTCGTCAATATAACAGGGTGTCAGAAGTATAAGAGATGGCGCAGTTTCAACCTCCAATACCATTGAGTCTGAAAGGCAAACTTGCTGAAAATTGGAGGAATTGGAGACAGCGCTTTGAACTATTTTGCATCGCCAGCAGCATCTCAGACAAAGCTGAAAGGGTGCAGTGTGCAACGTTTCTTCATGTCGCAGGAGAAGAGGCGATTAAAGTATGTAATACTTTTGTTTTTACTGATGGAGAAAAAGACAAAATAGACATGCTGAAGAGGAAGTTTCAGGACTATTGTGAGCCCCGAAAAAACGTCTTCACACGAGCACAGAAACAGTCGGAAACAATAGATGCCTATGTCATGGATTTAAAGAATAAAGCCAAGGATTGTGAATTTGGTCAGTTGCACAAATCCCTGATAAGAGATAGGATAGTATGTGGCATAACTAACGACCAAGTAAGAGGTAGACTGTTAAGAGAAACAGATCTGACACTAGGAAAAGCCTTGGATATTTGCCGTGCAAGTTAGATCACAACCAGTCAAGTGAAAGCACTGACAGAATAAGTAGACGTGAACAGACTGAGAACCAGGCCAAAATACATAAAAGTTGCAGCTAGCAGCACAGGTCATACTGAACAAGATGAGTCAAGTTGCTACAGATGTGGTTACAAACATGGTACAAGGACATGTCCGGCAATTGGGCAAACATGTAAATCATGCCACAAGATAAATGCAGGGCCCACCACAGCACCAATAAAAAAAAAAAAAAAGCTGGATGCAATTGAGCAGAGTGAGAGTGATGAGGAGGAAATGTTCATTGGCACAGTCGAAGTGGAGCAGGAAAAACACATCAGACTGATGGAGACTAACTTCAAGGAAATCCGTGGAATGAAACAGTGAGGATAAACAGAAAAGCAGTGACTTTCAAACTGGATACGGGCGCAGACTGCAACGCCATGTCAGTGAGAACGCTGAATGAACTAGACGTTAGAAGCAGACTCAGGGTGAGCAAATGCAAACTAGTTGCTTTCTTTGGGCAAAATATTTCACCACTGGATGAATGAATGAATGAATGAATGAATGAATGAATGAATGAATGAATGAATGAATGAATGAATGAATGAATGAATGAATGAATGAATGAATGAATGAATGAATGAATGAACTGACATGTGAGTACAAAGGCCAAAAGCATAACATAGAATTTGAATTGGGGGTAATACCAAGGCAGATTGAGCCAACTGAGTGGGTTAACAGTATGGTAACTGTGGTCAAACCAAATAAAATCAGAATCTGCATGGATCCTAAGGACTTAAATCAGTGTTGACGCTAATCAGGGTTTTTGGCGAATAAAGCTTGATGAAGAAAGCTCAAAGCTATGCACCTTTAACACTCCCATAGGTAGGTACAGATTCTTACGCCTACCGTTTGGTATTTCATCTGTGCCAGAGGTGTTTCAAAGGGCAATAGCGCAGATGATTGAAGGTCTAGAAGGTGTTGTAAACATCATAGATGACATGCTCGTATGGGGAGACACCAAGGAAGAGCACAACCACAGGCTGCAGAAACTAGTTAGACAGAGCAAGGGAATACAACTTGAAACTGAACTGGAACAAGTGCGCTGTCAGGACAAGTGAAATAAGATACATAGGACACATACTCAGCACCAGTGGGCTGAAACCAGGTGAGGAAAAGGTGAGAGCAGTGACACAAATATACCTCCGCCACAGAACAAACAGGTCGTGCTGAGGTTCAATGATATGGTTCAATATTTCGCCAAGTTCATACCAAATCTGTCAGATGTCAGTTCACCGTTAAGGAAGCTGCTTTAACATGACATAGAGTGGCACTGGGAGGAACACACAAGAGGAGTTTTGAACAAATCAAACAGCTGAAGTTTTATGAGGTCAACAAACCAGTGACTATGTCAGTAGATGCCATCTCAGAAGGCCTTGGAGCGGTCCTACTACAAGATGAGCAACCTGTAGCTTTTGGGGTCTAGGGCTCTCACTGACTGTCAGTGCAGGTATGCCCAGATAGAAAAAGAGCTACTTGCTATAGTCTATGGATGTGAAAAATGCCATCAGTATGTTTTTGGAAAAAGCATACATGTTGAGAGCGACCACAAGCCTTTAAAAAGCCTTTACACCAAGCTCCTATGAGGCTACAGTCAATGCTGCTTAGGTTGCAAAGATACAGCCTAAAAGTTACCTACAGGCCAGGCAAGGAACTTCATATTGCAGATGCTCTTAGTCAAGCATTCCCGAAAGAGCAGAAAGAAGATATATTAGAGAAAGACTTGGAAGTGAATATGATCACACTGCAGCTGCCGATATCAGAGGAAAAACGGCACACGTTCAGAACAGACATTTCTGATCGAAACTCATTGTTGCACAGCAGTTGAGACAAGAAATGATTAACAAAATCCATGAGTCACACTTAGGAATTGTTAAGTGCAAGGAAAGAGCCAGAGACATTTTATATTGGCCATGCATGTCTTCACAAAATGAGGAGATGGTATCTCAGTGTGCCATAGTATGTAATGAGAACAGGAACAACAATCAGAGAGAGCCGTTGCTCTCACACCCAGTACCAGACAGACCGTGGTCAAAAGTAGGGACTGATCTCTTTCATTATAAGGGATCTGAGTTTCTGCTGTGTGTGGATTATTTCTCAAAGTTCCAGAAAATCACAAAACTGAGAGACAGCAGTGTCATTGTCGGAGTGAAATCAATATTTGCCAGACATGGCATTCCCTGATGTTGTCTTCTCGGATAATGGTCCTCAGTATTTCAGTGTTGAGTTCAAGGACTTTGCAGAAAGCTGGGAATTCATCCACACCACGTCGAGTCCCGGTCATGCCCAGTCAAATGGACAAGCAGAAAGAACAGTACAGACTATTAAAAATATGCTGAAGAAATCAGAAGGAAGTAATGGCGACCCCTACATATCGCTATTGGAGTATCGCAACACACCGCTGGAAGGTGTAGGACTATAACTGGCACAGTTGCTCATGGGACGGCGGCTGAAAAAACTGCCCACCTCTACATCACTGCTCACTCCAGAAGGAACTGTATACATGCGCAGGCAGTTGAAGGACAAGCAGGAGAAACAAAAACTCTACTTCGACAGGCAAACAAAAAGACCTAGTGGCAGGAGAAAACGTCAGGGTTCAAAGAGCTGAAACATGGCAGCCAGGCGTGGTCCTACACAAACATGACCAGCCGCGTTCATATGTGGTTCGCACACTGGACAGGAGACAGTACAGGTGAAACAGAAAATACCTGAGACAAACGGATGAGAGAACCTTTCCATCTATAAATGAACAGGATGCTTACCAGAACATGGACTGTGACATGAGACCAAATCTAGCAACACACACACACGTTCAGCACAGAACACAGGTGTTGCAGACCAAACAGAGACACATGATGGACAATCTGAAATGCAGCCTTATCAGACAGATCTGGTAGACAAGTTAACGCCATAAATAAAAGAAATTAGCCAATAGTAAAGACCCTAACCCTGTCAAAACAGCAGTCAAAGTGTACATTTTCACCAATACGTTTGTTTACCAAGCGTTATTAGTGAAATATGAGTTATAGAAACAGGCAAATATTGACACTAGGAAATGTGCACCGCCATTTTGTTTGTAGTCATATGAGGAGAGGAGACCCAGGGCTTTCGATGGCTTTGAAATTTCGAAAAACTACACTACCCAGCTCATGCCAGCCCCTGTCAAGCATCTGACTTCTAGATGTACTTTCTTATTTCTGTTATTTTTCAGGATTATCTCCCACAAACCTGAACGTTATTGGCATAAATTAGTTAGTTTATCTACCTCTCTGTGAACGTCTAGCAAAAAACAGCGTTGAAATCTGATGAAAAATGTCGGAGAAATTTACATTATAAACGAGTAACTGCACTTACTCATTCATGTTTTTTGCTGCACGACTTGTGATACTAAATCCAGATTGAACTCTGCCATTGGAGGGGGGAGATTTGGCCCGATCCATAGATGTACGACTTGGCTATAATAAGGTAATTTATAGGCCTGGTATTCTATATTCTATAATCATATTTCCATTTGCATGTGTCAGGATGGCAGAATTTAGTATTGTATCTACACAACCTTCTGTTCTGAGAGAGGCTGATTATGAGGTACCAAAAACATGCTGTGCGTGTGCCTTTGATGTGCCTTTTCTTTTTGGTACCTGCCTCCCAAAATGGTTGTGCACGTCCCTGATGTCACTTCTAAACTACAGTGGCTCTATCTATAGTGACAGAACGGCCAGTGTGTGTGTGTGTGTGTGTGTGTGTGTGTGTGTGTGTGTGTGTGTGTGTGTGTGTGTGTGTGTGTGTGTGTGTGTGTGTGTGTGTGTGTGTGTGTGTGTGTGTGTGTGTGTGTGTGTGTGTGTGTGTGTGTGTGTGCGTGTGCGTGCGTGCGTGCGTGCATGCGTGTGTGTGCTTGTGTGTGTGCATGCGTGTGTGTCTGTGTTTGCCTGGTCATTTCACTGTTTTGGTTAAACACATTTCATACAGAAATAATAATGTTTATATTATTTTATTTTATTATTTAATTAAATGTATTTTTGTGTGTTTGCAGGAGAGGGGGAAGAAGGTATGACAGTGGGCCCCGGAGACCATGGAGCAGGTCATCACAGAGGTCAGAGCAGGCAGGTAGAGGCCATGAAACAGGTCATCACAGAGGTCAAAGCAGATAGTTGAAGGCCATGAAACAGGTCATCACAGAGGTCAGAGCAGGCAGGTAGAAGCCATGGAGCAGGTCATCACAGAGGTCAGAGCAGGCAGGTAGAGGCCATGAAACAGGTCATCACAGAGGTCAAAGCAGATAGTTGAAGGCCATGAAACAGGTCATCACAGAGGTCAAAGCAGGCAGGTAGAGACCATGGAGCAGGTCATCACAGAGGTCAGAGCAGGCAGGTAGAGACCATGGAACAGGTCATCACAGAGGTCAGAGCAGGCAGGTAGAGACCATGGAGCAGGTCATCACAGAGGTCAGAGCAGGCAGGTAGAGACCATGGAACAGGTCATCACAGAGGTCAGAGCAGGCAGGTAGAGGCCATGGAGCAGGTCACCACAGAGGTCAGAGCAGGCAGGTAGAGGCCATGGAGCAGGTCATCACAGAGGTCAGCGCAGGCAGGTAGAGGCCATGGAACAGGTCATCACAGAGGTCAGAGCAGGCAGGTGAAGGCCATGGAACAGGCCACCACAGAGGTCAAAGCAGGCAGGTAGAGGCCATGAAACAGGTCATCACAGAGGTCAGAGCAGGCAGGTAGAGACCATGAAACAGGTCATCACAGAGGTCAGAGCAGGCAGGTAGAGACCATGAAACAGGTCATCACAGAGGTCAGAGCAGGCAGGTGAAGGCCATGGAACAGGCCACCACAGAGGTCAGAGCAGGCAGGTAGAGGCCATGGAACAGGTCATCACAGAGGTCAGAGCAGGCAGGTAGAGGCCATGGAACAGGCCACCACAGAGGTCAGAGCAGGCAGGTAGAGGCCATGGAACAGGCCACAATCAATCCTGGGCCTCCAAGTTCAAGTTCAAGTTTCTTTATTATTTGACGTGCAAAAATACAGAATAATACAGCTCATTACAGTAATATTCCACAATTATTACAGTTTAGATAGTAATAATGGTACAGAGAATAAAAACACCTACATGCGCTTTGATGACGCATGTAGGGCTAGCCTTGAGACAGACATATGCCTATTCACCACCGCAAACAGACTGGCAGCCGGCTTAGGCAGCACCATGTACGGGAGGAGGGGGGGTGGGTTGGGGTTGTTACAGGGCTGAAAGGGGGGAGGGTGGGAGTGATCCCAGTCAACATAGTTGCGAAAACCTACGGTGAACCATGCCCAGAAAAGGTACTGGACATTCCAAATGGGTAGAAATGTACTTGGTATTGTTTTATATTGTAGTGTCTTATATTGTTTAACCTCTTTAACCATCGTTTGACGAGCCTCATACGTCGCGGCACTTTGCTCTTGTATGTCGGCTCCGGGCTGCGCTTCTTCCCGATCATTCAATACATTGTTGGAAAGTTTAATTTGCCGCCGTTCGATCGTCACTGTGACGACCCTCTCCCACATTGTCTTGTCTTCCTCTGCTCTGGCTGGCAGAGCAGAGCTGGGGAAGGCTCGTCAGCTAATTGGGGCACACCTGGGCCGGGGTGTCCCAGGCAGGATATCAGAGAGAGGCTGCCTCTGATCTCGTTCTCTCTCCTCCAGGCTGGTCATGGCATTTTGGTTTTGTTTGTATGGTTTGGTTGGTTTGTTTGTTTCTCATCTTCTCACTTACACGCACCACACACTGATTCATTCATGCACTCACTACATTACTGATAATACTGATCCACTCATTCTTTAATTACTTTTGTACATAGTTTAATAGCTTAATTAAATTACTTTTCTTTAAAAACCTTAAGTACTTGTGTGGTCTCCCTTGTTTTTGTCTGTACCTTGAGCTTGGTTCATGACAGTCACCACACTCAACTTATTATGTGCTTCGGGTCTCGAGTTACAAGATGAAATATCCGGCGAGCGTCATTTGACAAGCCGTTCTGATGAGTGACCACGTCCGGTTGTAAATGGTCCTGAACTGACCAGTCACCGCTGATGCCGAAAATGATTGACCACAGTTGTTGCCAAGGAGCGTCTGCTCCGAAAGCGATCCCAGAGGAGCGCTGATTGCAACGAGAAGGGGGCAGAAGAAGACCAACAAGTTCTTTGTTTTGACTCATGTGTCTGAATGAATGGAAGGTGACGGCCATTTTGGATAATCACGCTGAATTATTGCAGTACACACATTACAAAAACCTTTGTAAAACACAAATTTTCTGTGGGATTTTTATAAACTTTGGACCTGTATGACTATGAGACTTCAGGTTATGGAACTGTTATGTTTTCCAGCTCCTACCTCTCAGCTGGAACCCAAAAACAGGCATCTGGCAACAAGTCAACAGAAAAGTAAGAAGCTAATATTTTATTTCAGTGTGGTCAGCCATTCCTGGTTCTGTTTGTTATGTTGAGATTGCCTTTATTTAGTGTTGCCCCCCTGTGGTACATTTTAAGTATCTATGATACGGTAATGGTTTCGATTTATTCAGAACACACACTTGAGTGGGGACACTGACCTTTTTGTAAACAGTTAATGTTTCTTGTAGGATCCCTCACTCCTATACGTGAGGGTGGCGCAGTCACTTATTTGTAGCCATCTGTGCCGAGAACCAGTTTGTGTTACACATTAAAAAAAAACTGACACTGACAGGGAAGCCTCTACCACTGCCAGTGAAGGATGTACTCTGGCAAAACAACTGGATCTAAGATCAGGGCAAACACCCGTGAGTGGAGAAGGTCTGAAGAAGCTCATCACTGGGTATATTGTCAAGGAGATGTTAGAGAGAGATTACAGAGGCGGTATGTGTCACATTATGCAAAACACGCCCCTTTTAGTTTGATTGCCCCTTTTTTAAATTTGGAGCCCTCTGATTGGTCGAGAGGTTTAAGGGGGAGGGACTTAGGGGTATGTCATACCTTATAAGGGCATATATCAAAGTTTGATGGATTGTAGCCACGCCCCCTTTTTGAGATGATTGGTCGAGGATGCAAGGAGGCGGGACATCCGGTTTCGAGGGGAGGGACATCCGGTTTCGGAAGGGGAGGGACATCTGGTTACGGAAGGGGAGGAGTTTTCAGATGTTTTTCAAAATAAAATTTTTTTTTTTTTTTTTTTTAAATAAAAATGTCCTTCAAAATAAAAGATTCAAAAGTTTTATTTTCAGATTGTGTGTATTCCAAGTTTTTTCAAAATAAGTTTTTTTTTATTGTCAGAAATAAAATATTAAATTTTTTATTTTTATTTTTTAGATTCAAACGTTTTTTATTTTCAGATTGTGTGTATTCCAAGGTTTTCACAATATGTATTTCTGTATTCCAAAAGTCTTAAGAATATATCTTCACAATATGTTTTATGTGTATCTTCACAATAAATGTGTGTATCTTCAGAATATAATTTCACAACAATCTTAAAGGGGAACTATTTTACTATTTCTTTCACTATTTGGGCACTTTTACACAATTCCTGTGAGTTTATGGAACACCTCTGTAATTTTTTTGTATTTCTAATCAAGTCCTCAAAAACAGCATTTTTCTACCTCAAGATCCTAAGCCGTTTTGAGGCTGGGCTCCAACCACAATGGTACGTTACTGCGCCGCCAGAACATTATCATCACATTTTCAGATGACTCAGTTCAGTGAGGGTGAATATTGTGAGAGGAGAATTGGAAGAATGCGCCAATATGATAATTAGAGACATAGATCATATTAATATAAGTCCACATAGCTAGGAAACAATGCTAAACACTGAAAAAGGCCATTTATAAGATAGTTCCCCTTTAAGAATAAATGTCTGTGGTTTAAGTTACAGAATTAAGATTGTGTGTGTATCTTCAGAATAAATGTGTGTGCGTATGTATGTGAATGTGTTCAGAAATTGGTTGCATGGAGAATTAAGTTACAGAATATAGTTTTACAAGGTTGAATACATTTTGTGTATTCCAAATACTAAATGTAAAATACATTTTGTGTATTCCAAATGCCAAATGTAAAATACATTTTGTGTATTTCTTAAGAATGTATTATGCTTCAGAAATTTTCAATATATCTGTGTTCAGAATAAGTGTATCTTAAGAATAAGCATTTCAAATGTGTCTCTTTGCTGTTGGGTGTGTAGAAAGAATTCTCCCCTGCTGTGTGTTCTCTCAAGTGTCTCTCAGCAGATTGAATATTTCTCCCTCTGTCTAACTGCAGCTTCTCTGAAGTGACAGCCCCTGTAGCTGTCATAGTAGTCGGGAGAATGACTAGGGCCAATGGGAAGCCTAAAACTACTAGATGCAACTTCTGCCAAAAGCAGATTTATGACCCTGCGACTTCCCGTTTCTGTAGACCTCACAGTCCCCCCAAGGTGTGTGTATGTGTCTGTGTGTGTATATGGTCTAAGTTACAGAATTAAGAATAAAATACATTTTGTGTATTCCAAATGCCAAATGTAAAATACAATGTCATAATCTTTAGATAATTGTGTTCAGAAAATTACAAATGTAATGTGTCTATATTTTATAGTTTCATATGGAAGAGTGTGTTTAAGCAAAAGTATAAATAAAAGAAAATACAAATGCAAGTGAATAATAGGTTGATGTTGTTTGAAAAAAAATTGTGATAACTTGTAACCACAATAAGTATGTATGTATGTATGTATGTATGTATGTATGTATGTATGTATGTATGTATGTATGTATGTATGTATGTATGTATGTATGTATGTATGTATGTATGTATGTATGTATGTATGTCTATATTTTAGTTTCTTGGATAAAGACATAATCTTTATACACTTGTGTTTAAGCAAAAGAAAATTACAAATGTATCCCCTTAATGCTCTTTGGGTGCCAAAGTGCACAATTTCATTAGCCTGCAAGGGTTTAGGGTTTGAATATATCGTTAATACGGTCCGGTGAAGTGTTTTTTTATTTAAAATAGATTCTTTAAAAAGGATGTATTACATATATTGTATTATTATTCACATTAATTATTACACATATATTACACTATATATGATAGCTTAAAGAGTTGTGTTGAAAATATAAAGTACAGAAAAGATCTGTCTATGTGGGTCTGTGTGTCAGTAAGGGTGTGTGTCTCTGTTCGGGGGTGTGAACATGGGCCTCTCTTAGGTGCTAAAACACAGCATGGGGGTGTGAAGATTAGGGCACATGCAAACTCAACTATAGTCACATTTACAGTCATCATTCAAATACAAATGGTTTATATCTTTGTAACATGAAAGTTAGTGTACAACATTTTACTCATAGCATATTTTTAATTCACACAATGGAAGGGGTCGCATGAACACAATTTAAAACAGGTACTAGAATTAACGGATCAGATCCCAAATCCACTGTAACCTCAAGCCTACTCACAAAGGCTATGGTTAATAAAACGTTCTATTATTCTAACCTATATGGCCACTTGTACAATGGACATTCAATTCCATCCATTTAATTCACACAACATATATATCTGAGTTAAAGGGCTAGGGGTTAATGTTTATGAATGTAGCATAAAATCATTAGAATTGTTAACGTTTAGCAATAAAACAACAAATATCAATAAAACAACAAAGACATCTCTGAGAAAACTAAAACGTGCTCAAAAACAGCACAACATTCCATACACTCATACTCTAATACTCCTCATAACCACTAGACAAACACATTCCAAAACAACACATAACCCAACACAAGAACCCATTCATTAGACATAGATTAGACCCACCCAAAATAAATCTCTTTCTGCATTACAGCCACTCGTAGTCTCCTCTTGAATCCCACCTTACTGGTAATTGAAACCAAATATTGTGGAAGTCTATTCCAGTAGGACACTGCCCCGTACATTACAGTTTTCTTTAAGGTTTCAGTTTTGGGTCTCGGTAGGGCGAACCGACCCCTCAAGGCTTGTCTAGTGCCATAACCAAGACCATCACTAATAAGCACCAGCTGAAAAAAGAGGCAGACAGGTTTATGTAAAGTATAAATATTTCTCATAAACAAAATAAGACTACACACTAGTCTCTCATTGACTCTCATTCACCAACATTGTCTTAAGTTTTCTCAACACTGTTTCTAATTAAGCTATGCAATACAAGTCTTGCAGCTCTATTTTGAGTAAACTGTATTTTTTTGGATGTCTTGAGTCTTGTTTGGATGCATTTGACCAGAATGCTGGACAGTAGTCCAGATGTGACAAAACTAGTGATTGTATGACTTGCTTGGTAGCTGTGTCTGTTAAAAAATAGGCATTCCGTTGTCGTGGAATATATTATCATGTCATTATGGATCTGTGTTGTTTTATCATGTCATACAGCTTGAGTTTCAATATGACCAGATTGACTGGTTAATGTGTGTATGTCTCTTTAAGATCACTCTGACATTCTACCAGTCATAACAAAGTTGCTGTTGCTCCCAGTTACTGAGAAACTATTTTGTTTGCCTTCGTCATCATATCTGCTGTATGTTCTGCCATATAGGCCATAGAGCCATAACCCAAGGTTATGGGAACTGTAAGACGGAGCTGTTTTCCTTCCAGGCTATAGCCATAACATAGTCATATTATTAATTTCTCTAACCAGCCATTTTGTTTTCTTCTACGTCATGTCATGTATTTAATTGTATGTCTGACCAAGGCTCGAGGTCAGTCCTCGGCCAGACGCTAGTGGGTTAACCAGTGTCGGCGACATGGGGGGTCATTCGCGGGCCATGCCCCCCCAGATGGGGCACTGTGCCCCTCCAACCGGCATGGTCAATTATTATAAAAAAAATTAAATAATTAAACATTTAATTTTTTTTATTATAGTAAAAGTCAGATGTTTTCCTTTATAAATAGGCTATTTAGCCTATTATTAAACGAAATTAAACAAAAAAAGTCTTAAAGGAAGTGTATGTTTGATCTCACGCCACGGCTCACGCACGCGTTATTATTGGTCACGTTGAGTTGACGGCGGGTAGGGCGTGACTGCATTTGAATTGATTTTGATATGGGTAGGGCGTGACTTGAGTGAGGTCAGTGAGCGCGAAAGTCAGACTCAGGTAAAATATAATAATCACTTCTTGGAGACGGACATACAAATAAAATGGATATACGAAAATGGTTGGCTGGGGCAGGCGCACCTAAGGCTTCTTCACGGCCTCCTCCAAGAATGCCTCCTCCTGGTGAAGGCCTTCCAACATCTAACGTGGTTGAAGAAGTCTGCCAAGAAGCGCCAGGCCCAGGCGGCCCCCCCGCCGGTGCTGCACTTGGAGGTGCTGGTGCTGCATCTGTTACAGGCACAGCAGAAGCTAACGTGGTGGTTATAGGCCATGATGATGATCATCCACCAGATCCACAACCGTTGGCGGTAACGGTAAATGATCTCGGGACTGAGCATCCCAAACAAATGGTGTTACAACCATACCCTGCCAGCATGTTTAGCGGTAGGAAACGGTCATTTGTAGCGACGTGGTTCCAAAACAGAGACTGGCTCGAGTACAGTGAACATGCTGATGCAGCTTTTTGTTTCTGCTGCCGGAATTGAGGAGGTTCAGTGCCACGACTCGCCGCCTACAACTCTTTTAATCGGTAAGTCATATATTGTTATTATTAATAATACTTGAATGTGAAGCCCAGCCTCGGTCGGGCTTATTTCATAGTGTTTAATTTAAGCTGCCATGCCCCTTGGCCCAATTATTATTATTAATAAGTTGAATGTGAAGCCCAGCCTCGGGCTTATTTCATAGTGTTTAATTTAAGCTGCCTTGCCCCTTGGCCCAATTATTATTATTAATAAGTTGAATGTGAAGCCCAGCCTCGGGCTTATTTCATAGTGTTTAATTTAAGCTGCCTTGCCCCTTGGCCCAATTATTATTATTAATAAGTTGAATGTGAAGCCCAGCCTCGGGCTTATTTCATAGTGTTTAATTTAAGCTGCCTTGCCCCTTGGCCCAATTATTATTATTAATAAGTTGAATGTGAAGCCCAGCCTCGGTCGGGCTTATTTCATAGTGTTTAATTTAAGCTGCCTTGCCCCTTGGCCCTTGTCAGTATTAATAATACGAAAACGAAATACGTGATCTTTCACTTTGTGTGTGCGCAAGACGCCAGTGTGTTTGTGACGTGACGTGCGAGAGAGAGAGAGAGAGAGACTGTCTTATCTCTTATGCCTGCAGTGCGCTCATGTTTTGAAGAAATGCGTGTTGGTTTGCGGGAAATGCCTTTTCTGAAGCGTATATTTTATGCCCCCCCCACAATTACCTGTGCCCCCCTCGTAAATTCGCTCTGGCGCCGACTCTGGGGTTAACATATCTGTCACTGGCTGGGGACTGCCCTTTCAATGTGGCCACGGTGAAATAAACGTTCTTATTATTTGTTAATAAACCTTTCTATTATTATTAATAATGACTCAGAATGATTTGTAAACGGCTCATCATTTAATCCTTAGTTATTTCCTATTACAGATGGCGACGAGAAAGATTATGGGATATTTTTTGTTTTAACTAGTTTATTAGATTTTAAAGCGATGGGGGTCGAGTTGGCCGCGAAGCGGGCTCTGCGGACAGGTTGAATCTTGAGCTATAGCTTAAAAAAAAAAAAAAAAAAAAAAAAAAAAAAAAAAAAAAATCATTTCTGACAATAAAAAAAATGATTTTGAAAAAACTTGGAATACACACAATCTGCAAATAAAACTTTTGAATCTTTTATTTTGAAGTTTTTTTTTTTTTAATAAAACTTTTATTTTGAAAAAAATCTGAAAACTCCTCCCCTTCCGTAACCAGATGTCCCTCCCCTTCCGAAACCGGATGTCCCTCCCCTCGAAACCGGATGTCCCGCCTCCTTGCATCCTTGACCAATCAGAGAAGCCCTAGGGGGTCATAAAGCATCTCAAAAAGGGGGCATGGCTACAATCCATCAAACTTTGATATATGCCCTTATAAGGTATGACATACCCATAAGTCCCGCCCCCTTAAACCTCTCGACCAATCAGAGGGCTCTTAAAGGGGGCGTGGCTACAATAAATCAAACTAAAATGGGCGTGTTTTGCATAATGTGACACATACCGCCTCTGTAATCTCTCTCTGATGTTAACTATTTCCACGGTTGACTTGCCCTCATTTTGACGTATCATAGAGAAAATACCCACAAAGAATAGGCTACCTCAAGAGAGAATAATTTATGTGGTGATGGAAGCTAATTTGAAGGCCACACTTTGTTTCCACCACAGCTAACATCTGGACAGCTAACAGAAGCTAAACAGCTTGTACACCAGGGGCGTTTTTAGGGTTAGAAAACATTGGGGGCTTCAGCCCAGGGGGGTGGAGGGGGGTTTCCCCCCCCCCCCCCCTTTTTTTTTTTTTTTTTTTTTAAACACAGTAATACGCAATTTTAGAGTAATTAGAGATGAATACTGAAGAACTAGAATTATTAGAGGTTCTCAAAGTGAGGTCCATGTCCATGAGAGGGATCTGGGCAGTCCCCATAGAAAATTCAAAGTTAACAGGACCAAATCATCAGTTTCTTATTTATTTATTTAACCTTTATTTAGCCAGATAAAACATTGATCTGGTCCAAGAGGCCCCAACAGGAGTACAAATATACATATATACACATATATATATATACATATACTAGGGCTGGGCGATATGGCCTAAATATGATATCACGATATTTTCTGACCTTTCGGCGATACACGATACACATCACGATGTTTTTCTTTTTTCCCCCAAACAATTCATTATGAGGCTTACCAAGAATGTATTTGAGTTTGCAAGCTAACATTAAAGACAAAATAAAATACCCATGCATTTAGCATTTTTATATTATATATTAGATTTAGATTATATATTGCATATATTTAGCAATGAGATATTATATGATTTAGATATGAAATATGATTAATTGAAAATGGGGGACCCTGATGTAAACAAGACGAAAGTCTTTCTCTGGTCTGCACCCCCTTAACAATTGTATGTATTGAGCTGTACTGTACCCATTCTGCAATATGTTAATAAAGTTTTAAATCAATCAATCAATAGCATTTTAGCATTTTTATGAAACTACTGTATATTTGTATGTCTCTAAATGTTTTGATGAATTGAAAATGGAGGACCCTTATGTAAAAAAGCCGAAAGTCTTTTTCTGGTCTTCATCCTCCAGTCAGTCCACTGTTGTTGTATTGAGCTGTACTGTATTGTACCCATTCTGCAATCGTTAATAACGTTTTCATTCATTCAATCGTTCAGCCGGCAACAGAATAATTTTGATTGACAGTTGAGTCTGCCAATTACGTCACACCGCTCGCACCCGCCCTGCTGTTCTTAGCACCAATCGGCAAGCGCTATGCGTTTTTTACTTTCCGCTCTGTCCGCCATTGATTTTGACGAGAGCTCAGCTCAACGACAACAACAACAGCTCCCCGCGGCCGACGAGTGATTACCAGCGCACCGCAGCATGACTTAAACGAGGCATAATGATTTTACTGCAACGGATGTTATAATAAAAGTCTTTCCATACATCTGTCTGATTGAAAACTTTATTAACAGACCGCAGAATGGGCACGCACAACTCAGCACAGGCTGAGATATGAACAGTAATGTTTGCTATCTATGTCGTCATCGGACGTTGCTATGTTTGGGTAAATACGCGGATGTTATTGAACGTGTAACTATATAACGTTAATGCCACAAAACGAATGCCTTTGTTAATAATAAGTAGTAACTTTGATGCAGTAGTGTGTGTGTGTGGGGGCGGCGTTGTTCAAACGTTTGAACGGGTGGTGTGGACCAGATTGACGCGGCACAATCCTCTTGGGCAAAACATCACGATATCCACGATACGTTAAAAAAGTGTATCGTTAATGAACTGTACCCGATATTTATATAATATCGTCATATCGCCCAGCCCTAACATATACTGTACATACATACACACATATACACCAATAACAAAATAAAAACAGTTAAGAATCATACACATAAGCAAATAAACAAACAAACAAACATATGCACAGCCTATGTACAAAAGAAATAAACAGTTAATCTCTAGTCTTTACAGTTTTCTTCAATTGCATAAACACTCAAATCAAAAGTATTACACAATTATCAAAACATTACACTCAAGGAGCAAAACATAGGCCCAGATTTGCACCTCTATAAGCACAATGTCAGCCTCACACTTTTTGCAAAACAATACACAGAGCAAAAAAGTATCTTGCCAGATCCAGCTAGGCAAAGAGATAATGTCTAGTATTTTCTGTACTCTATTTCATTTTTTTCAAAATTGTTTTTGTTTTACTGTAATTTTAACCTGTAGGCCTACTGGATACAGTATTTTATGTTTGTCTGATATTTGCTGAGCTTACAGTGTTATGCACATAGTAGCATGAAAACTGGGACATGTTTTGTTGTGATTCTCCATGTTGAAATGTTGACTGATTTGGTTATATGGCGAGAAAATTTATATTTTCATCAGTCTGCATCATTGATTTGGGTATATGGAGAGAAAATGTTTTTTTTCCAGCAGTCTGCATCATTGATTTGGGTATATGTAGATAAATAAATAATATTTTCATCAGTCTACAGCATTGGTCTTGTGTAGTGTTTGGTGAATTTATTGTATATTTGCACATTCTCTGTGTACTTCACTTACAGTACTCTAATCACTGAGAAGTAGAATAGCTAAATGTGTTTTAGGTTAAGCACAGCAGTGTGAGTAACTGGTTCAAACAGAATTAAGTCATATAAAACGTGTGTTTCATATAGTAACAAAATGTAGTTTTTTTAAATTAGTGTATGGTTTTGACAAGTGTTTAATTTAGCAAAGGATCTGAGGTGTTCTGATAATTGTGTGTGTGGTTGTGCTAATTGTGTGTTTTGAAACACCGGGCCCCGTTTTAAAAATCATGCTTAAGCAATCGAAAAAAAAAGTCTCATAAAAAAGATATTAGATTTTTGGGTATTTTCCTGCCTTTGGTCCGCTTTGCATTCACATCTCAAATGCAGGGTTCACTTGCAAGAGTGAATGAGCTTTCACACCACCCCAAACCAACCGGACTATCCGAGGAAATGAACCAGGGTTCGATTAAAGCTTATTATAGTTTATCACAGTATCATGAGCATGTCTTTGTCAGTGGACACTGGACATGGGTATGGAGGCTCCAGGTGCTGCTGCGTTAAAGTGCACATCTTCAATACCTATCTGTACTATTTAAAAGCACAGTGCAGGACACACTCAAAGGTTATCGCACCTCAGAGATGGCAGTGGACATGTATGACAGGACAAAGGCCATATGTAATGGCATCTTGTGGCACAAGCTCAGACCTCAGCTCAGGAGATCAGCTGAGACAGAGACTGTTCTATCCAGAGCTTGAGAGCAGGTTCTCATGAGTTGGATAACAACTTATGAGAGGCATACAGGCATGTTATCCAGCCTCAGACCAGTTTCTCTCAGTGGAATTGCTGCAACCCCTCGCCACACATTACAATATCCAACTATTGCCAGAGGAGATCACAGTTGCAAAGTGTTTCCTGGTCAGGACAGGCAGAGATGCAGTCCCTACTATCCAAAGTGTCTTTTCCCTCCTGGATGATGATGATAATAATAATAATAATAATAATAATAATAATAATAATAATAATAATAATAATAATAATAATAATAATAATAATAATAATAATAATAATAATAATAATAATAATAATAATAATAATAATAATAATAATAATAATAATAATAATAATGCATTTGATTTATAAGGCGCCTTTCAGGACACTAAAAAAAAGTCCACAAATCGGTGAATGAAAAATTATAGGATCAAATGAAAACTACTTACTAAAAATGTTTAAAAGTACTAAAAACCAACAAAAAATACCAAACACTAACAAACATTCAGCAAAGACAATGGGGATGCTGACATAAAAAAAAAAAAAAAAAAAATGTAAAATTTTTTTTTTTTTTTTTTTTTTTTTTAGATCCGGGGCTAGGAGAAAAACATCCGGGGCTAAAGCCCCGGAAGCCCAGGGCTAACGACGCCACTGTTGTACACTAGTAACGAGTAATGCAACTAGTAACATTACCTTTATACAAAGTAATCAGTAAAGTAATTTTATTACTTTTTAAATGAGAAATCAGTAACAAGTAACTAATTACTATTCCTGAGTAGATTCAACAATCTTCCTAGAGCTCAAGAACAAGATTCCTGATGTGGAATTTAAATGTAAATTTGTTGTTCTGTGACCCTTTCAATATTTGAACTGTTAACAGTAGAGATATGCAGATTACAGTAGTCTACAGTAGGTTTTTATAATCTAATTGACTATAAATACAAACACAATAAAGCCCTGAGGCTTATTTTCTTATTTTTCCATACTTGCTTTAATCAACTGGGAATCCACCACAGACAGGCCAATGACCCATTTTGGATCCCGAGTAGTTTAAGAAACTCTGGTCTAAATCCAAATCTCACAAGCAGGAGGGGCCTGCGTGCTGATTCAAATGACAAATAACAATACTGGTTTGCATTCTGCAGTGAGGCCAGGGATTTCAATGGAGCAAAGGCGTTGCATACACTGAAAAAACCTTGAAGCAGCAGTACTGTACATTGATTATACCATATCATAAATTAATACATTCATAAACCTGGTGGTATTATACCATATAATAAATTAATACATTCATAAGTATGTTAAATTCACTGCAACAGGACTGTAGAAAGTATTGTCTGTGTCCAATTAACTAAGTGAGGCTTTCTGCATTAGGCCCTTTTTCATCCTCACTTGCACATTTATTTTAACCCTTTCACTACCACACTACCAAAGGGTTAACCCTTTCACTGCAACAATACAGAGTGTTAACCCTTTCACTACCACGTTTACCCATCTCTATCTAAGCAAAAAGAACCCACCATAAAATCCAGTGAAAACAGTGGATACATTTAATCAAACTGTAGCATCTAGAGGGAACGCCAGCGCCAAACACCCCTCTGACCTCACATTGTAAATGGTAAGTTAGATTACAGCTAAGTACAGGAAATGATAGGAACAAAACATCTCTTTCACAGCAGAGCATGATGGCATAATAACAAATTACTACCCTGAACCCCCAGCTAGTGACAATGTAACCTTTAGAACAGCACACGCACATGTGCGCGTATGCACACACACATTTCACCTTTTACAGATGCATGTAAATCAGCCACTAATTCTCCTGGCTATAGTTTGGAAATAACACCGTTATTAATCTGTCTGGCGGAGCTATCAATCACTGTGATGTATAATATGCACATTCATAATGGTTCTGGTCAGCGCCACAGTACCATTTACATGACCAATTCATTACTACTATGTTTACTAGCATGCTGGAAACCTCACCTTTTATAGCAAATTAGTTCCGGTTCTTGAACCAGTTCCGCCAATGACATGTCGTTAATGGAAGGGCATTGCTCAATGTATTTGCTGAAAGCATAAGGAACACATACTTGTTTATGCTAAATTATTTGTTAAAGGTGCTATAGATAAAAATGTTATGTAGAGTAATAATAATTATATAAAAAAAATTATAATACATCCACAGAGCTTTTAGAAAGGTTTGTAATAAAAAGATTGCTTTTGATTAATGATTGATTCATGTTGTTTACATGTTGTGTGCATGTATGCCCTCCCTACTTCCCATTTCCCCACGTGGAATGCACCTGATTGGATAAATGACATTCTGGTCCTCCAGTGCGACATGTAGTGCTGCATGTTATCTGTAGCACCAGTCTGAACTTCTTTCTTTTGTCTCTCACTCCGGTGTTGTGGGCAGTCTGGTAGCTTTACTCTGGAGGTGTATTGAACATGTTGGGATATTTATGATTACATATATTTACGTTATTCACTGAAATAACTGGGCTGCATATAGTGCACTAGACCAGGCACGTGCACACATAGAGCCCAAGGGGTGCTTGAGCACCTGCCATTTTGAGCCTCATTAAAAAAGTGCCCTTTAAAAAAAAGATTTTTTTTACCGTTGCGCATATAGACTGCCCTTCCAACTGTAAAGTGTCAGGATAGAATCAAAATATTAGGAGAGAGAAAGAAATGCCCCGTATTCAATTGCAGTTTGCACAGCCTCCTCAGCGTGCCTCTCTGCGGACCTATATATTTTATGCATAGCGTGGCTGGTGATGATGATGATGATAGAAACCGTTGTGGCCCATACAGTTGAATGCTGGTATTACACTCACTGAGGGACACGAAGAAGTCAAGTCCGATGGGATTTGGGAATCTCAAATACAAATAGGGATTGAAATAAAAAATGCATTTATATTAAACAATACAGAATAAACAGCACTTCTTGGGGGGCTGTAGGGTAAGCACTTATTCCCTCCCCCCTGAACATTTATGGAGATGTATGGGCCTAAGGATAAGTGAGCTCCTGCACTGCTTATTATAGTTCAATATTCAATATTTGATCACCAAAACCCCCCAAAAAGCATAAAAAGGGGGCCCCCCTGCCCAAAAAGGCCCCCCAAAAATCGGGCTCTCGGTTATAACATACACAGGTATAGTGCCCTTTTCAGCCTTTGAGCACCTGCCCCTCTAAAGTCCTGTGCACGTCCCTGCACTAGACTGTTCTCAAATGTCTGTTCTCACACTTTTAGAAGGCATCGTTTATTCTGCGTCCTCGGCTTGTGACCTCATCAGGAACGAGCCTACTGTATCACCCCTCTATAATCTGTGGTGCCTCTAACTTCACTTTTTCAGCTTCCCTTCCTGTTTGGTCAATAATAAGAAAAGTCAAGTCCATCGAGCATTTGTCCAATACTTGTTTCCATTTCTGAATACAATGGGGGTCTTATTGCTGGTTCCTTATTGATTCTCAGCCCCTGTGGGATTTGCTTTGTTTTCTCCATTGTCAGAAAAGGCGATCGAGGGTAGTCATAAATAATATTTTTGGTGCCACATACCGAGTGCCATTCAGCTCCATTGGATGTATAGCACCCCTTTTTTTTATTATTCTGGGTGAACTGCCCTTTTATCAGTTATGTATTACACACCCTTAACACCATGTAAAGTGATACTAGTGTATAGAGTTATTATATTAAGTATTACAGAGTCACATGACCTGTGTCTGTTAAAAGAGAATGATTGTACTCGTAATAGTGCTGCGGTGAACTGTAGGCAATTTCAGCCTGGCGAACATAAACAAAAATAAAATAAATGGGTTTGATCCATCATGGCCGCCGGCGATATGTGTTTTGGAGCCGTAATGTCTCCTAGTGATGCAGGGACACAGCGGTGTCTGGGGGGAAATGGGAGGCATGCTGGCAGGGACATAGATATCAATCAACACATGATGTGAGGAGGCACGCTGTCAATCACAAACTGGAAATAAATGCACGACTAGGAGGAAATGTGAATTATACTGTACCTCAATCACTGGAGCAGCGGACAGGGTTGGGTTAGGAGTTGGTTACGATGATATTCACCCCCCTGTGTATGCTTTCATTTGAATGTCTTTACAGAAAAGCATATTTTTTTGTTTTTAAATGTGCTATGTGGAGGATGGCAAGATGCTGGAGCTGGCGGGGCGTTTCTGTATGCAAATTCAGGTGTACAATAACGCGCTTCCAGTTTAACTCATTGGACGCCATGCATTAGCCTCATCCTATAGTAAACGGTGGGAGCCTCATCCGCCAGTGCTGTAAACGGTGGGAGTCTCTCACCTTGTTGGACAACCAAGCTGAAATTGACGATAAATTGCTCTTACCTGTGGTATATATTCCAATATTTTGATTGCCATCTGCTAGATCATAATTATGTCCATTTGGCCCACGCCATAACCCCCAACAGCATAATGAATCTGGCGTCCCAAAGGCGATTCAATGCAATCGGGTGAATATCTTGATCCACGTTACAAGGAAACTCCGCCCGGATGACTTTCAATGACGCACAGCCACTACACAGAGTCAGTAAGGAAGTTGCGACATCGGCCGCATACCACCAGGCGGCGGTATCGGACCGTTGCGATCTCAGACATATTGCCACACAGTACCACAGCATACCTGGATAATGTATGAATGGAAATAGTAAATAAAAGAAATAACGATCCAATAACGAGTATACTCATTGTTGGCGTTATTCGATTGGCGGGCTATAACGAATATAACCGTTGTTGGCAGCAATTGAGTTAAGAATGAGTCACGTTCTTCATTCATGGGAACCCAGCTGTGATCATTTTGCCCACTTACGAAGACCATTTCACGCGTTCAGGCATCCAGAGGAGGAGTTTTGTAA
Organism: Notolepis coatsorum; assembly: GCF_963971535.1. Taxonomy (NCBI): domain Eukaryota; kingdom Metazoa; phylum Chordata; class Actinopteri; order Aulopiformes; family Paralepididae; genus Notolepis; species Notolepis coatsorum. The sequence continues at coordinate 95,320,906 of NC_140169.1, read as the reverse complement.
ATTTGTTCCTACAAACTTTTTACAAAGATAGTTATGAAGATACTTACGACATGTTTGAGCATGAGGTCCATTGTTAGAGTGATGCTGAGTTTAATAAGAGCTCTTATTGTAAACATTGTTAGAGTGATGCGTGGTATAATAAGAGCTTTCATTGTAAAGGTTGTTAGAGTATTCATGTAAATGTTGTTAGAGTATTATTGTAAAAGTTGTTCGAGTATTATTGTAAATGTTGTTCGAGTATTATTGTAAACGTTAGAGCTGCCCACCAAACAGTCAAGATGTTCTATTCATCTGGGAGAAAAGCCACATTAACCTTATACTGATATTTAAATGTCAAGAGGGTTTGTAGTATGTGTGTGCATGCATGTGTCAGTGTGTGTCTCTCTGCATGTGAATGTACCTTTTTGGAGTGTGCATGTGTGTGTGCATGTGTGCGTGTGTGTGTGTGTGTGTGTGTGTGTGTGTGTGTGTGTGTGTGTGTGTGTGTGTGTGTGTGTGTGTGCGTGCGTGCGTGCGTGCGTGCGTGCGTGCGTGCGCGTGTGTGGAGGCATACACCTGATGTAATTCAATAGAAGCCAATCCAGGTTGTGTCTATCTATCAGATTAAATGCTCTGAGATGACTGAATACCTGGCCTGATGTTTTCCTCATTTACACTCACATTACCAAACACATTACCTTCCCCTCTCAATCATTCAGCTACACTGCCCTCCGAGGGCAGAGACCCGGGTTTTCACCTTTCAAACAAGCCTTTTTCTTATGCGGTTGTCTTTTGACACCGATACCAATATGAGATGTTTCTTTCCAATGCCAATGCCAACAAAAACATGACTACCGTATTTCCTCTAATATTGGACAGGTCTTGTATTTACCTCAGCTGCAAAGAGCACCAGGCCTTTATTAGAGAGAGGCTTATATAAGAGGCAGGCCTTAATTTCTATTTTTTAAATACGTACATTGTCTGTCTACATTTAAATATTGAGTGCAACACAGTCATTGTGGTGGATTAACGTAATTCACACACTGAAGTTGGAACTGTCTATAGGTTGCGGCGTCCGCACGGACAATTTAGCATGTGGTACCTTCTCGACTCTACCTGAGTCTAATCGAGTTGATAACATGCAGTGTAGCTAATAGCTTTTGCTACCGCTATCATAGCCTTCATGATCTGTTATGTCAACTGGACTACGCCAGCCCCACCTGCCGAACGCCATATAGATAGCAAACGTTAACTAACGTTGCAAACAAAGCCAACGTCATCCAGCCGACACCACAGATCTAGCTATGACAACATTAGCTAATGCCAACAAAGTGAGAGTAGGGAAACGTTAATGTAGTCAGAGTGTAGCGGGAACGGTAGAGAGAGGCAGCACTTAATTTGCATTGGCAAGAGTTTATCTCATTCTATATCACAGCATGGAAAATAAAAATTATTATTTGTCTGCATGTATCAAACCCCCCGTCCATTATAAGAGGCCCGTCCTCTATTTGAATGCCCTCCACTATTAGAGTATTTACGGTATCTTCAGATAAGGAAGTGATATCATAACTGAAGTGATCTAGTTGAGTGATATAGTGGAGTGATCTGATGGAGTGATCTAGTGGAGTGACCTGATGGAGTGACCTGATGGAGTGACCTGACCGAGTGTCGTGATCTAGTGGAGTGATCTGGTGGATCGATCTAGTGGAGTTATATAGTGGGCCGAGATGCCTGCACCGTTCATCTGATGTAGCCTGTGTACGCCAACCACGCAGCCCTCTGCCTGCACCGTTCATCTGATGTAGCCTGTGTACTCCCTCTGCCTGCACCGTTCATCTGATGTAGCCTGTGTACTCCAACCATGCAGCCCTCTGCCTGCACCGTTCATCTGATGTAGCCTGTGTACTCCAACCATGCAGCCCTCTGCCTGCACCGTTTATCTGATGTAGCCTGTGTACTCCCTCTGCCTGCACCGTTCATCTGATGTAGCCTGTGTACTCCAACCATGCAGCCCTCTGCCTGCACCGTTCATCTGATGTAGCCTGTGTACTCCAACCACGCAGCCCTCTGCCTGCACCGTTCATGCTTTCCAGAGAGTAAACTCCTCCAGCAAATGGTACTCAGCCTGCTATTGAATCACTATTATGTTTTAATTTCACTGTTATTCCGTGTTCCATTAATTTCCTCGTTGAGCTGCACAAGAAATCCCGGCAGTGTGTCAAAGTGTCCTTGAGCAAGACACTTAACCACTAACTGCTCCTGATGGTTGCATGGTTGCCTCAGCCGTCGGT
>NC_140169.1:95268636-95313636 GCF_963971535.1 Notolepis coatsorum | reverse complement strand
GGGTGTGCGAGCAGTGCGGTCGCACAGGGCCTCGCGGGAAGGGGGGCCTCGCACAAAAAAAATAAAAAAAAATAAAAATAAAATATTTTTTATTTATTTATTTTATTTATTTATTTTTTTGCGCGGCCCCCCTTCCCGCGAGGCCCTTTTTCATCACAGACCTAAAATCTAGTTTTGCTTATATGCTTATATATTTCACATTAGACACGTTCCTGGCTCTGAGGCTCTGCAGGCAGCAGAATTGGTTTCAATGAGGGGAGGGGTTACAGCCAGGTAGCATCTGTTGAGTTCATTGTGTGCGTCTGTGTGCGTGTCGGGGGGGGGGGGGGCCTGAACCGACTCATTGCCAGACGTGAGCGATTCGACTCACGCTCACGGCAATGAATCGGCTCTTATGAACGAGTCGCTCATGACCGACCCATCACTAGCGTCTGACTATTTCGCGCGTGCAGCATTGGATGCCAGCCAAGATGAAGAGGACATCGTCCGCAGATGGACTGAAGATGAAAGTTGTTGCATGTTAGACAGTTCAGTCAGGCTAGCCATCCCGGTTAAAGACAGGGACAGCTAGTTAGCTTTAGCTACGTTATAATATTAAGTGTGGTTCAGTCGGGATATAGCCATGATGATGTCGGCTAGTAGCTAGCTTAGCTAAATGCTAACTAGTGTTAGCTAACCTAGAGACAGCGCGTGCAGCCAAGATGAAGATGATGGTCGTTCGGCAGATGAACTTCGTCAACTCCACGCGGTTGTCTCCATCCTCTTGGACGTTTGGTGAGTTTTTAATGCCCTCTATTCTATTCCCGCCGTGGATCTCTCTCTCTCTCTCTCTCTCTCTCTGGAGCCAAACTGGCCGACTAGCTGTTGTAGTAGTGTAGTAGCTAACGGTGTGTGGCCTGGTGTCAGCACCTGTATTGCTTTTCTCACGTTACAGTTTTTCAGTGGTAGCCGCATAGCTTGCGTCTGCGTTAGCTAATGGTTAGCGATAGCCGGGTTGAGCTAACTGTTAGCCAGTTAGCTGTTTAGCTACGACGTTAGCTGCCGGCTGCGCTCGGCTGGGAACGTTAGCTTGATGCTATCAGTTAGCCTAGAGTTAGCTGTTAGCTTGTGCTACGACCATTGACATTAGCCGTGAGAATAGCAGGGGGTTCTGGCACTCTGACTACGACATCATCTTTGACAGAAGATGTAGTCGGGCCTGCACCATGACAAGGCTCCGGCCATAGCTTATTTTTGTCCCGCCAGCGAGAGGCCTTTCGTCAACGTGGAGACCTGTGTTGCGGCCTTTCGCCCTGCGTTCCTTGGTGCAGGTAAGATGAATGAAAATGTAATGACATTACCCCACTCTTCCTTCCTTCCCCTCCCGAATGTTTTGTTAATAACGATGTTTTTTTCCAGGCAAAACATATGTTACTTCACAACATTTGGAGATACGACATGTGCTGTGTGTGAATTTTGGGTAGCTTGGGTAGCGTTGGGCCGTTGGCCAAAGCTGTGTGTGGCCTGGTGTCATTACCTGGCTAGCCTATTTAGCTGATGTCGGCCATTGGCTCCTTGCTGCTTTGTTTTCTCTGGTATAGACCCTCTTCTCTTTGGATTTAAGTGTTGATCTTTGTCCTTTTGGATCTCTCATACATGCTCTCTCTCTAACACACACACACACGACAAACACACATGCTCTCTCTCTCTCTCTCTCTCTTTCTAACACACACAGTCTGCCTATGGCGGCCTTTCTCGATGGCTAGGCTGTGCTCGCTGAGTCTGTACCTAGTCAAGGATCTTCAGTCACAGTGCTCAGGTATTCTGCCACTGTGTACTCTCTGTTTAGGGCCAAATAGCATTTAAATCGCGTTTAAATCTCGCACAGGGCCTCTCATTTCTCCCAGGCGGCCCTGCCTGTAATTCAAGATAAATCTGCCTTCTGTAGCGCACTTGGTAAAGCATGGCACTAACAATGCTGAGGTTGTGGGTTCGATCCCATGGGACTACATATACTGAAAATCTATGCACTTCATGTGTACTATGTACTGTACGTTGCTATGGATAAAAGCGTCTGCTAAGAAGCATATATATATATTTTTTTTTTCATTGGGTTTTTAGCCCTAGTTGCAAGATTGTGTATCACTGCACAATTATTTTGTGAAATAAATCAGTGGTTAAAAAATGTGGGTCGCGACTTAATGACTAAGGAAAAATTTGGGTCCTGAGGCTAGACCAGTTGAGAACCACTGATCTAGACAGTATACATATATATATAGTACAGTATATATCTATCTATCTGTCCATCTGCCCATCCATCTGTCTGTCTATATCATTCTCACACACGCACAGCATGTTTTTTGGTACCTCATAATCAGCCTCTCTCTCTCTGTCTCTCTCTCTCTCTCTCTCTCTCTCTCTCACTCTCTCTCTCTCACTCTCTCTCACCCCCCTCTCTTTTATTTAGAGCTTTTCTCTAAATCCTGAGTCCCAGGACCCCCACTGCGCCAGCTGTCAGCTCCTCTTCCAAGCTAAGCTGACTGGGAAGTCACATATTTGTATTTATTCAATTGCATTTAACCCTTATTTAACCAGGCTAGTAATTTTTTTTTTTTTAAACATGTGTGACTAGCCTACCTTAAAAACTCTGGGAGAGGTGTTAGTTGGCCAACGCCTAGGCTAGCCACTTCGCATTCGCTTCCTTTCATTGTGCTCAACTAGGCTAGCGTGCAGCCGAATAGCTTTCTACTGAAAAATATTGATGTGAGGAAGGTCTATCGAATATGAAGGTATACCATCAAGGATCCATGCTTTTTTCAGCCCTAACTGACTGCGTCCGGATCTCCTGTGAGTATCGGTCGGGCTCTGATATCGCTCAGCCCTAACTGACTGCGTCCGGATCTCCTCTATGGTGAAGAGCAGGTTTGGTGTTTGAGCCGCTGGCACCATACGGTGGGAAGGGGTTCCTCCTGGGAGCTGGGTATTTATAACCCCTCCCCTACAAACCTCAGAACATCTGTGAAAATCTGCAGTATCTGTGTGCAGAATCATTGCAGTCGCCGGGCAAGTGCTCTCACCACTATCCAACTATGATTATAGTTAGAGTAAAGGTTAGTTTTAACATTCGCTTAACGTTTATGGTTAAGACAGAAGGTTCGATCCCTGGCAGGGGAACTTAAAGGTTTTCTGAAAAGTGTGAATATGTAATATATGTATTATTTGTAATATGTACATTTTCAACACAATACATAAATATATTACTTATGGCTATAACATAACGTACACCATGTACCTTTTTTCCTGTGGTCAATTAGTACTTTATTTACATATTTTAAGCGAGATCGGGCTGGCAGCTGAGAGATGTTTTGGGCTGATAAAATGAAAGCATTGTAATCTGTTGTCGATGTTGTTGTTTAAAATCACTTTTATACATTTTGAAAACATGTTTTTTCCTCTTGGGAGGCATGATGTTGACTATACAGATGATTATTTGTGCAACAGAACTTGTCACCAGAGCATCTTCTCCACATTCTTCCCCTGGAGAGGGAGAGCTTCTCTGTACTTTGCTGAAATCTGAGTTGCATGTGTGATGTCACTAATAGGTCAACCCTATCATGGTCCAATATGTGGTAACTTGACACCTTTAGCTTCAAATACACAGAAATCTGAGTAGGTATTGTGATGAGGGATTCACCAGACCATGGAGCCCCACAGCAGAGAGCTGGGAGAAACAGGCAGCATGGCAATCAGCACCCACAGCTAGTGAATCACCCACACCAGGAATTGATCAGGCAGCCACAGAAAAGGAGGCGTCTGACAGCACATGGGGAGGTTAGTCTGACTCACCTCAACCGAGAGCTCACACATAATATGTCCTTTTGCCCTAGACGGAGAAGACTGACGGCTGCCCACAGCGTGATGACCGCTGGGACACCACGCCTGGACCGGCTGCCCCCCCACTCCCCCCCACGGAATACCTTGGGGTTCACCACAGGCCAGGCAACTCCCTCTAACTCTTCTCTCTCCCTATGGACAATAAACATGGTGTTTGACCCATAAATACAGCGTTTCGCCAACGCCACAGTATTGACATGTCTTGAAAGAATATAAACTGCTGATTTGGAATTCCTGGTAAATAGCAATGGGTACTTGTTGACAATTTGTAGAGATGCAGCTTTTCAGTAGTTTATTGAACAAGTTGGTGGGGAAAATATACTATAAATAATAAAACATGTATACAAATTGTTATTCAATATAGAACATTTTTACAGGTTTAAAATGTATCTGGAGGAGATCTTTAACTTTCCACATAGAGTGAGGGAGAGAGAGAGAGAGAGAGAGAGAGAGAGAGAGAGAGATGTCTGCTTTTTTTGTGGAAAATTGCTTTAATGAATGTCTGTCTGGACTCTGTCTGTATGTGGGAAGCTGTCTCTGTCTCTCTCTCTATCTCGCTGTGTGTGCGTGTGCGTGTGCGCGCGTGTGTGTTTGTGTGTCTGAAGGTTGACAGCAGGGAACCTACTCATATTAACAGTATGAGACGCTGAACACACTGGAACACTGGAGCTAATGATGTCAAACACAACTCGCTGTGTGTGGGTGGGTGGGTGGGAGAGAGAGAGGGAGATAGACACTGAAAGAGACAGAGACAGAAAGAGAAGAGAAATATGAGAGAGAGAGAAAAGTGAGTCTTAGGTTGCGAGTCAGAAAGTGATTTTCCTGTCTGTCTCTATATAAATAATTGCCTGCCTGTCTCTATACAAATAATTTCCTGTCTGCTTCTATACAAATTATGTCATGCCAGTCTCTATATAAATAATAATCTGTCTGTCTCTGTATAAATAATTTCCTGTCTGTCTCTATATAAATAATTTCCTGTGTTCCCTATTGTAGTTCAGCATGTGTGTCAGTATGTGTGACGTACGTGGGTTGGTCCTTATCATTATTACTGTATTTGTGACACCATGTGAACATCAGGTTAGTATAGGTAATATTCTTTTGTTATTTGTATGTGGTGTGTGTGTCGCCTTGGTACTAATTCCTCTTTCTTTCTCCCTTTGCCAGGTGCCGCCCGTCCCTCCTCTAGAGAGTGCTGATTGCCTGATGAGTGGCAGCTGACGGCAATTAGCCTCAAGGGACGGGTTGATAAAGCCTGGCATGTGACACACATCCGGGCGTCTCATGGAGTCATTGCCACTGACCAGAGTGGAGTGTGGAGGTTGCCTATTTTGCCACTATTGTGTGGATGCTATATATATTGAACGCTTTGTGCTCATTGCCACTTTGTGTGGGTTAGAGAGTAGAATAGAATAGAATAGAATCTTTATTGTCATTGTTGGTCCAACGAAATTGAGTTTGGAACATCACCACTGGCATACAAACATAAAATATAGCATGTGCAAAATAATAATGTCAATAATAATAATAATAATAATAATAATAATAATAATAATAATAATAATAATAATAATAATAATAATAATATAATAATAAAGTATCAATGTCCCAATGTCCTCAATAATAATAATATACCATCAATGTCCCAAGTGCATTTAGTGCTAGTGCAAATAAATAAATATTTCAGTGAAAGTCCAGTGAGTTAAATGGAAGGAGGGGGGGGGGGGGCGTTGACTTGCAATGGATGAAATAGTGTATAGTGCAGCAATGCAAGTCCGGTTCACAGTTATTGTTGTAATGGATAAGTGGGAGTTATGTCACCGGGGGTTGGGGACGGGGTGTGCGAGGGGGTCTTCTCTCCTTGGTCTTCGTGGGGTTGAGAGCAAGGTTATGACCATCGCACCACTCCACTAGTCGCTCAACCTCCCTCCTGTATGAGGTCTCATAATTTCCTCTGATGAGGCCAAGTACTGTTGTGTCGTCTGCAAATTTGACTATGAGGTTAGATGGAGAGGAGGAACAACAGTCGTGGGTGAAAAGTGTATAGAGAAGTGGGCTGAGTACACACCCCTGAGGGGCCCCGGTGCTAATGGGCAGGGTGGGGATGTGTGCTTGCCAATCCTGACATGTTGTGTGCGATTTGTAAGAAAGTCCAAGATCCAATTGCATAGTATTGTGTGGATTAGAGTATTGTGTGGATTAGAGTATCGTGTGGTTTTGTATATATATTGTTGGCCTCTGTGCCATTTACCACTATTGAGTGGACATATATATATTGTACTCTTTATGCCATTTGTCACTACCTGAGTGGACCTATATATATATTGTATTGTCTTATTGCTGGGTGGTTCCCGGTGCTAACCTTTGTCTGGTTGGCTGGTGTCCTGTGACACTGCTAACACTTGTGCTTACCTTATTGTACTTACCTTGTTTGTTCTCCCCTACCTTTTCCCATGATTGTGTGTTGTGGGTTTCATTCCTCGTTGTTTAATAAATACATTTATTTTGGAAAACGCTTTATTTATTTCTTACCTACCGGGACCTGTGCTTAAAGCACACACTGGATGGGCTGGCTTCACAACAGCCCGCTCCAGGTATAATTAGTTTGGTCATCAGACCTTTGGTTGTGACGGTATGTAACAAGGTTAAAACCATCTGAGGTCTAAGCCTAATTTCTCCTATTTCTGGTTAGCCTGGTGTAATTGTGTAATAATGTATGTATTACCTAAACACTGTAATGCACAAACATGTTATATACTATTTGTTTTCAGGACAGACTGGGCTGTAAGAATATGTATGCTGCAGTGATGTCATATGAATGTATAAATAATTGACCACAAAATAAAGAATTATTACATTTTAAATTCTCCGAATTGTATTGCAATCCCCCATAGACCAATAAAGCACCAAACTTTTTTTTTTTAAATATATTCTTCTAGGCCTTGGTAGTCAGGATGGAGAGGAGAGGAGAGGAGGAGTGGAGAGCAGAGGAGAGGAGAGGAGAGAAGATTATTATTGAAATCCTGCATAGAACAATAAAGAACCAGAACTTTGGTTTTTGAAATATTCGTCTAGGCCTTGGTAGTCAGGAAGGGAAGGAGAGGAGATGAGAGGAGAGGAGAGAAGAGGAGGGGGAAAAATGAGAGGAGATGTACAAATAGGAGAGAAACAAGGCGAAGAGACACAAAATGCCACAGAGATTCCATGACCACTTTGATCCAAATCTGTTTTGACTCCAATTCCTATTTAATAAGGAGTCAACCCAGATTAGAGCAGAGCAGAAGACAGCAGCCATAGCCCAGCTGGAGACATGTTGTTGTTTGAGTTCTGATACATCCCTGGGAGACTGTCATGGAATAGAATAGACTAGAATAGAATAGAATAGAATAGAATAGAATAGAATAGAATAGAATAGAATAGAATAGAATAGAATAGAATAGAATAGAACATAATATAATAGAACAGAACAGAACAGAACAGAACAGAACAGAACAGAACAGAACAGAACAGAACAGAATAGAATAGAAGATCGACAGACAAGCAGACAGACAGACAGACAGACAGACAGACAGACAGACAGACAGACAGACAGACAGACAGACAGACAGACAGACAGACAGACAGACAGACAGACAGACAGACAGACAGACAGACAGACAGACAGACAGACAGACAGACAGACAGACAGACAGACAGACAGACAGACAGACAGACAGACAGACAGACAGACAGACAGACAGACAGACAGACAGACAGACAGACAGGAAGTGACACGGACAGATCTAGGATGAGAAACAAGATGTAATAACAACATATGCATCTCTGGAAATTGACAAGACACTACTAGATTTGGTACAAGTTATACTGCAGCTGATCACCACCAGATAACACTCACAAATAACAACATGCTCCAGAAGAGAGATAGAATACAGAAGAGAGAGAGAGAGAGAGAGAGAGAGAGAGAGAGAGAGAGAGAGAGAGAGAGAGAGAGAGGGGACAGAGAAGACAGAAGACAGAGAAGACAGAGATGACAGAAGAGAGAGGGGGAGAGAGAGAGAGATTTTCATATTCATCCCACTCGACATAAAGGGAGGACACGTTACTAAGAAGTACAACCCTTGGGGAGCTCCAGTAGCTCACCACGTACCGCGAGTGCTATTTCAGCGCCGTGGACAACCGTGCTCGTCACGGATCTGGGGCTGAGCGCGTTCGAATCCCGGACGGCAGCCGTGCCTTTCCCAGAGTGTCTTCCCCCCCATCTGAACCCTTTCAGCCTGCTTCTGTCGGTCAAACTTGACCAAGTATGAATGCGATGAAAAAGCGATAAACGCTAAAAAAAATAAAGAACCAGCTGACTGGTCAAAGTAAAAAAAAAAAAAGAAGTACAACCCTTATCATCCCCCTACAGGACAGTAAAACAAAAAATTTACCTCATTCTCAATTTCACCTCATGCTCACACACCAAACGGTCTGTCCTCCTCTGTGATGACATTAAACCTGCCAGTCTCTAGAGCTAATGGTAATGTCCCTGACCGTATCTGAGCACATAGGGTTCTTTGTCTTTTGTTTAGATTATACTTCACACAGCCTTACATCCCAATCATGGACTGTTTGCCCTCCTCCCCTCCGGGAGACGCTATACAGGGACCTCCACTCCAAGTCAAGCAGACTCGGGAACACCTTCTTCCCCTCAGCTGTCATCTCTCTGAACTCTGTGCTATGTTGACAGCCCCCCCGCCCCCTACCATATAAACTCTTAACTCTGAATCCATTGCTTACACCCTAGGCACTGTTAGCCATACGGTACAACTCTGAACTCTGTTGCCTATACTGTACAACTCTGAACTCTGTTGCCTATACTAAATTTACTACTGCTTTCACTGTCTACAACTGCCCTACACTGTAATCATAGTAATCATTAATAATCTTAACTACACACCTCATACTATAGTCTACCCATATACTCTGTATGATAGCATGTACCACAGTGCTGTATATACCACATATTTACATTTATATTTGAATATTTACTGTACAGTATATATATATATATATATATATATATATATATATATATATATATATATATATATATATATATATATATATATATACATATATATGTATTTATTCTCACCGCATATATATATATATATATATATATATCCACACCTGTCTGTACTGTACTATACTATGTCTATACCCCCCCCCCATCATACAATGGCAAAAAAGAGGACGCTGGCTACTACAGACAGTATGAGTACAGAGTAAAACGACTGCAGCAGCCTATTGCACACATTGAAGACCTGAGTCTCCTCAGGAAGAACAGCCTGCACAGTCCCTTCCTGTAGAGGGCATCTGTGTTGTCCAACCAGTCTAATTTGTTCTTCAGGTGTAACGGAACGTAAACCAATCCCGGTCACCCTCTTTATCTGGGAACGCCCAAACCCAACTTTCATCTATATTTAGTCATCTAAAGACTACTAGATGTGAACGTTTGTACCACTGCAACGTTATAATTGTTCGAATGTGTTCGGGGCGACGCTGTTTCCCAAGTAAAAGTAGCATCCTGTTCCTTAAACATGAACTCCCACTCGCCCCAAGATGAAGTCAGATCGTTTGTTTATGTTGCTAGCATATATAGCCAGTGTTTTGTCCGACGAAATGTGTTGTACATTTGTAATCTTCTTAATAAGAGATCTAAGTTTGTCTGAAGTAGGGTGACCACACACTAAAAACAGATTGGTCAAATTTGACCCAATTTGGGTTATTTTTGACCCAATTCACTGGTCAAAAAGGGCCCGACCAGTGTGTGGGTTAATTTGACCCAATATTATTGGTTATTTCATTTGACCCATAACTTGGGTCAAATAAACGGATAGTAACGACCCATTTTAAGGGTCAAAATAACCCAACCTCCAAGTTGATTTGACCCCATATTGGGTTATACCAACGACCCATTTTAAGGGTCAAAATAACCCAACCTCCAAGTTGATTTGACCCCATATTGGGTTATACCAACGACCCATTTTAAGGGTCAAAATAACCCAACTTCCAAGTTGATTTGACCCCATATTGGGTTATAGAAACGACCCATTTTAAGGGTCAAAATAACCCAACCTCCTAGTTGATTTGACCCCGTATTGGGTTATACAAACGACCCATTTTAAGGGTCAAAATAACCCAACCTCCTAGTTGATTTGACCCCGTATTGGGTTATACAAACAACCCATTTTAAGGGTCAAAATAGTTGCTTTGACTGAATCTTGGGTTACATCAAAAGGGTCAAATAGACCCTATTCACAGCAGCCATCTTGTGAGCCAGATTGACAACGATTGACCAACAGATGGACACAGCAACATGATTAGTTACACATCTGTCAGTCTGGTTCACAGGATGTAGGTTTACCCTGCTGTGTCAAGATGGCTGCTGTGAAAAGGGCCTATTAACACAACTGCTATAGTTAGTACACTACATTAGGTTGGCACAGATACTTGATTGAAAAGGTATAACAGTCTAAATGTGCTGAAATCAATGAAAAGAACAGACCAAGGCATAGAATACATTTAACTTCAAAATGTATTACACTTGTTGCATATACATGTCACAGCATGTGGACATCAAAAAGTGCTTTCATGTCAAACTGATTAAAATATTTAACACGATTAATCGCATGATTGTCCATAGTTAACTCGCGATTAATCACAAATTAATAAAAGAAATTCTACCTTAAACGGATCTTTTTCAAGTTCCAAGTTTTAATACTCTCTTATCAACATGCGAGTCAACAAATGCTTTCGTTATGCAGTCATTTAACACAAAAGGATGACCCTCATGCATTGCAAATTTGCATCAAATTCAAAACAGAGTGATGCACAAAATAACTTAAAAGAAAGAAAATTCATTAAAACAATGAATAAAGTGTACATGAAATAATAGGGGAAAGAAAACGTTAGGAACTTGTTACATTCACCCACACAACACAAGGGCTGAGTAACACATGTGTTGTGCTCAGGCATTCGTGATCTATGCAGGTCAGGCACACCCTGAAAGCACAATGCTCGGGGCAGTTGATACGTGTTTTAAAGCATTTTATGTATTTGACATAAAGTACCCCAGGCAGTGTGTTCATGCATGGGAGTTTCTCCAGCACGTTATATATAATATTGAGGGACTAAGGACAGCCGTACGTAACGCAAAACGTACAAATGAGGAGGAGGTGGAATACATTTACATTTACATTTAGTCATTTAGCTGACGCTTTTATCCAAAGCGACTTACAAGTTCTGTACGACAAGCCATCAGGAAGGGCACAACTCTATCAGCTGAGCAACAATGTTCATCAAAGTGTTGAGTGCTACAGTGTAGGTTAGTTTATTAGGACAAGTGCATGACAGTACGGTTAGTTAGGGTTAGATTTTTTTTTTTTTTTTTTTTTTTTTTTAATTCAGATAATGGTTGAAGAAGTGCGTCTTTAGTCGACGGCGAAAGATTGGACGTGATTCGGCTGTCCTAACTGGGGTGGGTAGTTCATTCCACCATTGTGGGGCAAGGACTGAGAATAGGCGACTTCTCTTTGATGACCCTCCCGGAGCTTGGATAGGAGTAGGTCTGAGGCGGCCAGAAGATGCAGAGCGTAGGGGTCTTGAGGGTGTGTAGTTAGAGACCATTGACCGGAGGTAGGCGGGAGCGGTTCCCTTTGCCGCACGGTATGCTAGGTCGAGGGCCTTGAAGCGGATTCGTGCAGCAATGGGGAGCCAGTGCAGGTCCCTAAGAAGTGGGGTGACATGGGCCGACTTCGGTAGGTTTGAGATCAGGCGGGCCGCTGCGTTCTGAATGAGTTGAAGAGGCTTAGTGGCAGTGGCCGGGAGGCCAGCGAGCAGTGCATTGCAGTAGTCGAGGCGGGAGATGACTGTTGATTGGACGAGGAGTTGGGTGGCTTCTTTTGTCAGGAAGGGGCGTATCCTTCTGACGTTGCTCAGGAGGAATCGGCAGGTTCTGGTCGTCGCTGCGATGTGAGCAGAGAAGTTCAACTGGTCGTCGAGGACAACACCAAGGTTCTTGGCGGTCGGGGACGCAGTCACAGCTGCATTCTCGACTGTGATTGAAAGGTCGGTTAGGGGGGAGGATTTGGCCGGCAGGTGGAGCAATTCTGTTTTGCTTAGGTTCAGTTTGAGGTGGTTGGACGTCATCCAGGCTGAGATGTCGGACAGACAGGCCGAGATCCGCACAGAGACGTGGATATCTGAGGGAGGGAAGGAGAGGAAGAGTTGAGTATCGTCGGCATAACAATGGTAGGAGAAGCCATGAGACGTGATAATGTTACCCAGTGATTTAGTGTAGAGGGAGAAGAGAAGGGGTCCTAAAACCGAGCCCTGGGGGACACCCGTCCGCAGGGGGCGGGTGGCCGACAGGGTCCCTCTCCATGACACTTGGTAGGAGCGGTCATTGAGGTATGATGACAGCCATGTCAGCGCAGAGCCAGCCACTCCCATTCCTGCGAGGGCCGCAAGGAGGATCTGGTGGTTGACTGTGTCGAAGGCTGCAGATAGATCTAGGAGAATCAGGACAGAGGAGAGGCCTTTCGCTTTTGCTAAGTGAAGTGCCTCTGTGACCGCAATGAGGGCTGTCTCTGTGGAGTGACCAGTCCTGAAGCCTGACTGATTAGGGTCTAGGAGGTCATTCTGTAAGAGATAAGTAGTAAGTTGGTTGGATACAGCACGTTCAAGTGTTTTAGAAAGGAAGGAGAGAAGAGAGACAGGACGGTAGTTGCCTATGACAGTAGGGTTCAGGGTTGGTTTTTTTATGAGCGGCGTGACTCTGGCTTGTTTTAGGGAGGTGGGGACCACCCCCGAGTTGAGTGAGGAGTTGATGGTTGCAGTTAGGAATGGGAGGATGTCTGGTGCTATGGTCTGGAGGAGTGGGGAGGGTAGCTGGTCCAGCTGGCAAGTAGTCGGACGGTTTGACGTTACCAGTGTCAGGGTCTCTGCTTCTGTAATGGGAGAGAAAGATGACAGAGTGAAGGATGAG
The DNA here is from genome assembly GCF_963971535.1 of Notolepis coatsorum. NCBI lineage: Eukaryota > Metazoa > Chordata > Actinopteri > Aulopiformes > Paralepididae > Notolepis > Notolepis coatsorum. The sequence continues at coordinate 95,300,732 of NC_140169.1, read as the reverse complement.
GTTCTCGATTCAGCATTTGGAATGGGTGGGGGTTGGGAGAAGGAGCTGCGGATGTTCTCCACTTTTTCCTCAAAGAAGATCGCAAAGTCTTCGGCAGAGAAAGATGAGGGAGGGGGGGGGTGGGGGGGGAGTGAGGAGGGAGGACATGGTAGCATGCAGTTTGCGAAGATTCTTGGCAGAGGCCTCGATCCTATGGTGGAAGAAAGAAGCTTTGGCATTAGTGATGGTTTTGGAGAATGTTAACAAGAGGTTGTGATATGTGTCGATGTCAGCAGTGAGGCGTGACTTTCTATACTTCCTTTCAGCTGCTCTCAGGACCTGTCTTTGTTCTCTCACTGGATCTGTCAGCCATGGACTGGGTGGGGAACGGCGGGCAGGTTTCTCAACGAGGGGACAGAGCTTGTCGAAGGAGGTTGCCAGGGCTGAAAGGAGGGTGGAGGTTGCCATCTCTGTGGAGAGAGCAGAGAAGGTGTCACTCAAAGGTAGAGCGGATAGTATGTCAGAGGAGAGGGTGGAGGGGGATAGGGAGGGCAGGTTGCGTCTGAGTGAGACTGTTTGAGTTGGGGTGAAGACCTTTCAGTTAAGCATGAGAGTTAGTGAGAAGGATATGAAGGAATGGTCAGATACATGTAGGGGAGTTACCGTGGTGTTAATGATGCTGGAGTTACGGGAAAATATGAGATCCAAGGAGTTGCCTGCTTTGTGGGTGGGAGGCATGGCAGTGGGAGTCAGGTCAAACGATTGTAGGAGGGAGACTACTATGACTGACTGAGATGAGTCAGGCAGGTTGAAGTCGCCCAGTAGAAGGAGAGGGGTACCATCTTCCGGTAAGGAGCTAAGAAGCATGTCCAGCTCATCTGTGAAGTGATCGAGCGGACCTGGAGGGCGGTAGAGTGTAACAATGGTGAGATTGAAAGGATTAGAGACAGATACTGCATGATATTCGAGAGAGGAGAGTGACAGTTCTGGGAGTGGTGTTACGTTTGTAGCCCATGAAGGAGATGTCATGAGGGCAGTGCCTCCACCCCGTCTGGAAGGTCGAGGTGTGTGAGTGAAGTTATAGTTTGTAGATAATGCTGCAGGTGTTGATGAGTTATTGGGGGTTATCCAGGTCTCAGTTAGAGCCAGGAGCTGCAGATTTAGACTATGGGCGTAGGCAGTAATGAAGTCAGCTTTCTTGACTGCTGATTGACAATTCCATAAGCCTCCCCGTACTGTGACAGGTGTATTAGTGGCTGTAGGAGGGTAGGAGAGATTAGCCGGGTTACTAGCAAACTGTCGTGGATGGGTAGAGTCAGTTCTGGAGGAGCAGATTGTGGATATAGGTATGAGACACATTGTATTGTCGAGAGTGGCAGGGAGGAAGTAGAGAAATAGCAGTGTGGGAGGGAAATATAGGATTATGGTGTACCTAGCACTGGGATAGGTGAAGTAGCAGGAGGGAAGGTGGGGGAAGAGATGGAGGAGGAGGGAGATGGGTAGACGCTAAGTCCCGTATGTATATATTAGTGCTGTCAATCGATTAAAATATTTAACACGATTAATCGCATGATTGTCCATAGTTAACTCGTGATTAATCACAAATTAATCAAATGTTTTCTACCTTAAACTGATCTTTTTCAAGTTCCAAGTTTTAATACTCTCTTATCAACATGCGAGTCAACAAATGCTTTCGTTATGCAGTCATTTAACACAAAAGGATGACCCTCATGCATTGCAAATTTGCATCAAATTCAAAACAGAGTGATGCACAAAATAACTTAAAAGAAAGAAAATTCATTAAACCAATGAATAAAGTGTACATGAAATAATAGGGGAAAGAAAATGACATAATTATTTTAATTAACCCCCAAAAAGCAGATACTGCACTCTGCTGCACAGTTCCCTTAAATAATTATACAGGTAATGTACAGGCAAAGTGCAGTAACTTCAAATACAATGTTGTTTTCCCTCCAGCTTTCATAACTTAACCTAGCCATTTTATTTGGATCATCATCATTCCAATATATTCAGGTGTTAAATTTCATTTTCAAAATGGCTAGGTTAAGTTATGAAAGCTGGAGGGAAAACAACATTGTATTTGAAGTTACTGCACTTTGCCTGTACATTACCTGTATAATTATTTAAGGGAACTGTGCAGCAGAGTGCAGTATCTGCTTTTTGGGGGTTAATTAAAATAATTATGTCATATTTTTGTATGCCTAAAGATTACTTCATTAATACATGTTAAATCTGGGTACTATCATCTATCTACCTATAACACATTTTGGATGTCAAGTCAAAACACTTTAAAGCCATTTTTCACTGTTTGGAAGTTACTGCGGTCTGCCTGGTTTTTGAGTGTGATTTTGTAGTTACTGCAGTTTTTAAAACCCCATATCTCCAAAACTGAGCGACATTAACATCTGAAACTTGGTCACAAGATAAAACATTTATTGACAAGTTCAATTTCACTCATAACTCAATTCTGACTTTTTTTGAGTTACTGCGGTCTGCCTTGACAGGGCAGTATAGTCTAGTAAAAAAAAATCTTAAAAGTTAATCGTGAGTTAAAAAAAATAGTGGCGTTAATAGAATCGGGCGATAACGTGTTAATACCGCGTTAACTTTGACAGCCTTAGTATATATGTGTTTTGATCTATCAATATCTGGGGGAGTGTTCCAACAGGGCAGTAAAGCAGTACAAAACCTTGTAGATGCAATATGTTACAGTAGATCCATACCATGCCTGGGCTGGTGAGGCGAGGGTACTCCGTAATGACCTCTTCTATGTCCTTGGAGTGATTTCCCCGAATCCACTTGGCTCTGTAGAGAACGGTGTCCTTCATGTACTCCTGAACTTGAGTGAAGGGCTCCAGGTTATGTTTCAGCCACTCCGTTTGCTGCTGGGCCCTTTCTTCTGGCAGGGTCGATTCTATAGAAACATATATACAACACATTGTAAATTAACTATCTAAAAATGATCTCCAATTTCGTAACCCATTTTCACCAGTAGGACTTAGCACATTATTACAATCAGATCCTTTCCCTCCAGTCAGGCGCCCCGGCTGACCAGAGGGAGGTGCTATTGCCCAGCATTGTTGCATGTTTTGGTGAGGGGTTCAACAAGGTATATTAAACGAGGTAAAGTCAGGAATCAGCCATTTTTGCTCCATGGAGCCCCCCTTGAGGATTCATGTGCAGTAAGCTCCCCCTGGTGAAGAATATAGTTACCCCCTGGGGACACAGGAAAACATGGCCCTTTTTGCCGACCCCAGGTATTACCTGGTATATGCCCTGGGTGGCTTGTTGGCTTCAGGCATTCGCTGTCTGGACCCAGAACCCCGCCTCTTTCGGACATTCCGAAGCCTTTCTTCAATGAATCCAGTAGCTGGATAGTAGAAAAGTTTGCCATTCTTCATTCCCTTCCGGCCTTTGATGCACCATATGTCCTGGAAACGATAAGACAAGATAGAACTCTGTCACCCTTTGCAATGTTATGCTTAAATTATGGAAAAAGTCCTGTACCTGAAACAAAGAGCAGGGAGGGGGGGGGGGGGGGATAAAATGCATCAACCCTGTACCTGGAGTACAATCAAATTGGATCTGATTGATTTTCGTGCAGGAATGGAAAGTGTTGTATTGTAAAATGCCATACATTTTTTTTAAACAGCTATTTACAAACACCACAAAATACTATACTTTATACTTATAGCACATGCATGATCCTGGTCTCTTTTGAAAGATTACATTCTGAAGTTTCTGATACAATAAAGAAAACTCACTTTTAGTGCTACTGAAATAGAGCAACATAGGTCTGAACTTGAGTTGTAGAAAAACGTGTTACTCAACGGGTTAACATTGGGTGTCCTGTATGTGATGCGAGAGAAAAATGACTCCTTATTTTCTACTAATATTACTACTCATCAAATGTTCCATTTCTCTATGAACTCGGCTGGAGGAAGAAAACTTACATAGCCACGGTCTAAATACTGACAAGAGTATAGATGAGTTAGTTTAAGTATTGAAGTTCTGAGATATGTACTGGCTCCAAGTGCTTCCAGATCCATCCATGCTTCTTGAACAACTTACAAATAGTGGAACCGGTCGTAGAATCACAATCTGGTCTGCTGCCCTCGATTCCTCTACGGTGGAGACCTCCTGGCTTGATCCAGAAGCTGCAGATTCCTCCATGGGGGATATGGTAGCAACAAGGCTTGTTGCAGGTGGCTCAGCATTCAAAGCCTTTTGCAGCAAAGAAAGGTTATCAGCTTAGAGGCATTTTATGTTAAAGTGAGTTGTTGTGTACAGATACAAAATATATTTGCAGTCAGCAGTGTCGTTTTCCATTTAACCGATTGACACCCAAGATGGCCAATACCCTACACACATGGAAAAATTTAAATACTGGTGAAGATTTATTTTGTCATAGGGTTTAAAGTGGTTAGTGTTTAGTTGTAGAACTATTTTAATTAAACACATTCTTACTTACAACAATTAATGTCATCTCAGTAGTCCAAGGAGTTTCCCCATCCCAGCAGTCCAACAATGTATCTCAGTCATCGAAGAGTTGTAGCAGAGTAAGGCAGTCCACAGCATGAAACTAAAGACTAACTATTCAAAATATGTTCGGAATATATACTGTAGGCTATCACTGTGTTTCTAGTAAATCAAGGCAGTGTTTCTTTCCTGATTTTTTTCCTCACTATTTACAAGTGGCAGTGGCCATTCAGATGGCCATTCACAGTCTAAAAACGTCTATAGCGCAGAGAGATGAATAAAGTGTCAACATCTCTGTATGACTGGACTGCATGTAGTGGGTGATTATCAAGCAGCTCTTTCACATCGATAGCCAACAAATCTTTGGTTTGGATCACACTGTAAGCAAAGAAATGCTTCTCAAACCCCATTGTCTCCCACCTCTGAACAACTAGCTTTACAGATGGCTCTAAAACCAAAATGGCTTTAATAAGCTCAAACTGAGGCTCTCCATCTTGGTCATAGGACATAAACACTGTCATGCCTGGTCTGTATGTTGTACCCTTAACAGTGACCCTGGCCGGTACATACAATTCAGCGAAAAGGGGGATTCCTGTGAGACCACTTTGAATTTCATTATAGCCTTCAAAATTAGCCAGAAAGGTAGCATACCCTGGACCAATTTCTGTGTTGTGGCTTAACACAGACCCACACATGAAACTGTAGCATTGCATTATCTGATGTCGATAAGCCATGGAGGAAGATGAAGATAATGATGATGAATGGGACGAACTAGAGCAAGAGGGAATCACAGAGAGAGTAGCCCATTTTATAGCTCATCTTAGATCAAAATCTTCCCAGACCTTTACAAATATAAATGTTGTGGTTCAGCAAACCTCAAGTTTAATTGGAGATTTAGTGAGCAGACTACAAACAAAGACCATGTCGCTTTTCAGTCAGTTTGGGCATGATCAAAACCCACAGGTAGAGGAGCTCAGGCAGGACTTTTTAGATGCAGCTAACCCTTTCGAGGGTCTGGAGACAGACTATAAACAGATTAGGTATTTTACTAACTCTGGGAACTTCATCCAGCCAATTGAGGAGTGTTTCTCCGATAACCAAACCTTTGTACAGTGGAGAGACACTGCCACTGGCACCGTTCGACAAGTTGCTCTGACTGATACCTTTCAGCGTATTCCACTAAAGCGTCTTCTGGTCAAGATACTGGAGCTTCCTGGTGTTTTACAGGCCATGATGGAATGGCAACAGAGAGAGAGTGATGCTCTTCAGGATATATTTGATGGAGATTTCTGTAAAAATCCTCCACTCTTTTTGAAAGAGGTGTCAATCCCATTGCTGTTATACAATGATGATTGTGAAACTGTGAACCCCCTCGGGTCAAAGACTGGGGTTCACAAGTTAGGATTTATATATTTTATCTTGAAGAGTTTGCCACCAGACATCCTATCCAATTTGCAGTCACACTTCTTGTTGGCAGTCTATAAATCAGATGATGCAAAAACCTATGGCATTGATGCAGTGTTGCGCCCTATTGTGGAAGAACTAAAGTGTCTTGAGAGGGATGGCATAACTGTTAACACGCCTAGCTTCCAAGGCGTTGTCAAATTCGCCGTTGTTCAGGTAGTGGGAGACAATTTAGGATTGAACGCAATACTTGGTTACATAGAGAGTTTTTCGGGGAACCATGTGTGCCGTTTATGCAAAATACACAGAGATGTCTTGAAAGTACAGACACAGGTAGACGATACGCTGTCCCGAGATGTGAATACTCACGCAGAGGATTTACGGACAGACAACCACTCTCAGACAGGCCTTAAAAGAGACAGTGTCCTCAACAGTCTGTCTTTTTATCATGTTACGGACAATATGGCACTAGACATAATGCATGACATCCTCAAAGGGGTAGGGCCATACGAATTTAAACTTGTGTTAAATGCACTCATAGAACAAAAGCTTATCTCACTAGATAAGCTAAACTATCGTATCACCAGCTTTGATTATGGCTTTTGTGATGTGGAAGCCCTCTGTAATAAGTAAGAATGATTTAAAGAACCTTGGAAGCCCTCTGCATCAGTCTTGTATTATATTGTGTGCTAATCGTAAATGTGAAAAGAGAGACTTGGCATCACCAGGAATTAGCCTTTTGCATTTAAAGCATGTATACGCCATCTGCCTTGATGTTAGAACACTTAGTGATCACTTACAAATTCTCTGTAAAGTTTTGAAAACTTGAGCCTGGGGCCTATTTTGGGGATGAGGTTCCGGATTGTTTCGCCATCTAAAAGGTGAAACGCCTCCTCATCGATATCTTGATCTGAAAGACAAAGACAGAAAACAAAAATACTTTTACAGTAATTTCAGTGCCATCCAGTGGCAGCTAACTCCAACACAGGACCAGGACCAGAGAACCAAGATGAAGAACAGAATAATGTGTGTGTGCCTGCATGTGTGTTGAAACCCTATACAATACTGCTTTGTCATGGAAACATTTTCATGGTCAAGAAAGTAAAAATTCTCACCTTTAAAACTGTCTGTGAGCTCTGGCAATTGCCACTCAATAAGCTTTTCTGCGACAAAGCTGTCCATCAAGACTGGCCTGAAACAAAAGAGAAAGCAATGTGGAAATGAACACATCTGCAATTAATTAATGCCTCATGCGTGCCCAAGTACTCAGCCACGTGTGAACGATAGGCCAAGTATACTTGCTGACATAGCAGCCTAGAATATTTAGCACTGATTTCAGGTGTAAAAAGCCTCACCACATGTCTGGCTTCCGCAGTCTACTGCTTAATTTAGTATAGGATGTTGTAAATTGATGCCCGAATCGTGGGACATTAGAGAGATGATGGAAATGTAGACCTCAAAATGGCGCAAAATGGCGCTAAATCTCAGTATGTAGCTAGCTAGCGAACCAGCTATGTCACCGCATTGAGAGGACAACAGCTTCATTACACACATATGGTTAATAAAGATATCAATCATATAACGTTACACAGCTATAGATAGTCTCCAGTTAATCTGGTATCATTACAACCCAAAACACGGTAAAATTAGCAATAACAGTAACGTTACTAGTACTGGTTAACTAGGCCTAGCTACTAGCCAGAACCTTTGTAATACTCATAGACTTGGTCACTTTCGGTAGCATAATTGAACGGTAATGATTTATGTGTCGTGTCGTGTCGTGTGGCTTATTTATTAATAGAGGTTACCACATATTTTTACAAGGTTAGAGATGAACCGATTATAGAAATGAGTAGCTAAGTTGCAACTTGCGGTGGATAGCTAGCTAGCTAGCTAGCTGATGACGCGACAGATAGCTGTGAAGAGCTAGCTAATTTAGTTCCACAACGTTCACAGTGCATGGTTAACACGACGCAATATGTACAATGGATGGGTTGAGATATAAATACTGTGCTAACGAAACGAGATCTTACCTTGAGTCAGTGAAGTCTTTTCCGTGATCGTGAAGAGGGTTTGTTGGATCGTGTTGACTGTGAACGTGGGACCGTGTTGACTGTGAACATGACCGTCTGACTGACTGGAACATATAGTTCCCAGTGGGGGAGGGGTGTAGCTTTGCAGATCCCGGCGGAAACACCCAGCTCTCTGACCCAACACATGGGTTATGTCTCAGAAAATTTACCCATAATTATTATAACTCACAAATTGGGTCAACATTGGGTCAAAATTAAATCTCAATAACCCAAATAATGGTTATGCTCAGAGAATTAACCCATAATTTTAACCCAACACGATTAACCAAGAAATTGGGTTATAGAATTGACCCATCTGTTTTTAGTGTGCAGGTAGTGATGAACTGAGGTTGCGCGAAAATAATCGAAGGGAGAACAATAATTGTCGCGGGGAAAATAATTAACTGGTTTTCTCTCTCTCAATCTCTGTATAACAAAACATCTGAAGCATAGACAGACAGAGTGACAAAGTCCAGAGACAGCACAGCAGACACGGTAGGTTTGTGTGTGTGCTTGTTTGTTTCTCTACAGGTGAATGGAGGTGTGTGTGTGTGAGGCTGCCATGCTGAACTGGGTGAAGGTAAGGTTGTGTGTGTGTGTTTGCATGTCTGGTAATATTTCGGCATAATCATTTTGGTTTCATGCTCATTCATATTCAAGTTCATTAACAATAGGCAAGATCTTCTTGATACCTTCCATTGTTCTTCATCTTTTCATCAGATCATTCACTCATATCCAACAAACCATATAGCAATAAACTAAATTCATCATTGAGGTCAACAACCTCCTTATCCATATTCAAAAAACAATTCAAATCTAATTTAATTTCATCATAAATCACTCACATACAGTAAGTTCCCTCCTAGCACTGTTTTTTTTAAATAATGTGCTAAATAAATCAAATAAAATAAACTCGTCAGTCGTACAATAATAATAAAGTTCATATTATTTTACTTTCTTGTTTAAAATATTTTTGTGTGTTTGCAGAGCATGCCTAATATCCGGCAAATGCGGAAGAGGGAGAGGAAGGTGCGTCTGTGGGCCCCGGAGGCCATGGACCAGGCCATTGCAGAGGTCAGAGCAAGCAGGTGGAGTGCGAGGCGGGCAGCCACGTTCGAGGTCCCTAAGTCCAGCCTGATCCCGGACACCATTGACCGTGGTAGGGCAGCCTGCGCCAAGAGGGGGGCCATAGAAGACTACTTCAAGCTCCTCACCACCACCTTGGAGGAACATGGGCTGAGGGAGAAACCCTGTCATATTTACAACTGTGACGAGACAGGGTTTCAGATGGACTCCAACCGGAGGAAGGTCGTTGTGCCCCGTGGGACGAAGCACGCCTACAGGCAGGCCCAGGGAACCAGGGAACACATCACGGTCCTGGCCTGCCTCAAGAGCTCACCCGAAGATCTGGAAAGGTCAGGAGGAACACCACCAAGGCCCGCCTACTCACTGCCCAGGAGATGACGGATGCCATCGACGAGACAGAGGACCGCGCCGAGGCAGGAGCTCTGGCCAGGGCAGACCGACAGCGGCAGCGGGCTGAAACATCAAGGACTCCCACAACCTCCTCCCGTACCCCGCGTGGCGGCTCTCCAAAAAATTTATAAATATGTATGGTGTGCTGTAAATAGTTGATATTGTTCTAAGTTATGTTTATTATATTTTTTATATATTGTTTATAAAATGTTAAAAAGTGCTAGCTGTTGTGTTAAATTTGTCATATTTTTGTTGAAAACACATGTACTCTCAAATGTTAATGTGACAAGTGATTGTGATTAATATTTTGTTTGTTAGACAAATAAAATGGGGATGTTGTTTGCTCCTGAGATGAGATGGTAGACAAACGCTTTATACACTACCTTCCAGTTAACAGTAGATGGCAGCATTGATTTTAAAGGATGAAAACAGGTTCAAACAAAAGAACTCCATTTTCCAAGATCTTTTTTCACAGTTCACAGGTCAGCAGGTCAGTAAAAGGTGATGAAAATGCGATCTGAACACAGGAGCGTTAAACTATGAATGCGCCCTCACGTCACCTCAGTACAGTGACCGTGAATGGCCACCTAATTATCATAATTAAAGTGCATCATTAGCATTATGTTTGTTGTCTAAAGGGAACTAAAATGGTAAAATTTAAGTTTTTAAATGATATCTGATGATATATGATATATAGGACAAATAAAACAGCGTTGTTTTGTAAAAAACTCCAATGAAAACGGCGCAAGGTACGTAATATTCGCTATTGTTATGCAAATGTGATAGAATCCTAGAAAAAGGTGGACGCACTTGGGCACCATGACTAGTAGTATCTGTTACAATCACAGCCAGGGCCTCTCTCTCACCTGCTGCTTCCACGCCCTTATATGAGCAGCTTCCTGCTCCTGCTTGCACACTATGTCGCCCAGGACCAATCTACACACCTGAGACTCGTCAGATCATCACCAGCCCTGATATGATTCCTGCCACTCCTCGTCCGAGTGTTGCTACACCTTGGTACGAGGACGAAACCTAGTTGCTTATTCTGTCTTTATCCTTGCCTTGTCCTAACCCTGTTTCTCTGTGCCCAGGATCACACACCGCCTGGTCTACGCTGTATCCCGAGACACCACCAGCCAGGACGTCTCCTGGGAATCACAAGGAGTGACCCTGCTCGCCCCTGTCGCACATTCTCGCCATTTAACCCTGTCTGCTTGGTACCTAAAAATTAAACATCCTAAACCGCCTCATTCTCCGCTCCTCCTGTGTTCTGCTCTTGGGCTCAAGTTTGACGCCACCCTAACAGTATCCATCACAATTCTCAATATCAAAATAAATCCATAATACGATATCACAGTTAGACAGTGTTAAGCGGTGGATATATTGCCCACAGCCCTGACTGAGCAAATACATGATGAAATGGTCCACACAGAGAGAGCAAGAGAAGCTCTTGAGAAGCAGATTATGTATCTTTAAATCCTTTTCAGCATGACTGTCAGTACTATACAGAACTATATCTGGGGGGGGGGGGGGAGAGAGAGAGAGAGAGAGAGAGAGAGAGAGAGAGAGAGAGAGAGAGAGAGAGAGAGAGAGAGAGAGATCATGAAGCCATTCATTCACAGCTAGACAATAATCCGTGAACAATAAGCACCAATGGACAGACTAATAAGCATAAACAAAAGCCCCTCCCCATTCCTGCTGGGAAATATGAATTATGAATATTAATATGAATGATGGCTTTGCAGAACGGTGCTGTCTGGTCATTAATCAGCACATTCAAAGACTGAAGACTGGAAAAATCTACCTTCTAAACAGGGTTAGCTGCAGGAACACATGTACATTCTGTTGCACACAAACACACACAGTAGGGGAGGGACAATCTTAATATAATACATGCATACAACAGGGGCGGGGCTAGGGGGTGGCTACAGTACTTGGGCTCAAGCCCCGAATGTTTTCTGAAAAGCCCTGAATCTATTTTCTATTATACATTTTTTTCATTTTTATTTAAAAATACTTTTGACAATTAATCATTGTTACATGAAAATATGTTTGCACCAGATTTAGCAGAAGCTAATTTCCATCTGTAGTCTATCCAGCTGCTAACTGGATTTGAGTGAGTTAAGTCTTGGTGTTATGGTAGACTCAGACCTAAGCTTTAAATCACAATCAACAAGTTGACAAAAACACAATTCTTCCACCTTAGAAACATAGCTAAAGTACGGCCATTTATAAATCAAAAGGACGCTGAAAACCAGATCCATGCCTTTATCTCAAGCCGACTCGACTACTGTAATGCACTCCTTACCGGCCTCCCGGAAAAATACGATGATAACTATTTTATTGCAATGCACTATTGCATTATTTTATTCTATTTGACTAACTATTTTATTGCACTGCACTATTTTACTTTGTATCAGTGACCAAACCGTAAACAAAGACTCATATTAACACTTTCAGTGCCAGATGGCGCTGTTTACTGTTACTGTTGAAAGGCCAGCGCCTTTTAACATGGGGATATGTGGCTGTGTTTGCAGGCCTAAAGCTATATTATATATTATAGCTATGGATCTAATAATATAGTCGATTGTCATTGAGTTTCTTCCGGTCAAGATGCAAAAGAGTGTAGTTTCAGGGTGGTCTGGTGTCATTTCCAAAATGACAGACACCAAGCCACATCGTTTCAAATGGAGTGCAATAGCGTCCGCAAGGTGTTAGGCGGCGGTATTGGACTTTTGAGATCTCAGACCCATCCCCAGTGATAACACAGGGTGCCGGCATGTCTTTATGAATGGAAATATCGAATAAAAGAAACAACGATGAAAACCCGACTATACTCGGCGAGTTAACCCTAGATCTTAGATCCTAATATGAAAAACGATGTGTGTATGTCTTACCTTGACTTTGTCTATTTTACTGCTACAGATACAGCCGGAAAAAGTCCTGGAACCACTGTTTGGGGACCGTTTGGGCACCGTATCAACGGTAACAATGACCAGCGGGGGCGCTCTCATACAGCTGGTGACAACGGCCCGCCGCGCCGGCTTTTTGTTCATTCATTGGAGGAGCTCCGCGCTGGACAAAGCTCGAGTTCCATTCAGTTCCATTACAGCTGGTGACTTCATTCATAGGATGCTACAACGTCCTACAGTATGTCTACAGACTGCATGAATGAATGTTGCTGAATTAAAGAATGAATAAGTTAAACGTGTAAATTCTGCAGTCAAAGTGTATATATTAAAACGTGTCAAATCTAACTTCATTAGACGGCCGACGTACGGCTCTCGTGTCCATTCATTTCATCAGAAGAAAGCGTTAGTGTAATGCTTCTTGTTAACAATAAGTTTGTGTACGCAATGTTGCTGAATAAAATAATTAAACTGTTAAGACCTGTCGCTCTCATACAGCTGGTGACAACTGCCCAACGCGCCGGCTTTTTGTTCATTCATTGGAGGAGCTCCCGCATTCAGTTTGATTACAGCTGGTGACTTCATTCATACAGGATGTCTACAGACTGTATGAATTAATGTTGCTGAATTAAAGAATGAATAAGTTAAACGTGTCAATTCAGCAGTCAAAGTGTACTGTATAAATCTAACTTCATTAGATGGCCGACGACTTTGCGCCTCCTGGCGGCATAAAACAGAACAGCAGCCTGGGTTCCTAATTAATTCCAACGACGAATTCACCGTGCGCGCGTCGCGGCAAAGCGCCCATGAAAACTAAAGGCTTCATCTGTATCTATTTTATGCTTTATGTCTGCACTTTATGCATTGCTCTTTGCCAATGTTGTGCTCATTTTATGCCTGTCTTTTTGTACTGCTGTGAAGCACTTTGAGCTGCAATTCTTGTATGAAAGGTGCTATACAAACACAGTGTATTATTATTATTATTATTATTATTATTATTATTATTATTATTATTATTATTATTATTATTATTATTATTATTATTATTATTATTATTATTATTATTATTATTATTATTATTATTATTATTATTATTATTATTATTATTATTATAAATTATTATAGTTTGCTTCATTAATTAAAGGGTGTGAATTTAAGTGTTCTCTAGTGCCTTTTGTCCGCTTTAAGGTGGTGGTATACGTTAAAGGTTGTGGTGTCGAAGTAAAAAAATATCCTATCTGGGCTAAGCCCCGGATCTCCTACAATCCTAAATCCGCCCCTGGCATACAATACATTAACTAGTATCGGGCTGCCATACCATACCAGTATATAGTGGTATGGTATGGCAGCCCCGATCTCGCTTAAAATATGTAAATAAAGTACTTATCGACCACAGGAAAAAGTTACATATTGTATGTTATGTTATAGCCATAGAAAATATATTATATTTTAATGTTTTCAGAAAACGTTTGAGTTCCCCTAATGGGGAATGAACGCAGGAAGGCAAGTGCCTTTACCTCAAGACTACTAAGACACACTTTTCTGATAGCCTCGTCCCAAACCCTAAACCTAACCTTTACCACACTGTTACCAACCTTAACCTTAACCCTAACCCTAACCACACTGTTACTTTAAACTAACCATAACCGTCCGTGACCCTAACTTTATATCGTAACCATAACCATTAAACATTAAAACAAACCATTATCATATAGTGCTGTGTATGTATCAGGGTACAATAGGTGGGTGGCTTAGTCTAGTGACCACAATCATTGTTGGTTCGACTCCCTGTCATGGTGCTTGTTTTGCCGATACGGAAAATAAATAAATTACTTATGCAATAATAAGTATTAGCCATATTTTCAGAAAATTTGCCTAAAAGTACATACCCAAGTAAATGGAAGATTGCTCCACTTCTACAAGGCTATTTGCATGTTCTTCTAGGACATCTATGGACCAGGGAATGTATTCCCAGTGTCAGAAATATTGTGTCTGTTACTATGCTTGAGTACGTTTATTTTTCATATTTGACAGTGAATAACATAACTTTTGACCAAAAGTGAAAAAATTCCACTGAGCTCATTCAGCACCTTCTTGAGATCAATATACTAAAAAGCAAATGAACAAATGGCAGATGATTTACATGGGTTTTTGTAGATACAGTACTGAATTTTGCCATCCTGACCCATTCAATATGAAATATAAATAGAATATCAGGCCTATAAATGACCTTATTATGGCCAAGTCATGCCATCTATGAATCTAACCAAATCTCCTCTTTCCGATGGCAGAGTTGAATCTGGATTTAGTACCACCAGGCGCCCGATACAGGGCAGCAAAGACCGTGAATGAAATCGACCGTAAGTACAGTTACTTTTGTATAATGTAAAATAGCTCCGCCATTTCTTACCGGATTGAGAGGCGTTTTTTTTCTAGACGTTCACAGAAAGGTAAAGAAACAATATATGTTGTATTTTATGGCAATAACGTTGACATTTGTTCAACATGTGAGATAAAAACACGAAAAATCATGTCAATATATGTGTCCCGACGTGACCAAACCCGACTTGGTGCGGCGAGATACAAGCATCAGAAAACGCTTGCAAGTCTTGCACTTCAGAAAATCGAAAATTTAAATCTTGCTTTTTTGACTGCTTTGAAATGTCATTGCTCTGTTCCCTTATTTGCAAAACTTAATACAACTTGTAAATTAGTTAATTATTGTTATTTGTCCGACAGTATTGTGTCTCAATACTGTGGGAAAGACTACAAACGAGGGCTTAATAAGCTGGGTGTGGTCTGTCTGCGCGTGTCATGCATTAAATGCAGGCACTTAGCGAGGTATTGAAACACACACAAGGATAGCTCTCCTTTCTTAATAGCAGAGAGAACGAAATGTTAATACACTTATCTTAACGTTATAAGTTATAGCAACT
Organism: Notolepis coatsorum; assembly: GCF_963971535.1. Taxonomy (NCBI): domain Eukaryota; kingdom Metazoa; phylum Chordata; class Actinopteri; order Aulopiformes; family Paralepididae; genus Notolepis; species Notolepis coatsorum. The sequence continues at coordinate 95,285,456 of NC_140169.1, read as the reverse complement.
TTGTGACAAACGGCAGTGTCTATTACACTCGTCGCACTGACTCCGAAACCTTCATAATAAAACATGAATCGGGTCGTTTTGTCATTAAACAACATTAAAACACATTTAGAATGTCACAAATTTTAGGAGCGAACTAATTTCGTTCGAGTGGATTTATTGCAACCTAATGCCATAAGAAAGTAAATTCATTCAATAGGGAAAACTCAAAGAAAATAACAAACAAGTCAGGTTAGACGCGTGTGTATAATAATCTCTCTGTCTCTCCTCTCTCTCTCTTTGTGTCCCTCTCTCACTATCTCTCTCTCCGTGTGTCTCACTATCTCTCTCCTCTCTCTCTCTGTCTCTGTCTCTCTCTCTCTCTCTCCTCTCTCTCTCTCTCTCTCTCTCTCTCTCTCTCTCTCTGTGTGTCTCTCCTGCTCTCTCTCTCTCTGTCTCTCCTGCTCTCTCTCTCTCTCTCTCTGTCTCTCTGCATCTCTCTCTCTCTCTGTGTCTCTCTCCTGCTCTCTCTCTCTCCCTCTCTCTCTCTCTCTCTCTCTCTCTCTCTCTCTCTCTCTCTCTCTCTCTCTCTCTCTCTCTCTCTCTCTCTGTGTATCTCCTAGAGCCATATGAAATCCGCGTTCACGGAATCGCGGACGGAATCGCGGAATTTACCAATAAAAATGGAATCAACTGCAAAACGTGGAATATTGCAGAATTTGGCCTAATCTGGACTGAAATTCCGTTTTTGGGTGGAACGTTTGGTGCAAAGCAAATATGACCGGGGAGGCGGGGACGCTAGAGCGGGGGTTACACACAACACGCAGCAGTGTCCAAGCGTCTGGCTGCTTTGATGTTAACATCGTCACGAAGCTAAGAAATTCCGCAATAAGCCCTCAATTCAGAGCAGAACAGTATCCTAATGACTTGTATGCCTCCGGCGATAAGGTGTTTTGCTAATTCTGTCAACGTTCCGTGGACTGGACCCGCAAAAACATGTGCGACACTATTGTGATTAAATACCTATGTAACGTTAGGACATAGGACTATAGATGGAAATGATAGCTTCTAGCTAAATTGAACTGTATTTCTGAGTTGCAGCACTTAAAAACATTAAATGGACTCTTATATCTTATTCAATTGTGGACATTTATTCATTCCCACTTATTAGACGCTATTTCTGATGGTAAAATGAGCATAAAAAGCTAAATACAGAATTCTGAAATATTAAAACGGAAAAAAACTGGATTTGGGAAAAAATTCAATGGAATTTGGAAAATAATCAAACGGATTTCATATGGCTCTAGTATCTCCCTCTATCTCTCTCTCTCTCTCTCTCTGTGTATCTCCCTCTCTCTCTCTCTCTCTCTCTCTCTCTCTCTCTCTCTCTCTATCTCTCTCTCTCTCTCTCTCTCTCTCTCTCTCTCTCTCTCTCTCTCTCTCTGTGTATCTCCCTCTATCTCTCTCTCTCTCTTATACAGCATGCTAGCTTCATTCTAGCTTTAATGACAGTGATTTAGGGAATAAATTCCTGCTCAGCAGATGTCTAAGTCCACTCCTCCCAAACCAAACCCCCCCTCCCCCCTCCCTGTCTGTGCGTGTTATTCACGCATTATGCATGGCTATAGGCTTCTAAAACAATTTAATAGGCTAAACTCGTTTTAACTTATTTAATTCACATTTTCTTTATTTCATTTAATTTTTCCCGACATAATGCTACCTGCCCCGACGAGATCCGTCACTCTGTTGCATTACAGATGAATTATCTTCTCAGAATAGTATTAGTGTCTATCTTTTATGCATATTTTACATTATTGGTCAGGCCGCCACGGTCAGGCCGCCAAGTTGATGGCCATTGATGGGTAATATAAACAGCGTTTTGACAGTGCTCTGCCATGCAGACTACAGAGAGTTCTGTGATGATGAAGCTCAAGACATAATGTAACATGCCCAGCACCAGCCAAAGTATCAAGCAGCGGTTCAAAAAGACCACAGTGATCACTCTGGAGAGACTACGGCTCAGCTTCTTCTTCCCCCAGGCCATCAGAACATTGAACATTGAACATTGACTTTAGCATGTCTATTTTATCATGCCTATTTGTTTACCTGTTTATTATGTCTATTTGATTAGTTTATTAGTATTACTGCACAATCAAAGCGGGCATGGCCACCCGCATTTCACTGTATGCCCTGGTGTGTATGTGAATAAATCTTGTGTATCATAGAATTATCCAAAGTGACAGGTATGAATAATCTAAGCTATTATTAATACAGCTCTATTCTGTACTTTATTTTAAATGATAATAAAATCTTGACTATTGAGGTGTTGAGGCGTGTTTGTGTATTCCAGTGCTTGGGAGCATTCACGCCTTGATCCATTGACCTCTACAGGTTATGTTAAAGTGGTATGTGGTCCAGTTATGCTGGCTCAATACACACAATTGTAATTTTTTGCCACAACCCATGCTGTTCCTCATACTAGCTCTGGATAGTTAACCACAAACTAATGCAAAGTCAAGTCAAGATACTCCTCTTCAACCTCCTTCCTAAAAAATATAGTCTGCTCTGATACACTACTGACATTTTAAGACCACTTATTAAATTAAAACAGACATAATCCTTTCACTACCACACTACAGAAGGTTAACCTTTCACTACCACACTACAGAAGGTTAACATTTCACTACCACACTACAGAAGGTTAACTTTTCACTACCACACTACAGAAGGTTAACCTTTCACTACCACACACAGAAGGTTAACTTTTCACTTATTATTTTACATGAAAACAAGACAACACAATAACCATAATAATAATAATAATAATAATACACATAACTTCACAGGGAGATAACAGCAACAATAATAATAACAGAAATAACAAATTATAAAAACAGAGTACAACATTTTAAAATTTAAAGGGGTACTATCTTATAAATGGCCTTTCCCACTATTCAGCACCGTTTCCCGGCCGTGTGGATTTATATTAATAAGTCTTATGTCTCTAATTCTCATATTGGCGCATTCTTCCAATTCCCCTCACAATATTCACCCTCACCGAACTGACTCATCTTAAAATGTGCATATCAGTGATGTCAGAGATTTCTCAGCTGCATAATAATAAAAAGAAATTGATAAAAAAAAAAAACGTTTCACTACCACACTACAGAAGGTTAACCTTTCACTACCACACTAAATTTGAAATAAATAATCATGACTTTTCCTTCTATGGGTGTGTGTTTGCAGTGCCACAAGACTGTCATTGTCATAACAAAAGAGCCTGCACTAGAACGCGGCCAGGTGTTAATTGCCCCCAGAGAGAAAGGGGGGCCCATGGATTACAATGCATTCTGGGTAGGGTTGTAGTTGTTTAACACTGTAAGTGTAAAACTTTCAAGGCCATTTTCTCCGAATACGTTTTGTGATATCACCATAATTCATAGGAAGTAGCTTAAAAATTATCCCACCAAAATGTTCAAGTGATGGCTTATTTTGAAGGTATGAATCTGTACTTTCATAATATGAAAAAAATAAAAATTGAAGATGCCTCAACAAGTCCCTACTGTCTACGGCTAGTCACATATTTGTTTCACGTCAAGAGGCTGCAGCTTTGACTGTGGCTGGTGTGAGCTGGGTAGTGTAGAAACGTACATCGAAAGCCCTGGGTCTCCTCTTTCTTAGGACTACAACGATTTCATGATGGCATCATGTCCTCGTGTCTAAATCGTCCGGTTTCCGATGCAATGCGCAGAGATCTTTTGAGTATCTATTTTGTTGTATTGTCTTAAATCTAACAATCAGCTGAGTTTTACCCCAGTCATAGGGGTGTGTGTGACTCAAGCTGCCTGTGGCATTGTCCTGCTAATTAGACCTATCAACAGTCAGAGGCCAGGCTTTGTGTTTAATCAAATAAAAAATAATTGTTTTCTAGTGTTGTTTCTGTTTGCATGTTTTGAAAACAAATATTATAATAATAATAATAATAATAATAATAATAATAATAATAATAATAATAATAATAATAATAATAATAATAATAATAATAATAATAATAATAATAATAATAATAATAATAATAATAATAATAATAATAATAATAATAATAATAATAATAATAATAATAATAATAATGATAATTGGGAGAGATGGTAAAGATGATACTAAGAGCACCCTGAGGAATGTTCTGAGTATACAGGTACTATGTTCTGTTTCAGAACTGAGAACGCTACTGTAGAATAAGGCTGAGGTTACATTAAAGGGGAACAACAACGTTTCATTTTCACTTTTCTGAACGTTGCGTTTATGCAGTCAGGTTAGATGTTGTTTGTCTCCTGTATGCGTGGGAGGTATTTGTCGCGTGCACAAGCCAGACAGAGAGAGAGCACAGAACATGTGTGTGTGCTGCATGTCATATTTAGGCATAATTTCAGCCAAGAAATCAGAGAAGTCAGTGATGAAGTGCTTATTGTATTTTGGGGGTCGGTATATCACCGGTCCGCACACAGTACAGGGTGATAGCGACCCAGTTCAAACATATTCAGCTCGAAGCTGGAGAATGAGACCGATGACAGTTGTTTACAGTCAAAGTTTTGCTTGTACACGGTTGCAATTCCCCCCCTCGCAGTCCTCGGCCAGTCGTCCGCGGAGCGTTAAAATACGTACACGCAGGCGGCAAGAGTTCAGAAAAAGAGCTGGACTCACCAACGCTCTGCCAAGTCTCTATGATGCACAAGAAATCCAAGCTACGGGTGATAAAGAAGTCGTTCAAGATAAAAGTCTTATTTGCTAGCGATCTAGCATTTACCAGGGCCATCCTGGCGCAAGCTGGGACCTGCCGAGCCGTCCGAGGTGCTGTGGGGATTTACCACTCCTCTGTGGAGTCGGGGAGAACAGAGGCCTGAGGCTGCGGGGGTTTACCACTCCTCTGTGGAGTCGGGGAGAACAGAGGCCTGAGGCTGCGGGGGTTTACCACTCCTCTGTGGAGTCGGGGAGAACAGAGGCCTGAGGCTGCGGGGGTTTACCACTCCTCTGTGGAGTCGGGGAAAACAGAGGCCTGAGGCTGCGGGGATTTACCACTCCTCTGTGGAGTCGGGGAGAACAGAGGCCTGAGGCTGCGGGGGTTTACCACTCCTCTGTGGAGTCGGGGAGAACAGAGGCCTGAGGCTGCGGGGGTTTACCACTCCTCTGTGGAGTCGGGGAGAACAGAGGCCTCAGGCTGCGGGGGTTTACCACTCCTCTGTGGAGTCGGGGAGAACAGAGGCCTGAGGCTGTGGGGATTTACCACTCCTCTGTGGAGTCGGGGAGAACAGAGGCCTCAGGCTGCGGGGGTTTACCACTCCTCTGTGGAGTCGGGGAGAACAGAGGCCTGAGGCTGCGGGGGTTTACCACTCCTCTGTGGAGTCGGGGAGAACAGAGGCCTGAGGCTGCGGGGGTTTACCACTCCTCTGTGGAGTCGGGGAGAACAGAGGCCTGAGGCTGCGGGGGTTTACCACTCCTCTGTGGAGTCGGGGAGAACAGAGGCCTGAGGCTGCGGGGGTTTACCACTCCTCTGTGGAGTCGGGGAGAACAGAGGCTTGAGGCTGCGTGGGTTTACCACTCCTCTGTGGAGTCGGGGAGAACAGAGGTCTCAGGCTGTAGGGGTTTACCACTCCTCTGTGGAGTCGGGGAGAACAGAGGCCTCAGGCTGCGGGGGTTTACCACTCCTCTGTGGAGTCGGGGAGAACAGAGGCCTGAGGCTGCGGGGGTTTACCACTGCTCTGTGGAGTCGGGGAGAACAGAGGTCTCAGGCTGTAGGGGTTTACCACTCCTCTGTGGAGTCGGGGAGAACAGAGGCCTCAGGCTGCGGGGGTTTACCACTCCTCTGTGGAGTCGGGGAGAACAGAGGCCTGAGGCTGCGGGGGTTTACCACTCCTCTGTGGAGTCGGGGAGAACAGAGGCCTCAGGCTGCGTGGGTTTACCACTGCTCTGTGGAGTCGGGGAGAACAGAGGCGGGTATGAAACTCCTCATCGCCGCCGGTGATGACGGGTACCAGCCAGCCAGGTACTGTGTTCATTCAATAAATATAGTTCTCACGGCGGGAGAGGGACGAGGAGTTGTGACGATGAGCCCAAGATAATAAACGCCCGTTTATAAAGAACCGACCTGTGTCCGTGCCATTGGGGAGAGAGCTACAGGTCTATCGGTCTATCCTACATTACGCTTGTGACGGAGATGGACTTTTCGGAACCTTCATTTGGGAGAAATAAATAATACGTTTAATAATAAGTAAGACAACGGATACGTTTAACGAATTCCATATAAATCGATAGTTTATTATCCGTGGCCTGCCGTGTGTTTTTGACTTAAGTCTAATCATTAATCTGGACCTTCAGAACAGTTTGTCTCGAACATTGGGTCTCATTCTCCAAAATGTTTCAAAGAGTTATCTTGGAAGACTTATCTTGGAACCGACTGAGACAGAATCAATGACAAGTTCACTCTGAGTCTCCAACGTGCTGGTAATATGTCTTAAGGGGCTGAAACGGTCGCACCTGTGATATGATCTGATATCTGCTTGGAGAATGGCTATATGTCTTAAACTCAAAAGCGTGTTCCCGTTCAGGTCATTTGCATACAAAACAACGCCTCCAGAGCTCCTTATAAGGCAAAGTAATGACGCATCTGTGTGGAAATGGATGTGGAAGTGCCTTGCGAGTCTTGCGCGACCCATCGAAATGAGATTAGATTAATGTATTGTCATATATATAGTACAGCTCGTGGTACACCTGCCGCAGCACGCGCGCGCACACACACACGCGCGCGCGTGCAGTATACTGTAGCCTACGGCGTAAAGGAATGAACGCAGTATAGGCTTATTATTCCATTAATGCCTACGGCGTAATGAATGAACGCAGTATAGGCTTATTATTCCATTAATGACTTGTTGCATTAGGATTTAGTAGATACTATATGCTCTGCCCTACGTACAGTATAGGTACAGTCTGTACTTATACTGTATGTAGGGCAGAGGCAGAGCATATATAGTATCTACTAAATCCTAATGAAACAAGTAACTAAAGCAGACGGTGGCATGGCAGTTCCAGATTTTTTGCAATATTTTAAGGCTTACACATTAAGACCATTGACAATATGGTTTGATCCCCAGGCTTTGGTATCTTGGAGAGAATTGGAAGAAAACATAGTAGCCCCACAGAGATTGAAGGACATAGCACACACTAAACTTCCAATCAAGCACTGTGAGCGGAAATTTGGCCCCATAATTACCCATGCAATCCGAACATGGCGGGAAACACACAAAAAATACCCTAACCCTCAAAAATGGCATAATCACACTCCCATATTCAATAACAATGCACTCTTAATGGAAAAACGTCCTATAAGATTCCCTATATGGGAAGAGCAAGGCATACACTCATTAGGGGATATTTTTCAGGTTTTTATTATCAATTACTAACGTCCTCGTATGAAACCCTTCAACTAGACACTGTCTGGAGGAGGGATATTCCAGACCTGGAAAGTGACTTTGATTGGCAAGAAGCATGGGCAAATGTCCGTCTTACATCAAGGAACCCGGACCATCAACAAATCAATCTTAACTATATTCACAGGACATACTTGACTCCTATAAGACTGAACAGAATGGGCCTGAAACAAGACTCAAAATGCTCCCAATGTACAAATGGAGACGAAGGGACATTTATGCACATGTATTGGGACTGCCCACCAGTTAAGGCATTCTGGAAAGATGTGACCCATCAATTATCAAAACTCGTATCTTGGAATATACCAGTACACCCCTCTGTATTGCTTTTGAATGATGTTTTTGAGTTTGCAGTAAATCCACAGCTAAAGAGATTGGTTTTATCGGGTATCACAGTAGCTAAAAAACTGATCGCATCACGCTGGTTTCAACCGGAAAAAATTTGCCGGAAAGTTTGGTCTCTTACATATCTCGATGTGATATATCAAGAAATATCTACAGCAAGAATTCTGGGTCTCAACGAATCCAAAATGTCAATGTGGGTAGAAGTGGTGGAGAGAATAAAAGCTAGCTTATAATGGTAGTGTCTGGTTAGGAGTGAGGGATAATGGAGGTACTATCCAAGGAGGGGTCCGGGAGGGGGGGGGGTTCGAGCTGGAGCATATGTGTGTAGGGTTTTAGAAAATAGGTATTAGGGGTATGTCCTATATAAGCATTTGTATAATTGTTAATTTCGCTGGATATACACTGTATACGGTAAAAATATTATTATAGACTTTTTTTTTTGTCTTGTTTCTGTACTTGCATGTAATTTTAACCACCTTGACTGTTAGTTTCATTGTGCATTATGTGTTGAGTACTGACTTTTAATAATTTCTGTTTTGCAATAATAAAAAAAAAAATAAACAAGTAACTAGAATATATTAATTAATTAAAGTAATTATTATTACTGTTCATTAGACATGTAGGCCATACTGGCGCACACAAGACTTGTTATGGAATATTAATGAAGTCTATTTCCATGCGATTAGCTTTAGTTCTTATTTATTTATTTATCCACTGTCATTTCAGTGTTGGTGTATAGGCTATATAGTGTATTTCAATATACGTTTAATTGATTAATGATATATTCGAAGGAATGCAGGTTTATAGCTATATCAACCCCCTCCAATGTACAGTAAATTACCAAGTATGGTTTTGTCAATATTCCAATGTACAGTTTTGCTTGTACACCCACCCCTCCTACCCACCCCCCACCCCCCACCACCCAACCACCTCCAATGTACAGTCCCCCCCCCCCCCCCCACCCACCAAACCCCACCCCACCTACCCAACCTCCTCCAACAGTTTCTACGTCAAATGTATATACTCTCTTTTCTGGACTCTTTTTGTATCACAAACAGTACTGTATTTGCAAATCTGGTATGTCATAAATGTATAGATGTAGCAGTACTGTCTATCTGTATGTTGTGTGTGTCATATATGTTATGTATTATATATATGTGTTATATATGTCCACGAGGTACTGATGCCCACGGCCACGAGGACGCACGTCCAGCAGCTGTCGGACGATATAGGCCGGGTGGTCGTTGATGACCAGCGGAGGGGGAGGCTCCGGAGCTGGAGGAGACAGGGGGCTGGAGACCACCGGCTTCAGCTGCGAGACATGGAAGGAGGGGTGAATGCGCATGATGGAGGGGAGCTGGAGTTTAACGACCGAGGGGTTAATAATGGACAAGATCTTGTAGGGACCAACAAAACGGGGGGTGAGTTTGCGGGACAAAGACTTGAGTAGCAGGTCTCGGGACGAGAGCCAAACCATCTGACCTGGTTGGTAATCGGGAGCCAGGGTCCGGGAGCCGCGGCCCTCGTGTCCTCCCATATCCTCCTGCAGCGGCGAAGGTGGTCCTGCACCGACGGAACGGCGATCTCCTCCTCCTGTGCAGGGAACAGCGGGGGTTGGTAGCAGACTCGAAGGGAGACTGACCTGTGGCCGCGGAGGACAGTGAGTTGTGGGCCTACTCAATCCACGGCAGGAAACGTACTCCAGCCGGAGGGGTCCCGGGTCGTTACGCAGCTGAGGGCGGACCCCAGGTCTTGGTTGGCCCGCTCCGACTGACCGTTGGTCTGCGGGTGGTACCCGGAGGAGAGACTGACCGTGGCCCCCAGGGCCCGACAGAAGGCCTTCCACACTTGAGAGATAAACTGCGGGCCCCTGTCGGAGACGATGTCCACCAGGATCCCGTGGAGACGGAAGACGTGGAGCACCATCAGGTCCGCGGTTTCTGAAGCAGAGGGGAGTTTGGGGAGAGCAACAAAGTGCACAGCCTTCGAGAAACGGTCCACGATAGTGAGAATGACTGTATTACCGTGCGAGGGAGGCAGACCGGTGACGAAGTCCAGGGCGATGTGCGACCAGGGCCGACCGGGAACAGGGAGCGGACGGAGGAGCCCGGCAGGTGGTTGGTGGAAAGCCTTCCCACGAGCACAGACGGTGCACGCAAGGACGAAGTCGCGGGTGTCCTCCCTCATGGAGACCTACCAGAAGTGCAGCTTCAGCAGGGACAGGGTACGGTTGATCCCAGGATGACAGGCGAACCGGGAGGCGTGGACCCACTGGAGCACCTGGGAGCGGACAATGTCGGGGACAAAAAATCGGTTAGGTGGACCGTTACCTGGATCAGGCTGGACGTGCTGTGCCTCCCGGACGATGGACTGCCCAGCTGTGCCTCCCGGACGATGGATCTGCCCAGCGTGCCTGGCGGGAGTTCAGGCGCTTGGCCGTCTGGACGTAGGCGAGGTTCTTGTGGTCAGTCCAGACCAGGAAAGGAGTCTCTGATCCCTCCAGCCAGTGCCTCCATTCCTCCAGAGCCAGTTTGACTGCCAGGAGCTCCAGATTCCCGATATCGTAATTGACCTCCGCTGGGGTCAGGCGGCGAGAGAAGAAGGCGCAGGGATGCAGTCTCTGGTCGAGAGCGGAGCGTTGGGAGAGGACTGCCCCTACTCCGGAACTTGAGGCGTCCACCTCCACCACGAACTGGCGGGACGTGTCCAGCTGGACGAGGATGGGCGCGGAGGTGAAGCGCCGGCGCAGCTCGGCGAAGGCGGAGTCCACTCTGTCTGACCAGACGAAGGGCACGGAAGGCGAGGTGAGTTGGGTGAGGGGTGCAGCGACCCGGCTGTAGTCCCTGACAAAACGCCGGTAGAAGTTAGCAAACCCCAGGAAGCGTTGGAGCTGCTTGACGTTGGTGAGACAGGGCCAGTCGGTCACCGCCTTGATCTTCTCGAGATCCGCCCGGATCTTGCCGCCCTCGATGATGTAGCCGAGGAACACGATGGAGAAGACGTGGAACTCACACTTCTCCGCCTTGACGAACAGTTTGTTCTCCAGTAGGCGCTGGAGGACCCGGCGGACATGCTGGATGTGCTCTTCCATAGAGCGGGAGAAAATCAGGATGTGGTCCAGATAAACAAAGACAGAGCGGTTAAGGCCATCACGGAGAACGTCATTGACAAGGGCCTGGAAGACAGCAGGGGCGTTGGTCAACCCAAAAGGCATTACCTTGTACTCGAAAGGGACAGAGTGGGGTCTTAAAGGCCGTCTTCCATTCGTCTCCCTCCCGGACGCGGACAAGATGATAGGCATTTCTGAGGTCCAACTTCGAGAAAATGGTGGCACCTTGCAGGGGTTCGAAAGCAGAGTTAATCAATGGCAGGGGGTACTTGTTCTTGACCGTGATGTTGTTGAGACCCCGGTAGTCAATACAGGGGCGAAGGGAGCCGTCCTTCTTGGACACAAAAAAGAACCCCACGCCGACAGGAGAGGAGGAGGGGGTAATAATGCCCGAGGCCAGGGACTCGTGGACGTACTTCTCCATAGACTCTCTCTCTGGGCGTGGGAGGTTAAACAGGCGACTAGCGGGGAGCCGGGCTCCCGGGAGTAAATCAATAGCACAGTCGTACTGGCGATGAGGTGGCAGGGAGAGAGCTTGTTGTTTACTGAACACAGCCTCTAGATCGTGATAAATTGGAGGAACAGTCGAAAGGTCAATAGGTTCGTTGGGAACGGGAGAACCAGTGACTCCCAGTTGTGACCGCGCCGACCATAGACAAGAGGCGTGACAGTGAACACTCCAGCTCGTGACTGCGCCCGTTGGCCAATTTATTACAGGGTTGTGTAGCTTTAGCCAAGGCATGCCTAGAACGATAGGGTTATGGGGGGAATCAGTGACGTGGAAACGGATGTCCTCGCTGTGATTCCCGGAGAGTTGAAGGCGGAGAGGCGTGGTGTGGCGGGTTATTCGCGAGAGCAACCTCCCGTTTAGGCCTTGGGCATTGCGGGGAATTGGCAAGGCGTCGGTGGCAATGTGGTAATGGGACACTACCCCAGCGGCAATGAGGTTTTCGTCTGCGCCCGAGTCGACCAGCACGGACAGAGGGAGCGATTGACCATTGAGGTAAAGCGTGGCACTGAATTGCATATTTGGGCCGGAGCTGGGAACAAAATTAAGGCTTGTGCATGCGCCCAGCGTCACTGTCGAGCCCCGTCGTTTGGCGAACCGAACATGAAGCGATGGAGTGGCCGAGTTGCCCGCAGTACAGACATGCCCCTGTCCTGAGTCTGTGACGGCGTTCGTGGAGAGGGACGCGAGAGCGATCGAGTTCCATAGGCTCAGAGTCGTCGGCTCTGCGGCTCTGCAGCGGCACACTATTAACGGTGCGCTCCGGGTCTGCGGCTCTGCAGCAGCACACTGTTGACGGCGCTGGCCTTTTCACGGCGGCGTTCCCGAAGACGCGTGTCCAGATCTCTAGCTAGGTTAATCAAATTATCAAGGGAAGTTGGCTTCCCTTTCAACGCCAATTCGTCCTTTATGACGTCGCTGAGGCCCTGGCGGAAAGCCCTGTGTAATGGCTCATCGTTCCACTGGGAACCAGCTGCCAGGATACGGAATTCAATAGCATACTCGCTCACGCTACGATGTCCTTGGTGGATGGTAAACAAGGCGGCTGTTCTATTCGAACCACCGGGAGGATGGTCGAAGACTTTTTGCATGTCGGCGATGTAATCGGAGTACGAATCGCAGAGGGGATAATTACTGAAGTGGAGGGCTGTCGCCCATTCTAGCGCGGACCCCGTCAGAAAACCAGACAGGTAGGATACTTTGGACTTGTCGCTCTGGAAAGTTAGTGGTTGTTGCCCGAATACTAGAGAGCATTGAAACAGAAAGGAGCGACACTTGGAAACGTTTCCGTCGTAACGCTCTGGCGTGGGTAGAGAGAAGCGTTAGCTGAGTGGCTGAGAGAGAGAGGAGAGAGAGAGAGAGAGAGAGAGAGAGAGAGAGAGAGAGAGAGAGAGAGAGAGGAGAGAGAGAGAGAGAGAGAGAGAGAGAATCACGTTAGTTAGTTAGGGAGAGAGAGAGAGAGAGAGAGAGAGAGAGAGAGGAGAGAGAGAGAGAGAGAGAGAGAGAGAGAGAGAGAGAGAGAGAGAGAGAATCACGTTAGTTAGTTAGGGAGAGAGAGAGAGAGAGAGAGAGAGAGAGAGAGAGAGAGAGAAGAGAGAGAGAGAGAGAGAGGAGAGAGAGAGAGAGAGAAGAGAGAGAGAGAGAGAGATCGCAAATCTACCTTGTTGTTAAGTTGACAGCAGGCAGAAGGGCTTGATAAAGTATATCCACTCCATTGTCCAGACTGTGTTGATGTCCATTGTCCATGCATGTCCCTCCACACTGCATCCATATATAGCTTGTTGTTAGCCAACAAGTACTGTGTGAGCTAACAACAAATCACAACACAACAGCATAAACTCACTTTGTTTAATTGAAACGTGGTCCAGCCGGAGGGCTGATAAAGTGTATAATCCGCTGTTGATGATGTATATCCAGACCACTGTCCACTGTCCAGACTGCATCCGCCATATAGCTTGTTAGCCAAGTGTTAGCTGTTAGCACCACACAACACAAGTACTTGATTTCTTTGTCCATTTCCCGTGTCGAACAGACTGCAAACTACCTGGCGTTCTATCGCCATGCTCTAAGACAAACTCTAACCTTAACCAACTTTGAAAGAGTGCCTAAGCTTAACCGTCGAAAGAACTTGCAGTCACGCTCTAAGACAAATAGCTGCATCTCACAACAACACAACTATCTACCAACCTAGAAAACCTAGAATAGAAACCTAGAAAGTGGCGTCGGCCAATCAGAGAGCGTCTCCGCGAAATGCGGCTACGGGAAAAGAAACTGACGTCGGCCAATCAGAGAGCCTCTCCGCAAAATGCGGCTACGGAAATTCTTGACGCTTGCTATGGATGCTTGCCTAGACCGCTTCAAATCGCGCCCGGTTTCCAACATAATACATCATATTTCAACGCACAGCGCGTTGCGCACTGATTGGCTGCGACGGATACAGCGATGACGCACTCAGAGCGTTATTGCGTCTAGCCCGGGTGAGAAATACGGCTAGGAGCTGCTAGGAGAAATGCGGCTTATGCTCAGTGAGTCACTTCCTGTTCAGGAAAACGAATTATTTTTTTTAATATATTAACGTTATATTGTGCATTGGAAACACAAACATACTTAAAATGAGTAAATATTATTCATTTTAAACATGTTTATATTATTTATAGGGCTATAAAACAAAAAACAAAACAAAAAATGTCTTGTTCTTCTCTATTTTAACCAGGGTTCACCAGGGGGGGCGGCGCCCCGAGCGCCCTAGTGGCGAGCCGCCACTGGTTTTGTCCCAGAATTAGTGACGTGCTGATTTACCAGACTGGCGTGTCCGTTGACGGCGGCCTGGATGTTGGTGCTCCATTCCCCGGCGTCCTGTGCTGCTGAGTCCGACATCATGGTCGCAGTGTTCTGTGAGGATGGGGTTCTTGCGGAGCCCAATAGCAAAACACAGGAGGAGAGAGAATGGAGCGGTTTAGGGGGTTTTAATATTCTTCCCAGGCAGACAGAAATATACACAGTAAATGTACGACAGGCAGGTCTGAATGTCTCTTGGTTTTGGACAGCGTGCACTCCTAGTGCAATATGGGTGATTGTCGACACCGGCTGTGTCAGGGGGCGAGAGCAGGAACTCCGTAGAGGAGAGCGTAGACACCGGCTGTGTCGAGGGTGAGAGCGGGGAACTCCGTAGAGGAGAGTGTGGACACCGGCTGTGTCGAGGGTGAGAGCAGGAACTCCGTTTGACAGCTCCAGGGGGTTCCAGACGGCTCGCTGGAACTGTAGGTCCTTGGGCACAAGAGAAGGCAGATTAGAAACAGGGAATACAAGGAGAGGGTGCCTAGTAGGTCTTCAGACTGAAGGGTCGTACCTAGATAGGCAGTTTAACACTGCAACGCCGGATGCCAGGATCTGCCAGGGTGATATAGGACCCGCTTGATGAGGGAATCCCTTGCAGCTGATCCTCATCTGGCAGCGCGGGAACGCTCCGAGCAGGAAGCCCATGTATGGGCACGTCCGGATGACGGCAGAGGAAGGCACAGGCCCCGATCGTGACAAAACAGATGTGTAACAAATAAGAAATACAAATTCCACAGAAGGCATTAAATAATTATTATTTTCAATCATTTCACAATAATTGCATAATTGTGTTTGAATATCTGAGTAATTAAAGTAATTATACATTTGTCCAAAATAGCTGGTTCAGATATGGTTTAGCAGCTGCCCTGTGATCAGGTGAATCCATATTATTTATTTTTCTCGACATCAAATGCGTAATTTCTTATCGTACAAATATTGTCATATTTATTTTAATTATGATTAAGTAATTAATTCCAAGGAGGCCTGTAGCATTAACATGAAGGAATCACTATGAGAACACCGTCTGTCAAGTTAATACAATTTTCAATTAGTCAATCAATCATAAGTGTGCTCCTCAGCACTCTTAAATCTGCTCTCAGCCACGCTCAAATCTGATCTCAGGAAAATTTGGGGACTCGCGCTACCAGCCCTAATATGCCTTAAATGGGCAGAAATCTGCCTAAGAGGACATTTTTGGTCGTAAATTCGTTCTGGAATGAGACCCATTGGCTATAGGCTTCTAAAACAATTGAATAGGCTAAACTTCATTTTAAACTTCTTGAATTCACATTTCTTTAGTTTGCAATAATGCAACTGCAAGCCAATGTTTCCGAGACATATTACCTTTTATTGGTTAGGGCAGGCTGCTATTTGAATACACCGTTTAGCCCTAAATGGTGGAGATTCAATATAGCCTAACAATTACAAATAAAAGGCAATATGTCTCGGAACATTGGCTTGCAGTTGCATTATTGCAAACTAAAGAAATGGGAATTAAAGAAGTTTAAAAACGAATAACAGGCTGAAGAAAATAATTAGCCTATTTTAATAGGTTAAACAGTGTCCAAAACAGTTACATGTCTTTTACTCTTGAGCAATCAATATTTATTAGGAGGCTCCATTTTTCGTGGAGGAAAAATACACCATGTCTATAGATAGTCATTTTTGCCTCGACAAAATCTGTGACTCGGTTATCCAGATACAGATGAATTATCTTCTCAGAATAGTATAAGTGGCTACTCTTTTAATGCGTTATTTTACATCTTGGCAAATGATATTTGCGTCTTGTTCTAGCAGCGTTCTGTGATATCATCTATCATCATCTGTCATATCAAGGGCACACGGAACGCCCGGGTGTCTAGTGCGCATGGGGAGCGATTGGGCCGTGGAATCGGCGTCGTATCTGGCTTGCGCCAGTTTACCATGCCACCGTTCCAAGGGAGTTTTGAGAACGAAAACCCCCCTTTGAGACATTGCCGATAGGAAGAACGAAAAATGCCAGCTAAAACGGCGTTGACTCTTATTAACTGCTGGACATGCAAACCGAAATAATTCGAAATACAACGTTGCTGTTTTCCCCCCAGTGTAACCAAGGCTCTAAAACTCATTTGGGTATACAAAAACTCAAAGAGATATTTTGTGGGTGTCCACAAAATCACTCTCCCATTCATTATCAATGGAGACATTATACCTGATGACATCACAGGTTTGAGTCTTACCTTCTCTGGTTACTTGCTTTGGGAGAGAGTAGCTCATGTTCACAGATATCGATTGAAACGTCCTAGTTTCCCTATAACAAGCTTTGCTTTCTCCTTTCACTGATGATGACCTCACTGGGATGTACGAAGGAAACCTTGGATGTCAACAGTGATGTAAAAGTGGAGATGAGTGCGTGAGACATACACATCTTTTACTGAGACAGAAGACAGAGAGTAGAGGAGACACAGGAGAGAAGGTTCTTTATTTAGACAGTAGGAAGGCTGAGATGGAGACAGAGTAGAGTGTTTTGTGTTTTGTCAAGTATGTAACTGTTATCTGTGTATTTTATCTTTTTTTTGTTTGA